>NW_012101710.1:1824300-1825000 GCF_000951045.1 Mandrillus leucophaeus
AATTAGCCAGGAGTGGTAACGGGCGCCTGTAATCCCAGCTACTAAGGAGGCTGAGGCAGGAGAATCGCTTGAACCCAGGAGGTAGAGGTTGCAGTGAGCCGAGATCGTGCCAATGCACTCCAGCCTGGGTGACCCAATGAGTCTCTGTCTCAAAAAAAAAAAAAAAAGACAGATCAGTGACCTCACTGCTACCAGAAAAGGTCCAGAAACCTCTCCAATAAATTTTTTTTCTTCCTATCCCAATATCAGCCTTTGGAAGTAAGGTTCTGCTCTAGTCTCCATTCTGCAGTTGGAGAAGCCAAGCCAAGAAAGTTTAATACACACGAAGCAACCGTGTTAAAGCCAGAACAAGCTCTCCTGAGTCCTATTCTAAGACTTGTTTTTCCTGCCCAGACGATGTTGCTTTTTCACAGGACCCATTAGGTTACTATTTTGGGGCATGTGTTTAGACTATAGCTATTCTTTCTCAAAAAATAATACAGAGAAACCCCTTTATAATGCTGGGGAGGGAAAACAGCCAGGACGGGGCTGGAATATTTCTGCCCCAAAGGCCAATGAATCCCTCAACTTCATTTTGCCCAGCCCTACAAGAGGGCCTCAAGAAGTGAGCATTTTATACCTGCATACTTGCCATTAAAAATTTTAACCATATATGCTAAAGGCTGTGAGGTGGAGAGATTTTATTCCATGAAAACTCTTC
>NW_012101710.1:1827270-1829449 GCF_000951045.1 Mandrillus leucophaeus
CCCCGGGCAAAGGGCGGAGGGGGGCGCGCTCCGGTAGGCGCCCGGCTCCCACCTGCGAGCTCAGTGTTGTGGGTGATGCGCCAAGTTACCGTAATTGCAAACACGCGCAATCGGGTTTTTAATTTCCAGCAACCAAAGGCATCACTGGGTGCAAACTCGCCGCCTGTTCACAGGAGTGGACATGGCGTTGTAGAAGCGTCCAATCAAGGTCACTTTTGGCCGGGGCTGGAGGAGGTCGGGGGAGGGAGGGACACATTGCTTGTTTCCCACCGTGGAGTGGGCGAGTCTCGGGGCAGGGTCGACCAGTGGGAGGGTCTACCGGTGCGGGACCCGGGAGCCTCTGGGGCTAGGGGTGGGGACGGGCGCCGACGCTCAGCATGTGGTAAGCATTAGCAGAGTTTATGGGGTGAACTAAGCACACTGGAGGCTGGAAGGCCAGCATTTTTGTGGGAGGAGAGCTGGAGGTGACACGCACTCAGCTGCCGCTGGACTTGGCCCAGGAGGAGCCTGGGGGCGTGTGATGATTGCATGAGATCACGTAAGAGATGAAGGCAGAGGGGCTGGGTTGGGTGTGCGCCCAGCACGGGGCTGGTTCCCCAGGAAGCACCTGATGCAGACTTGATACCGTTAGTAGGTTTATTGTCCCAGCCAAGAAAGACCAGGGGCGAGTGGACAGCAGGCCACAGGGCCGGGGTCTGGGATAGGAGCCAGCTCCTGCTCGCAGAGCGCCTATGGTTTGGCGGCTCAGTATTAGCCTCCGTACACGTCCGCTAAGACTTAACAATAACCACGTGAAAGAAACATAGGGAACCGGAGGTGGTTTCAGAAAGAGGCCTGCCCTCTGCCCCCTTTCCACACCATGCTAGGAAGGGCAAAAAAGTAAAATGAGCCACGGGTGCCCTGTTCTGAGGACATGGTGAGGGCTCATAGGTGGGACAAGCCAGAAGAGGACAGCGCCCTGAGGGCATGGAGATGAGACTGGAGGCCGAGAGCCATGTCTGATTTTATCTTCTGTTGCAAGCAAGGCCGGTTTCTTCAAACTTGCAAGATTATAATGAGAGCCTGCGGGGCAGGGAGAAGGAATACCTCCTATGCAGTAAGTACTCACTGTGGGCCAGCCCCGGGCGGCAGCAGCAGCAGCTTCACCACCCACTGTGTGAGAGGTGCTGGCCCAGGTACAGATGGGGAAACTGAGGCATAAAGAAATGAAGTGGGCGGGGCGCGGTAGCTCACACCTGTGATCCCAGCACTTTGGGAGGCTGAGGCGGGCGGATCACTTGAGGTCAGGAGTTCAAGACCAGCCTGGCCAACGTGGTGAAACCTCGTCTCGAGTTTAAAAAAAAAGAAGAAAAGAAGATGATGATTAGCCGGGCGAAGTGGTGTGCACCTGTAGTCCCAGCTACTCGGGAGGCTGAGGCAGGAGAATTGCTTGAACCTGGGAGATGGAGGTTATAGTGAGCCAAGATCTTGCCACTGCACTCCAGCCTGGTGACTGAGCAAAAATAAATAGATAAAGGAAGTGAAGTGTTTTGCCCAAGGTCGGGAGCTCACCTCCCTTCCTCTTCACCCCCAACCACCTCTGTTTTGCTGGGAGATAGAGGGATGGTGATCTAAGAGTAAAGTTGATGGGACTCTGAGGTCTCATTCAGCTCCACCCTTTGTAGTTGTGAAATCTGGGCAAATCGCTGACTCCAAGTTCCTGTAAAAAGTTAGGAATGATTCCCATCTCCCAGCGTAGTAGACAGTGAAATAATTCACTCACATTTAACCTTTTCCTCTCCAATATCGATCTGTGTCCACTACTTTCACATAGAAACCTGTGCCCGTATACCGCTCCAGTCCACATAGGCACAGACATAAGCAACTTCTTGACTTTAGGACACGTCAAAAATACCCAGAGCCTCTTTTGCCATGACTTATTTTGCAGGTAACAGAAAGCTTTGTGGAAACTTGCTTGGAAATTGGAAAGCCAAGTTAATATGTACCAGATTATAAGATATCAGTGACCAAGCCGAGCACAGTGGCTCACGCCTGTAACCCCAGCACTTTGGGAGGCCAAGGTGGGTGGATCACTTGAGGTCAGGAGTAGGAGACCAGCCTGGCCAACATGGTGAAACCCCATCTATAGTTTAAAAATATATATGTATATACAAGGCCGGGCGTGGTGGCTCACGCCTGT
>NW_012101710.1:1834149-1837133 GCF_000951045.1 Mandrillus leucophaeus
TCTTCTTCTTCTTCTTCTCCTCCTCCTCCTCCTCCTCCTCCTTCTTCTTCCTCTTCTTCCTCTTCCTCTTCCTTTTCTTCTCCTTCTTTTTCTTCTCCTCCTTCTTCTCCTCCTTCTCCTTCTTCTTCTTCCCCCAATGAGTCCTGGCCATCTCCTACTTTCCAGAATAAGAAGTTAGAATGTTCCCTGCTTAATTAAAAAGAGAGAAAGGAGAGTTTTCAAAGCAGATGATAATTTTCGTGTCATTAGGAGGATTCATGAAACCAGCAGTGCTTTCCCTTGTTATGATTTAAAGCCTGGCTGCTCCAGGTATGGCCCCATGGGCCACCGACCTCACCTGGGAGCTTGTTAGACATGCAAAATCTCAAGCCCAATCCCGGACCTGCTGACTCAGAATCTGCATTTTCAAAGATCTCCAAGTGATTCCTATGTAAATTAAAGTTTGAAAATCACTAATCTCATCAATCCTGTTGAGTCTCAAGAATATAATAGAGCCCTCATTCCTCTTTTGCTTCATTCTGTCCTTTCTCCTCCTTTTTCTTATGGGCCATGACATAAAAGGGAACCTTTTTAAAATGATAGAAGTATTGTTTTTATTTTAAAAGGAAAATTTGCAACTTTCTAGAACATCAGTAGATTCAACTGTATACAAATTCAAAACCAAAAGCATCTGTATGGCACTGCGAAAAAAACTAACAAACTGGAGAAAATGTTACTCTCTCTCCGTGTTAGTGAATAAGACTTAGAGCTTTTATGAGTCAACAAGAAAAATAGATGAACAAGTCCTATAGAAAGATGAGCAGAGGCTGGGTGTGGTGTCTCAGGCCTATAGTCCTGGCACTTTGGGAGGCCAAGGAGGGAGGATCACTTAAGCCTAGGAGTTTGAGACCAGCCTGGGCAACATAGTGAGACCCTCATCTCTCCAAAAAATATAAATAAATAAATAATCATGTGTCTGTAGTCCCAGGTACCCTCAAGGCTAAGATGGGAAGATCACTTGAGCCTAGGAGGTTGCTGCAGAGAGCCATGATTGTGCCACTGCGCTCCAGCCTGGGCAACAGAGTCAGACCCCATCTCAAAAAACGAAAGACCACAGAGTAGGAACAGGCAGAGAGATATAAAGAGAAAAATAAATGTTTGGAGAGATGCACAAAGAAATTTATTTGTTTTTTATTTTTTTATTTTTATTTGTTTCCTGAGACAGAGTCTTGCTCTGTCACCCAGTCTGGAGTGCAGTGGTGTAATCTCGGCTCACTGCAACCTCCTCTGCCTCCCGGGTTCAAGCAATTCTCCTGCCTCGGCCTCCTAAGTAGCTGGGATTACAGGCTCATGCCACCATGCCTGGCTAATTTTTGTATTTTTAGCAGAGATGGGGTTTTGCCATGTTGCCCAGTCTGGTCTTGAATCCTGACCTGAAGTGATCCACCTGCCTCGGCCTCCCAAAGTGCTGGAATTACAGGCGTGAGTCACCGCACCTAGCCAGAAATCGATCTTGAGGCTTATAAAAAAATGTTTAAGGACTGACTGATAATGGCAAATGTGGTAAGACTATGAGGAAATGGGCATTCATATATTCTTAGTGTAAATACAAACTAAAAAGCTGCCATGGAGAGAAACCTGCAATCCGTAGTTAAAATTTATTTGTTTTTTGAGACAGAGTCTCGCTGTGTCGCCCAGGCTGGAGTGCAGTGGTGTGATCTCAGCTCACCTCAGCTTCCGCCTCCCAGGCTCAAGCGATTCTCCTGCCTCAGCCTCTGTAGTAGCTGGGATACAGAGGCGCGCCACCACGCCCAGCTAATTTTTGTATTTTTAGTAGAGATGGGGTTTCGCCACGTTGGCCAGGCTGGTCACGAACTCCTGACCTCAGGTGATCCACCCACCTTGGCCTCCCAAAGTGCTGGGATTATAGGCACGAGCCACTGTGCCCGGCCAGTAGTTAAACTTTAAATATGAATTGTCTTTGATCTATTATACCTCACACATGCAAAAAGACATATGGATAAGGTTGTGTGTTGCAGCATCGCTAGTAGCAAAAAAAAAAAAAAAAGAAAAAAGGTGCAATATGGCATATCCACACATTTCCAGATGACTGTTAAAAGTGCTGATGTAGTAATGTCTGCTATACACAGTTCTGTGTTTTAAAATTTATAGAGAGAATCTCATTTATGTTTTTGTTTTGTTTTTGTTTTTGTTTTTTGAAAGGATGTGTGCCAAACGTATATGGTTTCCTTCAGGGGACATGTAATTATGTGCTTTCCTGTACTTTTTAAATTTCCAAATGTGAATGTGTATTTCATAATTTACAAAAAAAAAAAAAAAAAAAAAACACTAATAAAGCTTGTTCTTAAGAAGCAGGTGATGAGCCTAAGACGTCTTTTCTTACCCATAACTCATTAGGAAATCTCCCCTATGGGTTCCCATGGTTCTACTTCTGAGAAAAATAATCCCCAATCCTATCAGAGGCCAAGTTACAATATGCACTTGTCTACCTGGGGATGTGATGTCCTCCCGTGTGCAATGTATGGCCCCCAGTCCACATCCCGGGGGCCCCTAATGGCTGGTTCCTAAGGTCCTGTCCTGATGAGAACTCCAGCCTCTAGTTGCCTCAGTAGTTCACTCTCAGATCCCTGCCAACTGCTGATCCCGCCTCAGCCTCACCTTTGTTCTGTTGCCTGGCAACCCATTAACGAGCAGGGCGCAGTTCCAGGTGCAGCCTTTGAGCCCTAATGGGACGTGTGCTTTGGTTACCTAGTTTCCTGAGATATCTTCAAAAGCTAAAATCTGATTAAATGCTCTTATTAAGGAAGCTACGAAGAAGAGCAGTACCAGAAATGTACCAAGCTTCCAAAAATGTCTACCAGCTGTCTTTAATAGTAACTGTCCCTCAGCTCTCAGGGTGCCTTAAATTTCAAGAAGCAGAGGTTCCTGATTAGCTGTCATCAGCATCACCTGGGCATTGCCCCAAACTACTGAATCAGAAACTC
>NW_012101710.1:1838193-1840330 GCF_000951045.1 Mandrillus leucophaeus
AAAAAAAGAAAAGAAAAAAGGAAAAGAAAAGTAATTCAGGTTGTAGGCTAGGTTGGGATTAGGCAAGACTGGGAGCCAGGAAATCTTCTAGGAGACCATTGCAGCAATTCAGATATGAAGTAATGGTGGCAGTCGGGGCGAGAGAGAAGTGGTGGATTAAAAAGCTACCTATAGCCCAGCGTGGTGGTTCACGCCTGTAATCCTAGCACTTTGGGAAGCTGAGGCAGGCAGATCATTTGAGGTCAGAAGTTCAAAACCAGCCTGGCTAACATGGTGAAATGCCCTCCCCTCCCCCACCACGCCCCCATCTCTACTAAAAATACAAAACAATTAGCCAGTTGTAGTGGCCCACACCTGTAATCCCAGCTACTTGGGAGGCTGAGGCAGGAGAATCACTTGAATCTGGGAGACAGAGGTTGCAGTGAGCCAAGACCACACCATCGCACTTCCGCCTGGGCCACAGAGCAATACTGTCTCAGCAACAACAGCAACAACGACAACAAAGCTATCTAGAGAGAGAATCCATAGCTAAGAGAGAGAGGTTTGCAGATAATATTCTGTTTTCTGGCTTGGGAAACTGGAAAAATGGCCATTTTGTTTCTGAAGGGAGAGAACACAGGCGCAGGGGGAGGTTTGGAGGGATGGGGAGGACAGTGCCACGTTTGATTGGAATCTGTTAAATTTGATGTGTCAGCAGGACATCCGCAGGCAGGTATGATCATTAGACATGTGGATGTTGGATATAATGCAGAGAAGGAAGGAGCAGAGGAAGATGACTTCAAAGGCAACACTGGGCCGGGCGCAGTGGCTCATGTCTGTAATCCCTGCACTTTGGGAGGCCAAGGTGGGTGGATCACTTGAGGTCAGGAGTTCAGGACCAGCCTGGCCAATATGGCGAAACCCCTGTCTGTAATAAAAATACAGAAATTAACCGGGCTTGGTGGCACATGCCTGCAATTCCAGCTACTCAGAGGGGGCTGAGGCTTGAGAGTTGCTTGAACCCAGGAGGTTGCGGCGAACTGAGATCGTGCCACTGCACTCCAGCCTGGGCAACAGAGTGATGCCCTGTCTCAAGAAAAAAAAAAAAAAGGCAACACAGACAAGGAGTGACGGACTGAAAAGTGACCTGTCCCTCAAAGACGCCGTGATCAGTGTTGACGGGAGCCTGAGCCAGTCCCAGGTGGCAGAGACATGAGCTGGAGGTGGACATGACATTTTCTTTTTTTTGAAATGGCGTCTTGCTCTATCGCCCAGACTGCAGTGCAATGGCGCGATCTCGGCTCACTGCAACCTCTGCCTCCCGGGTTCAAGTGATTCTCCTGCCTCAGCCTCCCAAGTAGCTGGGACTACAGGTGTGTGTCACCACGCCTGGATAATTTTTCATATTTTTAGTAGAGACAGGGTTTCACCATGTTGGCCAGGATGGTCTCGATCTCCTGACCTCGTGATCCATCTGCCTCGGCCTCCCAAAGCGCTGGGATTACAGGTGTGAACCACTGCACCTGGCCTGGACATGACATTTTCAAGGGATTTAATGCAAAGGTTAGGCAGAAGATGGCAGGAAAGATATGGGCTTGTGTTCTGTAGAAAGAAGGACCCAGGAGAAGGAGTTGGTCACTGACAGCTCAGCGGCCTCAAATCTCTGGAGCATTCTGTGAAGTGAAGGGTTAGACTTAGGTGGGGGAGGGCTATCTAGTCCACTGCAGAAAGAACCAGGGAGAGGTCATAACTCAGTTAGAAGAATTATCAGGGGAAATTTAGGGAGATGCACCTGATGTTTTCTTCGTGCTCTCTCTAAAATAGCTAGGTCACCTGTTCAATGTGAGGTGAGGAGGGAATTGGGAGCCTTTGAGGGCAGAACAGATGTAGAAAGTTTGAGATATTTACTTGGTGAAAAGGAGAGGCTTTAGCAACAGATTCAATCGACATCTCTCCACCTGATTTTTTACACAAGTATTTTAATCCTCACCACAATCCCTGTGTAATGGGAGGTGTGTTTCTCCACTCTCCTGAGGCTCAGATATTAAATCATTTGTCCAGGGCCACCCAGCTAGTGAGAGGTGGAGCTGGGATTTGAACCTATGTTTCCTGATGCTGTCTTCTGTTTTGGGGGTAGGCAAGACAAATATTTTACAGA
>NW_012101710.1:1841620-1842922 GCF_000951045.1 Mandrillus leucophaeus
ATTGAAAATTTATGAGGTCTGGATTTTAATCCAGCTCCATTAATCAGCAAAATAACTTCGAGTGAGCAGCAATATCTCTTTAGGCTTTAGCTGCATCATCCAAAAATGATATAAAACAGTCATTTTGCTATGTTCACAGGATCTGGGGCTCAGGAACTCATTCAGGGCATAGCCGGGAAGTGGCTGGGGATTTCCCTCAGCTGGGATGCCTGAGCTGGGGTCACCTGCTAGCTGGGCTCAGTGTGGACTGTGAGCCAGAGTGCATTTTTGTGGCTTCTCCTTGTAGCTTGGGCTTCCCCACAACATGGCAGCTGGACTCCAAGAGGGAATATCTGAGAGAGAGCATCTGGAAGCTGCACGGCCTTTTCTAACTCGGCCTTAGAGATCATGGAGCATCATTTCTGCTGCCCTCTGTTAGTTGCAAGCAAGTCGCCAAGGCCAGCCCAGACTCAAGAGGAATGGATATTAGAGTCTACGTCTTGATGTGGGAAAAGGCAAGGTCACAGTGAGGAAGAGCAGATAAGATACGAGATAGTGTTGCAGCCATCGTGGAAAGTACAACCTGCTTGAGATACTCCCTGTAGGACTACCGGAAATATTTGAAGGAAGGGTACTTTGCAAGGGCCTGGGGTCCTGCATAAGAAACTGGTGCAACCAGATTGCAAACACAAAGCCCTGTCCACATAAACCAGTCCTTCTACTGGGTGAGGGCTCTGGGCTAAATTATGTCTTGCCAAAATTCGTATGTTGAATCCCTAATCTCCAGTACCTCAGAATACGACTGGATAGGGACAGGGTCTTTGAAGAGGTAAGTTATGACTGGGCATGGTGGCTCACGCCTCTGATCTCAGCACTTTGGGAGGCCAAGGCGGGAGGATCGCTTGAGCCCAGGAGTTTGAAAACAGACCTGGCAACACAGTGAGACCCCATCTCTACAAAAAAAATTTTAGAAATTAGGCAGGCATGGTGGCACATACCTGTAGTCCTAGCTACTTGGGAGATTGAGGTTAAATCTGGGAAGTTGAGGCTGCAGTGAGCCATGGATATACCACTGCACTCCAGCCTGGGCAACAGAGCAAGACCCTGTCTCAATAAAAAGAGGTAAGTTCAAATGAGGTCATTGGGGTGGGCCCTAATCCAATCTGACTGGTGTCCTTATAAGAAGAGGAAATTAGGGCTGACGCCTGTTATCCTAACACTTTGACAGACCAAGGCGGGCAGATTGCCTGAGCTCAGGGGTTCCAGACCAGCCTGGGCAACATGGTGAAACCCCCGTGTCTACTAAAATACAAAAAAAAAAAA
>NW_012101710.1:1842972-1849834 GCF_000951045.1 Mandrillus leucophaeus
AAAAAAAAAAAAAAAAATTAAGCTTGGCAGTGTGTGCCTGTAGTCCCAGCTACTCAGGAGGCTGAGGCAGGAGAACTGCTTGAACCTGGGAGGCGGAGGTTGCAGTGAGCCGAGATCGTGCCACTGCATTCTAGCCTGGTGACAGAGCAAGACTCCTTCCCAAAAAAAATAATAATAATAAATAAAAGGAAGAGGAAATTAGGACAGAGTCATGCACAGAGGGACCACATGAAGACGCAGAGAGAAGACACCATCTACAAGCCAAGGAGAGAGGCCAAGGAGAAACCAACCCTGTACACGCTTTGGGCCTAGACTTCCAACTTTTAGAACTATGAGAAAATAAATGTCTGTTGTTTATGCCTCCCAGGCTACAGTGTTTTGCTACAGCAGCCCTCACTGCCTAACAAAGCAAGGGACTAGGTTCCTTTAGCCATGTGAGCACCGTCCCTAAGAATTGCCATGCATTAATGGTCCTGGACCTGCCATTCTTGCTTAAGGGCTATTTTCTTGAGATAACAATGTTCTTTGGCATTTTGGCTTCCACCAGGATATTTAGTATGTGGTTGTTTCAATTATATCCATTTTACTCCAATTTTCTTTCTGACGGTTTGTGTTTTTTCCCTTACTTATGAGGCCTAGGATCCTTGGAGAGAAACTTAACATTTTGCCTGTCATTTTTACTTTTCACTCTTCTGGGTTTTGTTCAATGAGGGCATAAAACTGAGAGCTGACTTGCTCCATTTTTCTGAAAAGTTACTAGAGGAAGGAGGCACACGACTACAGAGGCACATAGGGATTATGGAGAATAACTGGGTGACACATATGAAAAGTCTTAGGAAAGTTCATATTATTTGACCCCAAATTTTATTTCAGCAAATGTATCTTTAACTGAAAATACAAAGATCCATGTACAAGAATGGTTGTCTCTGCATTGCGGCAGTAGGAAAAAATTACAAGCAACCTGAATGTCTAAGATGCATATACACCATGGAATATTATGCAGCCATAAAAAGGAATGAGATCATGTCCTTTGCAGGGACATGGATGAAGCTAGAAGCCATTATCCTCAGCAACCTAATGCGGGAACAGAAAGCCAAACACTACCTGCTCTCATTTATAAGTGGGAGCTGAACAATGAGACACATTACAGTTTATCAACTACATGGAATGCTATAGAATAATTTATATTTTGAAGGAATATTTTGCCATACTATTCACAATAGCAAAGACAGAATCAACCCAAATATCCATCAGTGATAGACTGGATAAAGAAAATGTGGTACTTGTACATCATGGAATACTATGCAGCCATAACAAGGAATGAGATCATGTCCTCAGCAAACTAATACAGCAACAGAAAATCAAACACCACATGTTCTTATTTATAAGTGCGAGCTGAACAATGAGAACACATGAACACAGGGAGGGGAACAACACACACTGGGGCCTGCCAGGGGTGGGGTAGGGGGGAGGGAGAGCATTATGATAAATAGCTAATGCATGTTGGGCTTAATACCTAGGTGATGGGTTGATAGGTGCAGCAAACCACCATGGCACATGTTTACCTATGTAACAAACCTGCACATGTACCCCAGAACTTAAAATAAAAATTTTTTAAAAAAATTGGTGGCATAGGAAAATGGTGAAGACAGTGTTAGTTGGGAAAATTGTTTATGCCATTTTTCTCTTGCAAAAATTGTAATACATGGGTATATATTGATGGGATGGATGGTGTATTAGGCTATTCTTGCCTTGCCATAAAGAAAATACCTGACACTGGGTAATTCATAAAGAAAAGGGGTTGAATTGGCTCACAGTTCTGCAGGCTATAAAGGGAGCATAACACAGGCATGTGCTCAGCCTCTGGGGAGGCCTCAGGAAGCTTCCAATCACGGCAGAAGGTGAACAGGGAGCAGGCATGTCACATGGTGAAATCAGGAGCAAGTGTGGGGGTCAACACACTGTTAAATGACCAGATCTCACGAGAAGTCACGCACTATTTTGAGGACACTACTAAGAGGAATGGTGTTAAACCATTCATGAGAAACCCCCACCCAGGTCCCAATCACCTCCCATCAGGCCACACCTGCAACACTGGGGTTTACAATGCAAGATGGAATTTGGGTGGGGACACAGATCCAAACTATATCAGATGGATAGATAGATCTAAAGATAAACAAACATTTAAAAAGGATTGGAAGGAAATGCATATATATATGTGTGTGTGTGTGTGTGTGTGTGTGTGTATATATATATATAGAGAGAGAGAGAGAGAGAGAGACCTGGTCTCGCTCTGTCGCCCAGGCTGGAGTGCAGTGGCATGATCTTAGCTCACTGCAACCTCCGCCTCCTGGGTTCAAGCAATTCTCCTGCCTCAACCTCCTGAGTAGCTGGGATTACGGGCACATGCTACAACGCCTGGCTAAATGTTTGTGTGTTTTTAGTAGAGATGGGGTTTCACCATGTTGGCCAGGCTGGTCTCAAATTCCTGATCCGCCCACCTCGGCCTCCCAAAGTTCTAGGATTACAGGCATGAGTCACCATGTCCGGCCGAAATGCAACAAGATATTAATGGTGGTCATTCCTGTGTAGAACTGAAGGTGGTCTTTTTCTTTAAAATTATCTTTTGCTTCTAAAAATCCCAAGATGAATACATTTCACTTTATAATAAACAGTAACGAAACTCCAGTAAGTTATGTTTTAATGTGAGGGTGGTGCTGGCAACTGTCTTCCCCCAGATGCAGGAGAACAGACTTTGTCCAACTCATGCTGAATGGTGTTTGGAATTTTAATAACGCTGCCTCTTGCCACCCTCTCCTTCCTTTCTCTTTCCTCTACTTTCTCCTTGCAGAGAACATGACAATTGGGTCCGTCCCTGGTCCATTTGGCTTCATTCTGGGGCCAACACTGGCATCAGAGAACATTTGGTGGGAGGAGGACAAAGCGTCACAAAATTTGAGAGCTGGAAGGGGCCTCAGAGACCATCTAGTCCAACACACTTATTTATCTTGATGTCAGCCGGAAAAACAAGAAATGTACAACAGAACATCCCAGTTTGCCATAATAAGCCATTATGGGTCTCTCAACCATGAAGTTGTCTGAGTCATTTTTGAAGCTGTCTGTATTTCCAAGCCTGTTCCATTTCCATAAATCTGCTCCCCACTGTGTGAAACACAGGGTGGAGGGGCCACGGCTTGATAGCAGCACGTGTGAGAAATGCCCGGAGGCTGCTCTGGTGCTCCCTGTGAGCTCTGTGGGAGTCAGCGATGTGTGGTGGTGGTCCCCGGCGAGAGTCACTTCTGCGTGATGGGCAGAAGCAGGGATTGCTGGCCAGCACTGAGCCGGCCTGGCTGTGGCTGGGGCCATGTGTTCAGCTCCTCATGGTGCAGTGCAAAAGGAAAAGCCACAAGCTAGAGTCAGTCTCGGATGCAGTGGTTGGCAGAACAAAGGATATGTAGCCTCAAATGAGGAAGACTGGAGGTGAGTTTGGGCCTCTTTTTCAAATATTTGACTGTGTAGATAAGTTAGATTTCACTGCAGCACCACTGAGGGCAAACACTGTCTGGTGGTTATTTGCAATTCAGTGAGGCAGGGGGATCACCTGAGGTCAGGAGATCGAGACCAGCCTGGCCAACATGGTGAAAACCTGTCTCTACTAAAAATCCAAAAACATTAGCCAGGTGTGGTGGCACGCACCTGTAATCCCAGCTACTTGGGAGGCTGAGGCAGGAGAATCACTTGAACCTGGGAGGCAGAGGTTGTAGTGAGCCGAAATCACACCACTGCACCCCAGAGCAGTCATGGCCCAGTGCGTGGTTGTGTGAGGTCACCTAGAGAAGGGGGTCTTTGGGTTGGGATGTAAAGGGTGCTGGGATTTTGCAAGGTAGTGGTACTTGCTATCTTACAAATTCTACCTTTAAATTCCACCCTTTAAATTCCAGCTCAAAGGAGGCCTTTAAGTTGGGATTTAAAGGGTGCTGGAAATTTGCAAGATAGAGGTACTTGCTGTGGAGGGAAAGACGATATTCAGAAGCACAGTTACACAAGTTAAGAGGATGGCCAGGAGCAGTGGCTCACACCTGTAATCCCAACACTTTCGTGAGACTGAGGCAGGAGGATTATTAGAGGTCAGGAGTTCGAGACCAGCCTGGCCAACATGGTGAAACCCCATCTGTACTAAAAATACAAAAATTAGCTGGGCATGGTGGCGGGTGCCTGTGATCCCAGCTGCTCAGGAGGGTTAGACAGGAGAATCACTTGAACCCAGGAGGCAGAGGCTGCAGTGAGCTGAGATCATGCCACTGCACTCCAGCCTGGGCCGAAGAGCAAGATTCCATCTAAAAAAAAAAAAAAAAAAAAAAAGTTAAGAGGAGGCACCAGTACTGGGATGCAGGGTTTGGGGAGGAAATGATGGAAGATGAGGCATTTCGAAAGCAATAGAATAATGAACTCTGTCCTCCGATGACCTGATGCCCTGCCTGCTAAGGTCCAGCATTCTGATCTCATCTCAGCTGACATGTTCCAGCAGGACTGCACAGCGCCTTCTCGCTCATTCCTTGGGTTGCAGCTGACATCTCCAAGTTATTTTTCCCTGGCTGCATTTCCAGGGTTTGCCTCAGAGAAGCTTATTCACCACTTCCCTGCTCACACACTCAGCCCTGAACACCTCCTGATGTTAGTCTCCACTGGGCACATTTTCTTCCAGAACATTTGCAAAAACGTCACAAAGGATCACTTGCAGTGCTCCACACCAGGGTCCCCACAGATGAAACTGTTCCTGCCAGAGTGGCCTCTTTATTATTTCCTGTCTCTACATCATTTTAAAATTCATTTAATAAGCCCACAATGCTTACCGCATAGTATCCTAATTAAAGGCTTTAAAACAGATTTGAGGACCAGGTAGAATACAACGGCTCAAGCCTCTAAGTCCCAGCTTCTCGGGAGGCTGAGGCAGGAGGATCGCTTATGGCCATGAGGTTGAGGCTGCAGTGAGCTGTGATCACACCACTGCGCTCCAGCCTGGGCGACAGAGCGAGACTCTGTCTCAAAAAAAAAAAAAAGTAATTAATTAATTAATAATTAATTAAATACAGAATGAAAAGACATCACTAATGCACAGTAATTTACGTTACTATTTTTCAGGGTGCTTTAGAAACAGCAGGACCCCAGCCCAATAGAGTCAGAATTTAGGAGTGATATGAGAGTTTACTGTTCAACCAATGCTGAAAACCAGTGCCTCACACCAATTTCCCCCAGACAGAACCATTCAGTGGGGAAGTGAGGTTGTGGGGGTCCCAGTTCAGCGGCTCCTCAGCTGTGAGATCCAAGCCAGGTCTCTTTCCCTCCATGAGCCTCAGTATCCTCTATGGGATGAGGAGTACATTTTGTGCTTCACAGATGATGAGAATCTCTGCCTCGTCAAAGGCTATTGGATTGTAACAAGCTCTACAAATATCATTGTTCTTTTATGTTGCGAATTTCTTTTCCTGAGAGCTTTTGAGATCGTTTCAGAAGTGGGACTCTAGGTAATGTTTTCACCTTTCTTGTCGTGGCATTTATCTCTCTCTGCGTTGCCTGATTGTCATTTGCGTGTTGGGGTCGTCCTCCCCTAAGATGCTGGGTGTACCTTAAAAGCAACCAGTGGCCCTTCGTCTTAATTTTTTGGGAGACAGGGTCTTGCTCTGTTGCCCCGGCTGGAGTGCAGTGGCATGATCACAGCTCAATGCAGCCTCAACCTCCTAGGCTCAGGCAATCCTCCCACCTCAGCCACTTCAGTAGCTGGGACTTCAGTGCACTCCCACCTTCAGCCACTTCAGTGCACACTACCACGCCTGGCTAATTTTTCAATTTTTTGTACAGACAGAGTCTCACTATGTTGCCCAGGCTGATCTTGCACTCCTGGCCTCAAATGATCCTCCACCCTTCATCTTTTATCCTTGGAGGTCAGCACAGTGCTCAGCTCCCTGGCTCCCCAAAATGTTTGTGAAATGAAAGCGAGAGTGCTTGACGGGTAGTTGCTGAGTAAATGCAGGCTGCCCCAAAATATCCCCTGCAAACACTCTTTGCATAACAATGGCATCGAAGGCAGAAGAGGCCAGAGAGGTCTTTAGGAATTGTTAACCGTCTGAGGTCTCTGGGGAAACAGCTTGTTCCTTCTGAATGATGGCCCAATTAACAAGGGGTTATGGTTGTAGCAATAGGGACATTTCTTTCATTAAACAAACATTTATTGAATTTCTACGATGCATCAGACACAGTTTAAGGGTCAGAGAATCAGACAAGAATAAATCCCTGTCCTCAGAGAACTTACGGCTTGGAATATACACAGGGAAACAATGAATTAGGATACAAACGATCCTTCTGAAGTCACAGCTCAACTAAGAGAGGATATATTACCAGAGTTTAAAAAGATCCACCATTTATTACTGTGGATTTTCTAAACTTAAAATAACGTGGGAGAAAGCCAGCGAGTGTGGGTTAAGTATGTGATCAAGATTGATGAAGCGTCTGTGAGAGAGGCCAAAAGGAAAGCCTTGTCGCCTTCTTAAGAAAATAATTGGAATAGACAGAAGCTGACCTCTTCAATGAGACATTAGGTAACCAGAGAGCAGACAAACTAAACAAAGCCAGGCTGCAGGTGCCAGTGCCAGGAGCCTCCATAACAGGGTGGCTTGAACAGCTCCTTGGCAGCAAATGGAGATCTTGGCATAGCTGGCATTGCAGAGACAATTGATGGTGACAGGAGAACAATTGATGAGATGAGCTTCTAGGCCAAAAACTACCCAAGAAAAAGAGGAACATGGCCGGGCATGGTGGCTCACACCTGTCATCCTAGCACTTTGGGAGGCCAAGGTGGGTAGAT
>NW_012101710.1:1851084-1853011 GCF_000951045.1 Mandrillus leucophaeus
CTGTTCTTCATGCACTTTCCAGAAAAATTCTTCTAGAATGAGCCTATCCAACCCACGGCCCATAGGCCACATGTGGCCCAGGGCAGCTTTGAATGCAGCCCAACACAAATTCATAAACTTTCTTAAAACATTATGAGATTTTTAGGCCAGGCGTGTTGGCTCACGCCTGTAATCCCAGCACTTTGGGAGACCCAGGTGGGTGGATTGTTTGAGGTCAGGAGTTCAAGCCTGACCAACATGATGGTGAAACCCCATCTCTACTAAAAACACAAAAATTAGCCGGGTGTGGTGGTACATGCCTGTAATCCCAGCTACTCGGGAGGCTGAGGCAGGAGAATCACTTGAACCCGGGAGGCGGAAGTTGCAGAGCCAAGAACGCATCACTGCACTCTAGCCTGGATGACAGAGTGAAACTCCATCTCAAAACAAACAAACAAACAAAGCAACAACAACAAAAAATATTGTGAGATTTTTTTACATTTTTCCTTTTTAGTTCATCAGCTATCATTAGCGTTAGTGCATTCTACGTATGGCCCAAGACAATTCTTCTTCCAATGTGGCCCATGGATGCCAAAAGATTGGACACCCTGTTCTAGAAGGTAACAAGATGATGTCATTTCCTGTTCTCAACCATCTGGTGGCCCCCAGAACACTTAGACCTGCTCTGTTCAAGACGATAACAACCACAACTGGCTGTGGAGCACTTGAAACCTGGCTTGTATGCTGTCAAAAACAAATTGTATTTGAAGTTCTTTGGGAAATCTCCAAACGACTTTCTACAGTGGAGTGAACTCATTTCCATCCCCACCAACCATCCCCTTACACCAACAGTGTGTAAGCGTTCCCTTTTCTCTGCAGCCTCACCAGCATCTGTTGTTTTTTGCCTTTTTAATAATAGCCATTCTGACTGGTGTGAGATGGTATCTCATTGTGGTTTTGATTTGCATTTCTCTGATGAATAGTGATGATGAAAATTTTTTTCATATGATGGTTGGCTGCTTATGTGTCTTCTTTCGAGAAGTGTCAAACTACCATTTGACCCAGCAAGTCAGTGACTGGGTATGTAACCAGAAAAACAGATCATTATACCAAAAAGATGCATCTGCATATATGTTCATAGCCAGGTATTCACAATAGCAAAGACACGGATCAACCTAGGTTCCCATCAATAGCAGACTGGATAAAGAAAGTGTGGTACATATGTAACATGAAATATTATGCAGCCATGAAAAAGAACGAAATCATGTCCTTTGCAGCAACATGGATGGAACTGGAGGCTGTAATCCTAAGTAAATTAATACAGAAACAGAAAAGCAAATACTGCTTATTATCACATAGAAATAGGGGCCAAACATTGACCACCCATGGACATAAAGATGGGAACAGTAGGCACTGTGGACTACTAGAAGGAAGAGGAAGGGTGTGGGGGCATTGAAAAACTACCTTTGGGTACTGTGCTCACTACCTGGCAGCAGTATACCCATGTACAAACCTGCAGGTGTACCCCCATATCTAAAATAAGAGTTGAAATTTAAAAACAAAAAACAAAAAACAAGTTCTATACAGACTCATCAAAGCAGAATGAAAACAAGAATGTCCGTGTTGTCACCTTAAAATTTGACAAAGAAATACTTCCAGTTCATATAGAACAATCGTGACAAACTGTCGTCAATCTGAAAATAATAAATTATTACAAGACATATGAAGAAATAAGAAAAGGAATGTGGACCGGGCACGGTGGCACGCCTGTAATCCCAGCACTTTGGGAGGCCGAGACCGGCGGATAATGAGGTCAGGAGATCGAGACCATCCTGGCTAACATGGTGAAACCTCATCTCTACTAAAAAATACAAAAAACTAGCCGGGCGAGGTGGCGGGCGCCTGTAGTCCCAGCTACTCGGGAGGCTGAGGCAGGAGAATGGCATAA
>NW_012101710.1:1853659-1854362 GCF_000951045.1 Mandrillus leucophaeus
TAACATAACATGGTGGGATTCTCTGTCCCCTCACCTTCCATTCCATCCTCACTGCTTCTGGAGGTCATTTAACATAATTAATGATGGTTCTACTTAAATGCAATACAAGTTCATTTGCTTCTAGATTTACCACCTCAAAGACTCTGAACCACTTGCACCATTAGTGAGTGGCTGGCAGTGTGGGCTCTGAAGCTAGACTGCCTGGGTCTAAGTTCTAGTTCTGCCTTTACTAGTATGTCATCTTAAGGGAGTTATTTAATGGTTCTATGGCTCAGTTTCCTTATCTGTAGAATGGGGTAGATCACCATAATACTTGGCTGATAAGGACTTCCTGAGTTAATACACACAAACCACTACAAATGATGCCTTGCACTGTTAACTGCTGCTGTCATCATCATTACCACAACCACCATCATCATCACCACCAACAACATCATCACCACAACTACCATCATCAGCATGGCCAGCATCATCTTCACCACCAACACCACCACCATCGCCATCACCACCATGATTATCATCATCATCACCATCATTATCGCCCTTATCATCATCTTCATTATCATCACCACCACCACCATCAACATCATCACCACAACCAGCATCACCAACACCATCACCACCATCATCACCATGATTATCATCATCACCATCATTATCGCCCTTATCATCATCTTCATTATCATCACCACCACCACCATCA
>NW_012101710.1:1855107-1859520 GCF_000951045.1 Mandrillus leucophaeus
CTCCTCCTCCTCCTCCTTCTTCTTCTTCTTCTTTTTATATGGGGCTTGCTCTGTCACCCAGACTAGATGGAGAGCAGTGGCATATTCATAGCTCACAGCAGCCTCAAACTCTTGGGCTCAAGCAATCCTCATACCTCAGCTGGAACTACAGATGTGCCCCACCACAACTGGCTAATTTTTAAAATTTTATTAGAGAGGGGGTCTCACTACATTGCCCAGGCTGGTCTTGAACTTCTGGGCTCAAGCAATCCTCCTGCCTTGGCCCCCCAAAGTGCTGGGATTACAAGTGTGCCCTACCACATCAGGCCAATTTTTTAAATTTTTAGTAGAGAGGAGGTCTCACTATGTTGCCCAAGCTGGTCTTGAATCCCTAAAGTTAAGTAATCCTTCTGCCTTGGCCTCACAAAGTGCTAAGATTACAGGCATGAGCCACCGCGCCCAGCCTTACCTCTTTCTTTTTGTTTTTTTTCATAATGTGGCTTTTGGAAAATTTTAAGTTACATACAGAACATCGTGTTCTGTTTTTCTCAGGCAGCATCAACTTAGATTAAAATCCAATGTTCTGGCTCCCATTCTTCTCTGACCTTGCCTCTTAAGTCTGTCTCCACAATTACCTGGTAGAGTTGTCCAGGTGTGTCCTGAACAATGAGGTCAGTGGTAATTAGTCTACCCAGAAGGGGCACCTTTTCCTAACAAACATAATTGTAGCATATGGGCTAAAAGCTGCCTAGACTCACTCCTCACGTTGACGCCATCCAGCTGGCCTTGCTTTCTTAGATCATGCCAATCTCTTTCCTGCTTCAGGGTCTTTGGACTTGTTGTAGCATCTCCCTGGAATACTCTTTTCATGGGCTTACTCCCTGACTCTGTGCAGATCTCTGATTGAAAGTCGGCTCTTCAGAAAGGCCTTCTGCCAGGCTCAGGTGGCTCACACTTGGAATCCCAGAACTTTGGGAGGTTAAGGCGGGACAATCACTTGAGCCCAGGAGTTCAAGACCAGCCTGGACAACATAGTGAGATCCCATCTCTACAAAAATTTAAAAATTTGCTGGGCATGGTGGTGCATGTCTGTAGTCCCAGCTACTTGGGAGGCTGAGGTAGGAGGATTGCTTGAGTCTGGGAGGTTGAGGCTGCAGTGAGCCATGATTGTGCCACTGCACTCCAGCCTGGGCCACAGAGTGAGACCCTGTCTCCAAAAAACATTTTAAAAATTTTTAAAAAGGAAGGAAGGAAGCAAGGAAAGAAGGAAGGCCTTCTATGAAAGCTTACCGATATGGTTTGGCTGTGTCCCCACCCAAATCTCATCTTGAATTGTAGCTCCCACAATTCCCACATATCCTGGGAAGGACCTGATGGGAGGTAGTTGAATCTTGGGGGTGAGTCTTTCCTGTGCTGTTCTCCAGATAGTGAATAAGTGCCATGAAATCTGATGGTTTTATAAGGGGGAGTTTCCCCGCACAAATTCCCTCATCTGCCACCACGTAAGACGTACCTTTTGCCTTCCACTATGATTGTGAGGCCTCCCCAGCCACGTGGAACTGTGAGTCCATTAAACCTGTTTTGTTTGTTTTTTTTTTTTTTTTTGACAGAGTTTTTGCTCTTGTTGCCCAGACCGGAGTGCAATGGTACAATCTCGCCTCATCGCAACCTCCACCTCCTGGGTTCAAGTAATTCTCCTGCCTCAGCCTCCTGAGTAGCTAGGATTACAGGCATGCACCACCATGCCCAGCTAATTTTCTATTTTTAGTAGAGACAGGGTTTATCCATGTTGGTCAGGCTGGTCTCGAACTCCCGACCTCAGGTGATCCACCCACCTCGGCCTCCTAACGTGCTGGGATTACAGGCATGAGCCACCGTGCCCAGCCTCCATTAAACCTCGTTTTCTTTATAAATTACCCATCTCAGGTATGTCTTTATTAGCAGCATGAGAACAGACTAATACACCTTATGTTCACTTATGACTACCTATCCCCTTTCGTGTTCACCTTGTCTAAAATGGCACCCAACCTCCCCACACTATTTGTTCTCAGAGGACTTACTGCCTCTGGAAGTTACATTATTTATGTATTCACTTACTTGTTTGTCTCGCCCACTAATGTAAGCTTATGAAGTGGGAGCTTTGTCTAATTCACCAGTATATTCTCGATGCCAAGAACAGTGATAGCACCAGAAAAGTTGTTGACTGAATGAACAGATTCCTGTCTCAAAGGGTGGTTAGCAGCACTTACTGAGGCACAGGGTGTGAAAGTGCTTTGTAAATAGTTTAGATCACTGAAAGAGAAAAAAAAAAAAAAAAGACAAGTTGTTCAAACAGAAGTAGAGAATCCTTTGAGGCAAAGCCAGACATAATTGGCCAAGACTTTGTTGTGTAGCTTGCAAGAGACTGTCAAACCAATTGCATGAGAGAAGACCTTTCAATGATATTGAAGAAGAAAGACTTCTGGAGACTCAACAAGAAACTCATTGTGAGGTTGTATTGATCTGGACATTGGTTGCAATCTACAGGACCCCAACTCACACTAGCTGAGGCAAAAAAAAAAAAGAATTATTGGCTCATAGGCTCATATGCCTGGAAAGGCAAGGGATAGAGCTAATTTGGGGGATCACAGATGCTGAGTTCTAGGGATGATACTCTCCTAATCACGTGTCTCCTAATCTACGTCTCTTTTCCTCCCTATCTCTTGCTTCTCATTCTCTGTGCTTATTGGCATCACTCTTATGTGCTTCAAATATGTCTCTCCATTGGAAAACTGAGAAGAGGGTCATGAGTAGCTCTGGAATTGTCCATCTGATCAGAAACAGCATCCTCCATGGGCTCCACTTAGAAACACTTCAGGGAAGCTTCTAGTGACCCATCCCTGGGGCTAATTTCTGTGGCCAAGGAGGGTGCGTACTGTGCTTGGTGATCTCCAGTAGAACTACCATGATGGCGTGTGGAGGAGAGCATTTCCCCAAAGAGAGACAAAGTGGTACTGGCCAGACAAGCTTCACAGGTAGGAAGTGATGGAGCCAGGACTTCAGCCATTGTCAACCTGACTCTAATGCCGATACTCTCATTCACTAAGCAACGCATCCTGCTGATCACAGTACAAGGTCAATATCCTGCAAGGAGAACACAAACCACCAACTCAGTTGCTCACTCCATTTTTGGAAAGGATGGTGTGACGAATAGATGTTCCCTGCAGAGGAAAGGATAAAAAGGAAATAGTGAATGAATTGAATGGACTTCTAGCCTGGGTCTACAGGGGCTATTTGAATAGCCTCTACACAGACAGGTACTAGATCACACCATGGTCAATACCAGGATGTTCTAAGCCAGATTGCAAAGAAAGAAGTGCAGATCAATCACTGCAAGCAGATGGCATCCACCTGAGAGAGCTGCAGGAGCTCATGGATGAAATTGGAATGGTTGGTTGGCAGGAATGTGGGACCTGTCAGCCCAAATGGCCACTATACTGGAGAGGATGTCAGCTCACAGATGTGACCCTGGCCATAAGAGTGGCTCAGCAGGGCCTGGGGAATTACAGCGCAGATGAGTCAGCCCTCAGCCTCCATCTGGACCAAGCTGGTGGCAGTTGGAATAAAAGAGAGAAGCCTGTGGACTTAAAAATAACCTACAGGGCAGGGAATGAATGGAGAGTGGGAGAAAGAGCTGTCACACAGGTGCTGCCCGGAGAAATCATACCTGATGGCTGTACTAGAGTCTTCCAAGGCCCGAGAGGGTGAGTCAGTGTGTGTACAAAGGGAAACTGATGGATCTAATTTCTATGTGGGAGATGTACAGCAAGCAGTCGATTTATCTGGAAAACAGTAGGTTTTCTGAGTCACACCGTCCTGGCTCAAATCCCAGCTCTGCCACCAACTTACACTTTGTGAACTTGGTCTGGTTGCAAACCTTGCCTGAGCTTCAATCTCCTCACCTGTAGAATAAGGATAATCACACCTCACTCCAAAGGCAGTTCTGAGGATTAAAACTGATGAGAAAAGTATCTAGCAGGAGGGTCATAAGTGACAGCAAGGATTATCTACTATATCTGCAACTGATGAGTAGTCTAGCTGAATTCTTTAGATCCCCGGGATCTGGAAGCAAAGCCTTTGGGGCCTCTGCAGAGGGTCATTGGAGAGATGAGGGAACAAGGGTCCAGCCCCCTTACCTGTTTTCCCTCGAATGGTTCTACTTGTAATTATTTTCTTCATAAGATTTCGGCCAGGTGCGGTGGCTCACGCCTGTAATTCCATCACTTTGGGATGCCGAGGCAGGCGGATCACTGAAGGTCAGGAGTTCGAGACCAGCCTGGCCAGCATGGTGAAACCTCATCTCTACTAAAAATACACACAAAAAATTAGCTGGGCATGGTGGCGTGCACCTGTAATCACAGCTACTCAGGAGGGTGAGGCAGGAGAATTGCTTGA
>NW_012101710.1:1860205-1862242 GCF_000951045.1 Mandrillus leucophaeus
CAACACCATCACCACCATCATCACCATGATTATCATCATCACCATCATTATCGCCCTTATCATCATCTTCATTATCATCACCACCACCACCATCATCACCACAACCAGCATCACCAACACCACCACCACCATCATCACCGTGATTATCATCACCATCATTATCGCCCTTATCATCATCTTCATTATCATCATCACTACCACCATCAACATCATCACCACAACCACCATCACCAGCACTGCCACTATCATCTTCCACCACCACCACCATCACCACTATGTTATCATCATCATCACCATAATTATCGTCCTTATCATCATCTTCATTATCATCACCACTACCACCACCAACATCATCACCACAACCACCATCACCAGCACTACTAACACTATCATCTTCACCACCACGACCACCACCATTGTCACCACCATGATTATCATCATCACCATCATTATCACCATCATCATCATCTTCGTTATCATTACCACCACCATCAACATCACCACAACCACCATCACCAACACCACCACTATCATCATCACCATGATTATCATCACCATCATTATCGCCATTATCATCATCTTCATTATCATCACCACTACCACCACCAACATCATCACCACAACCACCATCACCAGCACTACCACCATCATCTTCACCACCACTATCATCTTCATCACCACCACCACCTTTCATCTTCATCATTGTTACCACTGTGATGGTTAATATTGAGAGTCAACTTGATTGGATTGAAGGATGCAAAGTATGGTTCCTGGGTGTGTCTGTGAGGGTGTTGCCAAAGGAGATTAACATTTGAGTCAGTAGACTGGGAAAGGCAGACACACCCTCAATCTGGGTGGGCCCAATCTAATCAGCTGCCAGTGAGGCCAGAATAAAAGGCAGAAAAATGTGAAAAGACTAGACTGGCTTAGCCTCCTAGCCTACATCTTTCTCCCATGCAGGATGCTTCCTGCCTTCGAACATCGGACTCCAAGTTCTTTAGCTTTGGGACTTGGACTGGCTTCCTTGCTCCTCAGCTTGCAGACAGCCTATTGTGGGACCTTGTGATTGTGTGAGTCAATACTCCTTAATAAACACCCATTTATGCATATATCTATCCTATTAGTTCTGTCCCTGTAGAGAACCCTGCCTAATACATACACCAGCATCATCATCATCACTATCATTACCACCACCATCATTATTATCACCATCATCTTTACCATTATGATCACAACCATCATCATCATTTTATTGTCATCACAACCACTACCATCATCACCACCACCATTATCATCATCATCATTATCACCACCATCATAATCATCTTCATTATCATCCTCACCACCACTATCATCATCATTACCACCACCGCCAATATCATCATCATCATCATCATCCTCACCACCACCATCATTGTCTCCACCATCATCATCACCATCATCATCTTCATTTTCATCACCAACATCATTGCCATCACTGTCTTTACCATCATCATCATCACCACCACCACAAATATCATCATCATGAACATCATCATCCTCACCACCACCATCATTATCACCATCATCATCTTCATTATCATCACCACCAACAAGATCATTGCCATCATTATCTTCACCATCATCATCACCACCACCACCACAATATCACCATCACCACCACCATCACTACCAGAACACCCACGGAAATTTGTGGCAATCTTCCTTGCTCTCCAGAATAGAACAAAGAATAACAGTTTCTCTGACTTTGTGCAGGAAATCAGAAGTTGGCAGTCAAGACCCTGGTTTGGGAATGGGTAGAAAAGGGAAGATGAAGGGCAGCCTGTGGAAGATAGGGTCCTCTATATCCTATATCTGAGGCCAGTTCTGCAAAGCTTCAAAGATGACCTGAGGAGGAAAGGGCTGTTTTCTTTTCTTTCCTTTTTTTTCTTCTTTCCTCTCTCCCTCCCTCCCTCCCTCCCTCCCTCTCTTTCTTTCTTTCTTTCTTTCTTTCTTTCTTTCTTTCTTTCTTTCTTTCTTTCTTTCTTTCTTTCTTTC
>NW_012101710.1:1862292-1864695 GCF_000951045.1 Mandrillus leucophaeus
TCTTTCTTTCTTTCTTTCTTTCTTTCTTTCTTTCTTTCTTTCTTTCTTTCTTTCTTTCTTTCTTTCTTTCCTCTCTCCCTCTCTTTCTTTCTTTCTTTCTCTCTCTCTCTCTTTCTTTTTTTTTTCCAGGTCTCACTCTGTGGCCCAGGCTGGAGTGCAGTGGCACAATCATGGCTCACTCTAGCCTCAACCTCTTGGGCTTAAGTTATCCTCCTGCCTCAGACTCCCAAGTAACTGGGACTACAGGTGTGCAACACCACGCCCAGCCTGAAAGGGCTGTTTTCTGTGTTGCACATTCCCTGGGCTGATATTCACAATCAACT
Source organism: Mandrillus leucophaeus (assembly GCF_000951045.1). Classification (NCBI taxonomy): domain Eukaryota; kingdom Metazoa; phylum Chordata; class Mammalia; order Primates; family Cercopithecidae; genus Mandrillus; species Mandrillus leucophaeus. Next base: position 1,862,616 of record NW_012101710.1, read on the forward strand.
ACAAGATGCTCAAGTACTTTTTCTGGTCTTAATCTATACATTAACATTCTTCTGGATGTCTGGTGGTGGCACAACAGCAGGGTCACAGGGTTTCACTGCTGCAGAAAAGTTTGAAAAACACCTACGTGAACTTTCATGACTTCGAGGAATTTGGAGATCATTGAACTACCAATTGATTGAAACGGGAGCTACGGTGACACAATCAGAGAATACTAAAGAGCAAAAAAATAAATGCCAGGGATGAAGGGACAGAGTCCTTTTTTTGATAGGAATGTGTCAAGAGTAAGATTTCTGAAAGATCAGTGCCAGCCCTAGTTTTATTTAATATTCTTTTACAAGAGCTGGAAGATGTGGGGCTGGGGAGAGCGGAGAAAGCTCTGGGTTTGCAGATGAAAGGATGAGGGGTGGGCAAATGATGACAGGAAAACAGGAAGATCTGAAGACTCTGTATCAGTGAGAAGGAAGGAGGGAGATGAGATCAAATGTGAGCAAGTTCAAGGCGATGTGTTTAAGAAAATGGGAGCTCTTGGAGACTGGCCCTGAGCAGACTGTCTCAGCAGAGTCACAGGCTCCAGACATCACCAAGAAGGATATTAAAAACACAATGGGAAGGTGGCTTTTTTTTTTTTTTTTTGAAATGGAGTCCTGCTCTGTCGCCCCGGCTGGTGTTCAATGGCACAATCTTGGCTCAATGCAACCTCCGCCTTCCAGGTTCCAGCAATTCTCTCACCTCAGCCTCCGAAGTAGCTGGGATCGCAGGCATGTGCCACCGTGCCCAGCTAATTTTTATATTTTTAGTAGAGACAGAGTTACCATGTTGGCCAGGCCGGTCTCGAACCCCTGACTTTCAAGTGATCTGCCTGCCTCGGCCTCCCAAAGTGCTGGGATTATAGTCATGAGCCACTGTGCCCAGCCAGAAGGTTGCTCATGTTTTTACACCTTAACTTCATTAGCACACCTTCCCTCCAATTCCCTGTGTTTGGGGAGATGTTCTGAGCCCCCACTCAGTGAGGCACAGCAACGCCAAGCCTGGGAAGATGAACTGGGGGTGAGGGTAGGGCGTTAAGAGGGGAGCCCGCTATCAGCTAAGTGGGACTTCTGGCTTGTTCAGTGCTAATGGCCTTGATACCTTCCAGAGGATGACCTCCAGAGAGGATAAAAGCCATAAAGCTGCTATCAATTCCCAAGATGTTACCCTATCAACTCAAGTGGTAGATGACTGTGTTTTTCTCTTCAGAAGGCTGGTGTGCCATCAACAGTCCCCCCCATGCTCAGTGGCAATGTTTGTGAGCCACAAATGCTTAGGATGAGCTGCTTTATAAGGCTGCTTCGTATTCTTGTGCCCCGTAGTTCAGTACCCGGGGTAGATTTCCCTGTTGTTTAGATTTCTAGTGTGAGCTCATTGCATGAATGGCCCAAAAGGACTCTTTGACCAGCTGCCTCTCCCAAATGAGCTCATTCTGCCTTTTGCACTCCTCCGCGTTCATCCATAAGGCTGGGTTTAAGAGCAATGCAGACTTGGCTTCTCAACAATATTATGTGTCATCTAAATAAATACATTTCACTAGGGAACACATGCTAAATATGATATTCCCGTGAGTCACGAAACAGCTGTGCTGGCCTCACAGTGGTAAATCTGTTCCATCAGTAATAAGGATGGAAGAAGAAGGGAGTTAGATCACATTTCAGAGTGGGTGATCGCAAGAGAGGCAGGACATGGTCACCTGCAACAGACCTTCAGCACCACTGCAGAGAGCACATTGGCCCCAAAGTATAGCACCCAAATAAAATCCATCCAGGGCCCTGGAGCTCAATACAGATTTGAAATTAATGCAGAGAGAGAGATACAGGCAAAGAACGTTCTACAAAGAAGAATGAGTAGATTTCCCTTTACTTTGATTCCTACTATGATTTATCGTATTTTTAAATTATTTATTTAATTAAATTCATTCATGTTATTTTATTTTATTTTATTGAGATGGAGTCTCGCTCTGTCACCCAGACTGAGTGCAGTGGTGCGATCTCGGCTCACTGCAACCTCTGCCTCCCAGGTTCAAGCGATTCTCCTGCCTCAGCCTCC
>NW_012101710.1:1865155-1874948 GCF_000951045.1 Mandrillus leucophaeus
GCAATCCTCCTGTCTTGGCCTCCCAAAGTGCTGGGATTATAGACATGAGCCACTGAGCCCAGCCCTATTTTTATTTTTTATGTATTGTTTTTTTTTGAGACAGTGTCTCACTGTGTTTCCCAGGCTTGAGTGCAGTACTGAGATCATAGCTCAATGCAGCCTTGAACTCCTGAATTCAAAGCAATCCTCCTGCCTCAGCCTCCCAAGTAGCTGGGACTACAGGTGTGCACCACTAATCCCAGGTCTAAGATGCTAAGACCCCGTCGACGCTTGGCTAATTTTATATTTTGTGGAGACAGAGTCTTGCTATGTTGCCCAGGCTGGAGTGCAGGGGTCCAGTCTTGGCTCACTGCAGCCTCTGCTTCCCAGGTTCAAGCAATTCTCGTGCCTCTGCCTCCTGAGTAGCTGGGATTACAAGGGTGTTCCATCATGCCTGGATAATTTTTGTATTTGTAGTAGATACAGAGTTTCACCATGTTGGCCAGGTTGGTCTCGAACTCCTAACCTCAAGTGATCTTCCCACCTCCGTCTCCCAAAGCATTGGGATTACAGGCATGAGCCACCACACTGAGCCCAATTAGGATTTTAAAAGATAAATGAAATCCAATACACTTCCCACTCACACACCTGCCACCACCCCTGCCAAGTGCTAGGGATCTTGGGTTCATAAACAAATGAGCTAATATTTGCAAAGCCACTTGGTAAAATTTAGAGTGCTACTGGCGGAGCTTAGCTGTCATTATTACCATATAACTGATGCTTTAGAGTTGTGGCTCTCTCCGTGGACCTGGTGTGACAGTTGTGGGGGACCGGGAAGAAGGTAAAAGAGCATTAGAATAAAGTCTAAAGTTTCTTACTTTCAAATGTCAGAGGATTGTAAAGAATGACTCCTGGTATGGCCATGTTGAATGAATTCAAAATTCAGGAGGCAGAAAAAAAGAAGTCTATTTCATGTGACTTTCTCCAAATGGCAACTTAGTTCTGCAATTCCCTAACCTAATTAATGGGAGGCCACCCATGTCACCAAGGAGAGAGGCTCACTGTACGTTACCCTATTATCCCGCCAAGTCCTGTGGAAGTGAAAAGTTTGGGAGGGAATCTTTAAATCACACTAATACATTGCCTATTTTCTTCAAACACATTTTCAAGAACATTTTGAGACCATCCCCTGGAGAGAAGCAACAGGCAAAAGGTATAAGGATATTATCTTCAGTTGTTTAGAGAAGAGTTTTGAGGGAGATTATCCCAACAGGGCTGTCACCTTCAAATCTTAATCCTCTTAGACCTCAACAAACAGCCTATGGGTTCCCCTTTTCATAAGTCCGAGAATGCCTCTGGCCAAAGTGGCCTAAGGACATTTCAGAAGGAATGGGCAGTCAAGAGCCCAGGTCTAAGATGCCAAGACCCTCTTGATGGTCCAACTATTCCCATAGCCCTGGCTTTCAGTTGTTATCTTCGTGTCCACTGCTCATGAACCTCTGAAATGCATCAGTCACGGAGAATTACATGGGAAAGGCACGGTCTTCTAATTAAAAAATCTGAAATCAAATCCTTGCGCACTTTGATAGCATCTTTCAAAAGCAAAATTGCCCGCTCAATTATCCAGATAGCACGTCCTGCCTATACAGAGAAAAATGACACACAACAGAGTGAATACACTTGATATTTTTAGAGGGATGTACCATGGAATATCTGTTAGTGTAATTAATTTAATTGAGTCATACCTACCAAGAAATTATTTAATTATATTTCTAGTTGAATAGATGATAATGATGATAATAAACTAACATTCTTTTTAAAAAAACATTCTATTTATTGCCAGGTGATAGGAAGAGATTGAGAGAGGGATGGAAATCATTACTGAGAAGGCTTGAACAACCACAATTTACTGCGAAGAGATAAAAACCAAACACCTCAGCCATATTATCACCATAATTGTCTGCAGTTTACCCATCTTGTAAAATAAACGGATCATGAAATGTGAGAGCACGTTTCAAAACATACATAGAAGGTGTTAGAGTGATTATGCGTAGGCTGCCTGACTTAATTGTAAATTGTTTTTCTTTCAGTGGGAAGTGAAAAGGTATTAATTAGCAGTGATTTCGACAAGATTGGAAGTCCACGAACTTTGACTTAGAGAGAACTTTGCAAAGGCACCTACATGCTGCAAAGAGAGCTTTTTTCTTTTTTTTGCTTTTAATGGCATTTTGTTGTTTGCTAATCCCTGGTGCAGGCACATACTTGCAGATCTGAGATTTGATAAATGCACAAGTGGCTCAAGTTTTAACAAGAAGCTTTTCTCTCCTAACTCCAGGTGGCAAAGGCAAAAGCTGGACTGCATTGTGCGGCCCCAGGGAGCTGCAGACAGAGGATCTGAGTCCTGGCCACTGTGCCAGCTGTCTTACAAGTTTAGAGATGCTGGCATTGCATCGAAATCGGACAACACTCCCTTCCCTCCCTTCCCAGGCACTCCGTTCCCAACCTTTTCCACCAACAGGTCCTTATTCTCAGCAGCCAAAATAATTTATGGGTTTCTACTGTTCTCCTTGGCTGAATCTTCAAGTACACCAACTCCCCCCTCTTCTGGACAGACTCTCCATAATTCAGCTGGCATCTAATCAGCACCTTGCTGCTCTTCCATTCTTCCTTTCTCCAGAGTCGTGATTCTTCCTTCTCAAGTCAAAGAGGAATTACAAGCAAATAGACACCATCCTTGAGTGCAGTTCGGGTTACACAGAATGGGGAATGAACTCGGTCTCATTTTTGCTTCTCTGTTGAAAATAAGCTCAATATCTGCCTTGCACAGAAAGAGAATCGGCTTCACTAAGGCAAGCAGCATTACCCCTTTTGTCCTGGTCAGCATCGCAGCTCTGCATTCCCCTCTCGCAGAGGTGACTATTCATTGCGTTCTTTCCAGGAATGTTTTCTGAGCTTCAGGAGGCCCTGAGTTACCTGGATAATTAGTGCTGTCCTCTTGCACAACGCAAAAACAAAACCATTATGAGATAGCTTCTTTAGCTAAGTTGGGAATGGGGTTTAAATGCGCGGGCAAATAGATCTGGCACTCCAATTCAGACTGTTGTATTTTGTGATCCACCCTCCCTCTGATCACAGCATATAAGACTCTGATGAACCTCACTAGCAACAGGGAATTCTCCCTCCACTGCAGATAAAACAATGGTAATATGGAAGTGAAAAATGGATAATTTAAAAATGAAATTCTCTGTGGGGCGCCGTGCAGTGGGTGTTTCTGTGTGTGCATGTGTTTTACACCAGTCTCTGTTACTTTTGTAGTTTGGATCAGACTTCCATCAGTCTGTTAATTTTGTTACTGGATCCCACCACTTACCCAAAGTTAGCCTTTGGGTTGAGTGCTTCCATGGTATAGTCCCTTCTGTGGACACCAGAAAGATGTTACAGGAAAGGGGTCCTGATTCAGACCCCCAGAGATGGTTCTTAGACCTGGTTGGGAGTCCGAGGTGGGTGGATCACTTGAAGTCAGGAGTTCAAGACCATCCTGACCAACATGGTGAAACCCCATCTCTACTAAAACTACAAAAATTAGCCAGGTGGGCCAGGCACGGTGGCTCACACCTGTAATCACGCCTGTAATCCCAGCACTTTGGGAGGCCGAGACAGGTGGATCACCTGAGGTCAGAAGTCCAAGACCAGCCTGGCCAACATGGCAAAACCCTGTCTCTACTAAAAAAAAAAAAAAAAAAAAAGTACAAAAATTAGCTAGGCATGGTGGGCCGCACCTGTAATCCCAGCTACTCGGGAGGCTGAGGCAGCAGAATCACTTGAACCCAGGAGGTGGAGGTAGCAGTGAGCCAAGATTGTGTCACAGCACTCTAGCCTGGGTGACAGCTAGACTCCAACAAAAAAAAAAAAAAGAAAGAAAGAAGAAAGAATTAATTAATTAATTCAGGATGAGTCCATAAGTGAAAGCAAATTTGTTAAGACAGTAAAGGAATAAATAATGGCTACTCCACAGACAGAGCAGCCCCGAGGGCTGCTGGTTGCTCATTTTTATGATTATTTCTTGATGATATGCTAAACAAGGGGTGGATTATTCATGCCTCCCCTTTTTAGACCATATAGGGCAGCATCCTGATGTTGCCATGGCATTGGTAAACTGTCATGGCGCTGGTGGGAGTGTAGCAGTGAGGACGACCAGAGGTCACTCTTGTGGCCATCTTGGTTTTGGTGGGATTTGGCAGGCTTCTTTACTGCAACATATTTTATCAGCAAGGCCTTTATGACCTGTATCTTGTGCTGACCTCCTGCTTCATCCTATGACTTAGGATGCCCTAACCATCTGGGAATGCAGCCCAGTAGGTCTCAGCCTCATTTTACCCAGCTTCTCTTCAAGATGGAGTTGCTCTGGTTCAAACACCTCTGACAATTTCACAGATGGATTCCAGGGACCTGTGCGCAGTCTCTGGAAGTCTTTGGCTGGATGTGATGGCTGACCAGGAACTGTGGCCCACCTTGTAGTTCCCAAACATGGGGGAGCAGACAGGTGGAGTGTAGCCCACAAACCACTGCACATGCAGGAAACAGATCCCATGTCAGGACCCTTTGTAAGCGCTGCATCCTTCCAGACCAGTGGAGAGAACCCATCAGCACGTATCTGTAGCCTTTACCTTTTGCAAGAACATATCTCTGCATTGTGTTTGGTAATTTAACATTTTTGACAAAAACAACATGAAAGAGATAACGTTAAAAAATGCTGGCAGAGAGCACAGAGGATTTTCAGGGCAGTGAAACCTTTCTGTATGATCCTCTAATGTCATTATACATTTGTCCAAACCCAGAGAAAACACACCACCACCAAGAGTGAACCCTAATGTAAATTCTGGATTCTGGGTGATGATGATGTCCAGTGTAGGTTCATCAATTATTTATGTAAACCAAAATAAAATTCTAAGCCCTCCAGCTATCTAAATGGACCCCTCCTCTTGGCCAAGATCATTCCAAAGCTAACCTGAAAAAACTAGCTCAGGCCATGTTCGAAAGAGAAAGAGAAAGCCAGATGTGCCTCATTATCCCCTCCTCCCTTTTGGAATTGCTGATAAAACAGACTCTTTAAGTCTGACAAGAAACATTTACAATCTATTCTCTCTAAAGCCTGATATCTAGAGGCTTCATTTGCAGCATAAAATCTTGGTCTCGGCCAAGTGCAGTGGCTCACACCCATAATCCCAGCACTTTGGAAGGCCGAGGCAGGAGGATCACGAGGTCAAGAGATCGAGACCATCCTGGCCATCATGGTGAAACCCCGTCTCTACTAACAATACAAAAATTAACTGGGCGTGGTGGCATGCACCTGTAATCCCAGCAACTTGGGAGGCTGAGGCAGGAGAATTGCTTGAACCTGGGAGGTGGAGGTTGCAGTGAGCTGAGATCATGCCACTGCACTCCAGCCTGGCAACAGAGCGAGACTCCATCTCAAAAAAAAAAACAAAACAAAGCCAAACCTTGGTCTCCACAACCCTTTATCATAACCCAGACATTCCTTTCTATGGATAAAAACTCTTTCAACCAATTGCCAATCAGAAAATTAAAAAATCTACCTATGACCTGGACGCCCCTGTTTCCAAGTTGTCGCACCTTTGCAGCCTGAACCAATGTACGTGTTGACCGAGGTCTCATGTCTGCCTATGATGTATAAACCAGTTGTACCCTGACCAGGTTGGGCACGTCATCAGGACCTCCTGAGGCTGGGTCATGGGTACGTCCTTAACCTTGGCAAAATAAACTTTCTAAATTGATTGAGACTTGTCTCAGAGACTCTTGGTTTCCATTACAAATGTGCCACGATGGCAGGAATGTTGATAGTGTGGGAAGCTGTGTGTGTGCTGGAGAGGCAGAGAGTATATGGGAACTCTCTGTATCTTCTGCTCCATTTTACTGTAAACCTAAAACCACCATAAAAAAAATAAAGTCTGTTAAAAAAAAGCAAACAAATCAACAAAACTACAGTGGGTCATCCCACAAATCTTTGATGCAATGAGGTCAACTAAACATTTTTTTTAATTAGCCATGCCATAAAATTTAGGTGTATTTTTGTTTTATTTAATGGAAAAAAAAAAAGAAGATGCTGGCAGTGAACGAGGGACAGGAATGAAGGGCACCTATAACAGGTAAACCATAGACACTTGTCTAAAAATAATACCTACATCTCCCTTTTCAGCTTTAATTATTTTAACACCCCTGGTGAGCTGTCTGAGAGCTGAGATGTGAGCATTCTCGGGAGCCTCTCTGCAGCCCCTGACACTTGGTTGTTACTTTATTTAGAGTTGACATCAGGCGAGGAAGAGAATTGGGAAACTGAGGGCCAGGAGGAAATTTGGGAACATTTTCAAATCCACCTACAGCTGTCAGCAGGACGCCAGCTCCCTAAACAGCTGTGGGTACAGAGGACCCTGAAAGCCACTCCAAAAACTTAGATCTCCCTCCCAGCAGCTTTGCAGGGCTCGGGGAGTTAATGATGAAGTTCTTCCTTATGTTGAGTGCAGAGCTCCAGCCTTCTGATGGGATGAGTGCTGAAGATTAGAAAACGGCTTCTTCGGAGGAACTCCAGAGACATAACGCTGAGAAAATGAAGTCAGCCATTCATGAGAATATACCGTATGATCTGGCGTGATTCTGTAGGGTTTCTGCACTTTAATCCCTTTGTGATCGCCATAAATATGTTACAGGAAAGGGGTCCAGATCCAGACCCCAAGAGAGGGTTCTTGAATCTCACGCAAGAAAGAACTCAGGGCAAGTCCGTAGTGCAAAGTGAAAGCAAGTTTGTTAAGAAAGTAGAGGAATAAAGAACAAGAAAGAATTCAGGGCAAGTCCGTAGTGCAAAGTGAAAGCAAGTTTGTTAAGAATGTAAAGGAATAAAGAACCACTGCTCTACAGACAGAGCAGCCCTGAGGGCTGCTGGTTGCCCATTTTTCTGGTTATTTCTTGATGATATGCCAAACAAGGGGTGGATTATTCATGCCTCCTCCTTTTAGACCACATAGGGTAACTTCCTGACGTTGTCACGGCATTTGTAAACTGTCACGGTGCTGGTGGGAGTATAGCAGTGAGGACAAGTAGAGGTCACTCTCGTAGCCATTTTGGTTTTGGTGGGTTTTGGCCCGCTCCTTCACTGCAACCTGCTCTATCAGCAAGGTATTTACGGCCTGTATTTTGAGTTGACCTCCTATCTCATCCTGTCACTTAGGTTGCCTTAACCATCTAGGAATGCAGGCCAGTAGGTCTCAGCCTCATTTTACCCAGCTCCTGTTTAGGATGGAGTTGCTCTGGTTCACACGCCTCTGACAATTCCTTCTTGCAAAAGTCAAAACACAGGCCATGCATGCTGGCTCATGCCTGTAATCCCAGCACTTTAGGAGGTTGAGGAGGGAGGGTGGTTTAAGGTCAGGAGATCCAGACAAGCCTGGACAATACAATGGGAAAGGAAGATAAATCTTGGGGCCTCCAAATCGCTAAACTAAAGGAAAAAGTCAAGCTGGGAACTGCTTAGGGCAAACCTGCCTCCCATTCTATTCAACGCCATTCCTCTGTTCACCGAGATGAATGTCTATCTGATTGCCTCCTTTGGAGAGGCTAATCTGAAACTCAGAAGAATGCAACCATTTGTACCTGGAAGCTCCCTCCCTACTTCGAGTCATCCAGCCTTTTCTGGACCAAGCCAATGTCCAACCTACATATGTTGATTGATGTCTCATGTTTCCCTAAAATGTATAAAATCAAGCTGTGGTCTGACCAACTTGGGCACACATTGTCAGGACCTCCTGAGGCTCTGTCATGGGCTCACATCCTTAACTTTGGCAAAATTAACTTCCTAAATTGACTGAGACCTAAGATTTTTGGGGTTCACAATAGTGAGACCCTGTCTCTGCAAAAAAAGTAAGAGATTAGCTAGGTGTCACAGCACACGCCTGTAGTCCCAGCTACCTGGGAGGCTGAGGCAGGAGGGCCACTTGAGCCCAGGAGCTCACTGCACCACTGCACTCCAGCCTGGGCGAGACAGAACAAGACTGTCTCAAAACAAAACCAAAAAAACCATACAATCCGTGGTGGTAGATATCACAATAGTGTTTTTTCTTTGCTGGGGCTACCACTGAGAGGAAACTTCTGGGATGCTAGATTCTATACCATCCTCTGGAGGTATTTACTTTGCAAAGATTCATCATGCTGTATCCTTGAGAGGTGGGAATTCACCATATGTGAGTCACATCCCATTAAGTTATGCCTCTAGATGATCTTTATCTCCTTCTTTATCTAGCTCATATACACTGACAAATGTGGAACATACAGAAATGTACAGGGAATGGTAGGTTACATGCTGCGTACTCACAATTCAACTTTAACAAGCCTTAACATTTTTCTGTTTCCTCCAAAGTTTTTCTTGTCTTTTGAAGAAATAAAACATTACCGGTAGCATCGAAAGCCTGGATGTCTCTGTTTCTGATCACACTCTTTGCTCTCCCTCTCCAGAGGTAACCATCATCTTGTGTTTACTATTTTTCATTTTCATTTATGTTTTTGTATCTTCCCAACGTATATATTTTATGTAGCCACCAAAGATACATTGTGTTGTTTTGCAGGCTTTTAAACTTTATATGAATGGCATCGTAGTGTAGCAGGACGAGGCTGCAGACAAAACTCCTCAGACACCGAGTTAAAGAAGGAAGGGGTTTATTCGGCCGGGGCATCGACAAGACTCCTGTCTCAAGAGCCAAGCCCCCCGAGTGAGCAATTCCTGTCCCTTTTAAGGGCTCACAGCTCTAAGGGGGTGCGTGTGAGAGGGTCATGATTGACTGAGCAAGCAGGGGTTACGTGACTGGAGGCTGCATGCACCGGTAATTAGATCGGAACAAAACAGGACAGGGATTTTCACAGTGCATTTCTACACAATGTCTGTAATCTATAGATAACATAACTGATGAGGTCAGGGGTCCATCTTTAACTACTAGGCCCAGGGTGCAGCGCCGGGCTGTCTGCCTGTGGATTTCATTTGTGCCTCTTAGTTTTTACTTCTTCTTTCTTTGGAGGCAGAAATTGGGCATAAGATGATATGAGGGGTGGTCTCCTCCCTTAGTAGAGTTGGAATTCAGCAACTTGCTTTTTCAGGCAAGGGATTTTGTTTTGAGAATTATCCATGTGGATTCACGTAGCTCTGTTTCCTTCATTTTAACTACTGTATAGTGCTCCATCACACAAATACACTGTAATTTATTTATCCCTTCTCCTAAAGGTAGATATTTAAGTTGAGTGACAAAGACTACTGGTTGCTTGGTTGCTTCCTAAATACTTTTTCCTCCCTTTAGTAACAGATATGCAAAGCAACAATGAGCCCAGTTAAAAGCCTACATTTCTTTACCTTTTTTTGCTTCCAGGTGTGGCCATGCATATATTCTGGTCATCACAACATAAACAGAATTTTCAGGGTAGGACTTATGAGAATCCTCCTCCAAAGAGGGACAGACTGGGGCATTCGCTTTTGCTCTTCCTCCCTCCCTCGCCCTCTCCTGTTGATTGGAATGTGGATTTGATAGCTGGAGCTCCAGCAGCCACATTAGACCATGCAGTGATGCTGAGGATGAAGCCTCCCTGTTCAGTATGACAGAGCAGGTAGACAGAAGGAAACCAGGTCCCTGGTGACTTTGTGGAGCCTTCATCCCAGTCTTGGATTTTTTTTTTTTTTTTTTTTTTTTTTTTTTTTTTTTGAGATAGAGTATCGCTCTGTTGCCCAGGCTGGAGTGCAGTGGCCGGATCTCAGCTCACT
>NW_012101710.1:1875298-1892384 GCF_000951045.1 Mandrillus leucophaeus
GTCCACCACTAGCAGCTGAACATTATGTTATCGTTACTAACTGAGAGCATTTGGGAGTCATTACAAACAATAAAGCAATGGACTCTCTCGGACCTGTGCGACTATGCAGCTGTGTAGGAGCTCCTATAGGGTGTGGCAATACAGTAAGAAATATATATTTGGTCTTCCTATGGTTCCTGACACGGAGCTTCTAAGATCCTTGCAATTTCCTGAGTGATAGGGGTAGTGGAGTGTCTTTTGTTATTTGTGATAAACCTCTTTCAACCATACCTGAGTCCATGCTAATAAGGTGACTCTTGGTGGGCCCCTAGATAACTTCAGGATGGGGGCTGGTCCTCAGAAGAACCAACCCTGTGATTAGAGGGTGGGGACTTTCAGTCTTGCTCCACCAAACCCCCACTGACCTCGAGAGGGGAGAGGAGCTGGAGATTGAGTTAATCATTGATAGCCAAAGATTTAACCTATCATGTGCCTGTAATGGGACCTCCATAAAAACCCTAAAGGATGATGTTCAGAGAGCGTCTGGGTAGATGGACACATGGAGGTGCTGGGAGGATGGTGGGCCTAGAGGAGGGCTGGAAGCGCCACGCCTCTCCCCATACCCCACCCTCGGCACCTCTTCCACTTGGCTATTTCTGAGTCATATCCTTTTATTTTTATTTTTATTTTTTTTTACAGACAGAGCCTCACTCTGTTGCCCAGGCTTTAGTGCAGTGGCATAATTATAACTCACTGTAGCCTCTGCTACCCAAGCTCAAGTGATCCTCCCACCTCAGCCTCCCAAGCAGCTGGGACCACAGTCGCACACCACCACGCCCAGATAATTTCTTTTTTTACTGCTTCGTAGAGAAGGGATGTTGCTATGTTGCCCAGGCTGGTCTCCAACTCCTGGGCTTAAGTGATCCTTGCACCTCAGTCTCCCAAGTAGCTGGGACTACAGGTGCATGCCACCATGCCTGGCTAATTTTTGCATTTTTAGTAGAGATGGGGTTTCACCACGTTGCCCAGACTGGTCTCAAACTCCTGGGCTCAAGAGATCTGCCCAGCTTAGCCTCCAAAGTGCTGGGATTACAGGTGTGAGCTGCTGTGCCCAGACTTTTTTTGTTGTTATTTAATTGAATAGTGACAGGTCTTGCTATGTCGCCCAGGCTAGTCTTGAACTTTGAGTTTCAACAGTCCTCTGGCCTTGGCTTTCCAAAGCACATATAACATTTTTAATAAGCTTTGAAAGTTCCTTGAGAAACCATCTTGGGATTGAATTCAATTTATAAATTAATTGGAAGAGAATTAGTCTATTCTGCTATTATAATTATTATATTATTATGTATAATTATAGATTATATCATATTATGTTGGAAGAGAATTTATTATATTAAGGATTCCCAAGCTTGTACAGGCATACCTCAGAGATATCACAGGTTCAGTTCCAGGCCACCTCAATGAAACAAGTCATGCTAATTTTTTGGTTTCCCAGTGCAGACAAAAGTTTGTTTATATTATATTATAGTCTATTAAGTGTGCAATAGAATTTTAGAATATGTGTGTGTGTGTGTGTGTGTGTGTATATATATATTTAAAAAACCAATGCTCATGCCTTAATTAAAAAATATTTTGTTGGCCCAGTATGGTGGCTCATGCCTGTAATCCCAGCACTTTGAGAGGCTGAGGAGGGTGCATCACTTGAGGTCAGGAGTTCAAGGCCAGCCTGGTCAACATAGTAAAACCCCATCTCTACTAAAAATAAAAAAATTATCTGGGCATGGTGACGTGCATCTGTAATCCCAGCTACTTGGGAGGCTGAGGCAGGAGAATCGCTTGAACCCAGGAGGTGGAGGCTGCAGTGAGCCAAAATCGTGCCACTGCACTCCAGCCTGGGCGACAGAGTAAGACTCCATCTGAAAAAAACAAAAAACAAAAAACAAAAAAACTTTGTTGCTAAAAAGTGCTAATGATCATCCGCACCTTAATCAAGTCATAATCTCTTTGCTGGTGGGGGTCTGGCTTCAATGTTGATAGCTGCTGACTGAGTAGGGTGGTGGCTGCTGAAGGCTGGGTTGGCTGTAGCAATTTATTAAAATAAGACTGCAATGAAGTTTGCTGCCTTGATGGACTCTTCCTTTCACTAAAGATTTCTGTGTAGCATACGGTGATGTTTGATAGTGTTTCACCCGCACTCGCACTTCTTTCAAAATTGGAGCCAATCCTCTCAAACTCTGCCACTGCTTTATCAACTAAGTTTATGTTGAGTTTATTTATGATACTGTGCCATTAATAAATCCTCTGTTGTCATTTCAACAAAGTTTACAGTGTTGGGACTCAGAAAACAATACTCCAAGATGAGGGCCTCAGAAACAAAAGGTTTTTCTCTGCCCTCTTGCCTGTCTCTTAGTCCCATTCTCCCCAGAGGCACCACAGAAACTAGAATCCCTCTTCCCCAAAGCAGGTCATAGAAACCAGAACCCCTTTTCCCCTAAGCCAGCCACAAAACCAGAAAAAGATTACTGAACTTTCCCTCTGCCCTATCTGTGTAAAAACTGGCCATAAAGAAATTATCTGATCTACCTTTTTTGACTGGAGGTCATAAGATTCCCATTCCAGAGAGTATCCTGCCCCCTAAGGAATTCACTCTCAGAGAGGCCTAGAAGAATCTAGACAGACAGGCCTTGCTGGGTTTCCCCACTAAGTCTATTACCATTAGATCACACACTTGTTATCCAATCATATTTCTACATGGCTGTGCATACTTTGTCGAATGTAAGTATGAAAATGGATGCCAGGCGCGCTGGCTCACGCCTGTAATCCCACCATTTTGGGAGGCCGAGGTGGGCGGATCACCTGAGGTCAGGAGTTCGAGACCAGCCTGGCCAACATGGTGAAACCCTGTCTCTACTAAAAATACAAAAATTAGTCGGGTATGGTGGCAGACGCCTGTAATCCCAGCTACTCAGGAGGCTGAGGTGGGAGAATCAGTTGAACCCGGTAGGTGGAGGTTGCAGTGAGCCAAGATCATGCCATTGCACTCCAGCCTGGGTGATAAGAGTGAGACTGTCTCAAAAAAAGAAAAAAAGCAAGGAAAGAAAATGGAGAATTTTCCCTGTATCTTTAGGTCTTCATTCTAAAAGTTTCCTTATATACAATTAAAATAAATTTGTATGTCTTTTCTCCAATAAATCTGCCTTTTGAGAGGTGATTTTTTTAGTGAACCATCACAGAGCCAGGGAGAACTCTCTTCTTGGCCCCTACAACAGTGTCTTCACCAGGAGTAGGTTCCATCTTAAGAAATCACTTTCTTTTCCCATCCAGAAGAAGCAACTCCTCATCCACTAATGAACCCAACAAAGGTGTAGTATCCAGAATTTATAAGAAACTTAAACAGTTTCAACAAGCAAAAACAAACAATACCATTGAAAAGTGGGCAAAGGATATGAATAGACACTTTTTGGTTTTTTTCTGAGGCTGGGTCTCACTCTCTTGCTCAGGCTGGAGTGCAGTGGTGCAGTCATGGCTCACTGCAGCCTCAACCTCCTGGGCTCAAGCAATCCTCCCACCTCAGTCTCGTGAGTAGCTTGGACCACAGGAGCGCACCACCACACCTGACTAATTTTTCATTTTTTGTAAAGGCAAGGTCTCCCTATGTTGCCCCACTTGGTCTCAAACTCCTCAAGGTTCAAGGCTCAAGAGATCCTCCTGACTTGGCCTCCCAAAGTGCTAGGATTACATAAAGGTGTGAGCCACTATGCCTGGCCAACAAACACTTCTCAAAAGAAAACATACAAATGGCCAAAAACATGAAAAAATGCTTAACATCACTGATCATCAGATAAATGCAAATCAAAATCACAATGTGATACCATCTCATACCAGTCAGAATGGCTATGACCAAAAAGTCAAAAAATAACAGATGCTGGTGAGGCTGCACAGAAAAGAGAATGCTTTATACATTGTTGGTGGGCATGTAAATTCGTTCAGCCACTGTGAAAAGCAGTTACGAGATTTCTTAAAGAACTTAAAACAAACTACCATTCAACCTAGTAATCTCATTACTGGATATAAACCCAAAGGAAAATAAATCATTTTTACCAAAAAGACACATACACTTGTATGTTCATTGCAGCACTATTTGCAACAGCAAAGACATGGAGTCAACCTATGTGCCCATCAATGGCAGATTGGATAAAGAAAACGTGGTGCATCTACACCATGGAATACTACACAGCCATACAAAGAATGAAATTATGTCCTTTGCAGCAACATGGATGCAGCTGAAGGTCATTATCCTAAGCAAATTGTACAGGAACAGAAAGCCAAATACTTCATGTTCTCACTTATAAGTGGTTGCTAAGCATTGGGTAAACATGGACATAAAGATGGAAACGACAGATACAGGTAACTACCAGAGGTGGGAGAGAGGGAGGACGGCAAGGGCTGAACAACTACCTACTGGGTACTATGCTTACTACGTGGGTGACAGGATCATTCATACCCCAGACCTCAGCATCATGCAATTGCACGTGTACCTCCCGAATCTAAAATAAAAGTCTAAAATTATTTTTGTAACAAAGTTTGATCACGAGATTGCAGCAATTCCATCACATCTTCAGGCTCCGCTTCTAATTCTAGTTCTTTTGCTATTTCCACCACATCTGCAATTCTAGTTCTCTTGCTATTTCCACCACATCTGTATCTAGTTCTCTTGCTATTTCCACCGCATCTGCAACTTTAAAAAAAAAAAAAAAAGTAATAGCAAAACAGCAATTACTTTTGCACCAACCAAATACTTCCTCCAGTAAAGTCTTGAACCATTCAAAATCCTCACTGAAGGATGGAATCAACTTCTTCCAAAACTCCATTAATGTTGCTATTTTAACCTCTTCCCATGAATACTGAGTGTACCTAATAGCATACAGAATCATGAACCTTTTCCAGTTGACTTTGCCCAGATCCATTGGAAGAATCATCGTCTACGACAGCTATGGCCTCACTCAATGTATTTCTTAAATAATAAGACTTGAAAATCAAAATTACGCCTTGATCCACGGGCTGCAAAATGGATGTTGTGTTAGCGGACATGAAAACAACATTCATCTCATTGTATATCTCCATTAGAGCTCTCAGGTAACAAGGTGCATTGTCAATGAGCAGTAATATTTTGAAAGAACTCTTTTTTTTTTCTGAGCAATTGGTCTCAAAAATGGGTTTAACATATTCAGTAAAACGTGCTGTAAACAGATGTGCTGTCTTTGAGGCTTTTCTGTTCCATGTAGAGAGCCCAGACAGAGCGGATAAAGCAACATTTTAAGGACCCCAGGATTTTCAGGATTGGCTTCAACTTAAAGCCCCCAGCTGCATTAGCTCCTAACAAGAGAGCCAGCCTGTTCTTTAAAACTTTGAAGCCAGGCATTGACTCCTCCTCTGTAGCTATGAAAGTCCTGGATGGCATCTTCTTCCAATGAAAGGCTGTTTTGTCTACATTTGCAAATCTATTGGTTGGTGTGGCCACTTTAATCAATGATCCTAGCTAGATCTTCTTGAGAACTTGCTGCAGCTTCTCCTTCAGCATCTGCTGCTGCTTCACCTTGCGCTTTTTTTTTTTTTTTTTTTTTTTTGACAGAGTCTCAGTCTGTCACCCAGGCTGGAGTGTAGTGGTGTGAGCTCGGTTCACAGCAACTACCGCCTCCCAGGTTCAAGCAGTTCTCCCACCTCAGCTTCCTGGGTAGCTGGGATTACAGGCATGTGCCACCACACCTGGGTAATTTTTGTATTTTTAGTAGAGACGGGGTTTCACCATGTTGGTCAGGCTGATCTCGAACTCCTGACCTCGTGATCCACACACCTCAGCCTCCCAAAGTGCTGGGATTACAGGCGTGAGCCACCGTGCCCGGCACCTTGCACTTTTATGTTCTGGAGACAGCTTCTTTCCTTAAACCTCATGAACCACCCTCTACTCACATGCAGCTTTTTTCCTGCAGCTTCTTCACGTCTCTGTCTTCATAGAATTGAAGACAGTTAGGGCCTTGCTCTGGATTAGGATTTATCTTAAAGGAATGTTGTGGCTGGTTTGATCTTCTATCCAGACCACTAAAACTTTCTCCATATCAGCAATAAGGCTGTTTCACTTTCTTATTCCCGTGTTTACTGGAGCCGCATTTTTAATTTCCTTCAAGGCAGGAAGGAAATTTCCCTTTGCATTCAGAACTTGGCTAACTCGTGCAAGGGGCCAAGCTTTCAGCCTATCTTGGCGTTCAACACACCTTCCTCATTAAGCTCAATCATTTCTAACTTTTGATTTCAAGTGAGAGATGTGTGACTCTTCCTTTCACTTGAGCACTTAGAGGCTGTTGTAGGGTTATTAGTTGGCCTAATTTCAATATTATTGTATGTCAGGGAAGAGGGAGGTCCCATGAGAGGGAGAGAGACAGGGAAAGGCCCGTTGGTGGGGCAGTCAGAACAAAGCAACATGTATAGATTATGTTTGCTGCCATGTAGGCATGGTCTTCGGTGCCCCAAAACAATTACAACAGTAACATCAAAGATCCCTGATCGGGCCAGATGCAGTGGCTCGTGCCTGTAATCCCAGTACTTTGGGAGGCCGAGGCAGATGAATCATTTGAGGTCAGGAGTTCGAGACCAGCTTGGTCAATGCAGTGAAACCCTGTCTCTACTAAAAATACAAAAAGTAGCCAGCGTGGTGGCGCACGCCTATAATCCCAGCTACTCGGGAGGCTGAGGCAGGAGAATCGCTTGAACCTGGGAGGGGGAGGTTGCAGTGAGCAGAAATTGTGGCACTACACTCCAGCCTGGGCTACAAAGCGAAACTCCCTCTCAAAAAGAAAAAAAAAGAATCAGTGATCATGGATCATCATAACAGACATAATAATAAAGAAAAAGTTCAAAATATTGGGGAAATTATCAAACTGTGACAGAGACACAAAGTGAGCAAATGTTGTTGGAAAAGCGACTCAAATAGACTTGCTTCATGCAGGGTTGCCACAAACCTCAATTTGTAAAAATGCAGTATCCGCAAAACACAATAAAGCAAAGTGCAACAAGACCAGGTGTGCGTGATATAATTTCTGGGTGCTTTTAAAAATATTTTTTCTGGTCATGTTTTATACTGTTCTTTATAAAGTTCTTTTAAAGTAGATATATTCACAGTTGGTGTAAATACTTTTTGTTTGTTTGTTTGTTTTGAGACAATTTCTCTCTTGTTGCCCAGGCTGGAGTGCAATGGCATGATGTCAGCTCACTGCAACCTCTGCCTTCTGAGTTCAAGCCATTCTCCTGTCTCAGCCTCCTGAGTAGCTGGGATTACAGGCGTGCACCACCACACCCGGCTAATTTTTGTATTTTTAGTAGAGATGGGGCTTCATCATATTGGTTAGACTAGTCTCAAACTCCTGACCTCAAGTGATCCACTCGCCTTGGCCTCCCAAAGTGCTGGGATTACAGGTGTGAACCACTGCGCCTGGTCATAAATACTTTTGGTGGTGGTTGTGTGTGTTTCCTTTTATTACACTTTCTAAGTGGCTTCTATTGCTACGGAGGGATGCTTTTGACTTGGTGTTTTGATTTTACATCCAGAACATTAACTCTCTTGCTAGTGTGAGATTTACCTTCATTTCCTGGTTGGCTCAGCAGAGTCCTGGCTTTTGCTGGTTGTCCTGGCATCCCATTTCATCTAGCATTTGTCCCAGCTTTTTTTTTTTTTTTTCCCCAAGACTTAATCTTGTTCTGTCACCCAGGCTGGGGTGCAGTGGTGCGATCTCGGCTCACTCAACCTCCACCTCCGGGGTTCAAGCCATTCCCGTGCCTCAGCCTCCTGAGTAGCTGAGATTACAGGCGACCTCCACCATGCCTGGCTAATTTTTGTATTTTTAGTAGAGATGGGGTTTCACCATGTTGGCCAGGCTGCTCTTGAACTCCTGACCTCAAGTGATCCTCCCGCCTTGGCCTCCCAAAGTGTTGGGATTACAGGCATGAGCCATTGTGCCTGGTTGCAGATTTCTCATTTTTAATGAAGTGACATGATTATTATTATTTTGAGACAAGGTCTTGCTCTGTCACCCAGGCTGGGGTGCAGTGGTGCGATCCTGGCACACTGCAGCCTCAAACTCTTGGGCTCAAACGAACCTCCCACCTCAGGCTTTTGAGTAGCTGGGATGAGCGGCATGTGCCATCATGTCTTGCTAATTTTTGTATTTTTTGTGGAGATGAGGTTTCGCCATACTGCCCAGACTGGTCTCGAACTCCTGAGCTTAAGGCATTCCCCAACCTGGGCCTCCTAAAGTGCTAAGATTGCAGGCATGAGCCACCATCCCAGTGACATTATTGGCACTTGCATTTACATAAGCCAGGATGCATTTTGTAAAGCTCCTCTTTGTAATTCCTGCTTCTGGTCCAGCCTCATCTAGGTCTAGTGTGAGATCCGTGTGGAGTAAAGAAAGTTGTCGTTTTAACACAGAGTTTGATGTGAAAGACAGCCAACAGCTAACCTGCCTTTTCCTGGCAGTTACTCTGTGTAATTGACACCTCTGTTTGCAGCTGACAGAACAAAGGTGCTGGGACATTCTCTCCTTGTGGCATCATGAGGCTCTGGTTTGGGCTTCCTGATTATATATCAAGTTCTTTCAATGCCTTCCCCTCTTTTTCTAGTCTCTGAAGCCGTTTTCATAAAATGAGGGCTTTCTATTCTTCCAAGCTTTGTTACAACTTGCCTGGAAAACAATCTGTCTTTTGTCTGTGTGTATGCCAGGGGCAAGGAGTGGGGTGTCTGTGAGTATGGCTGGGGTGAGGGGCGGGGGAGGTGTGGGAGTGGTTGTGGGAGAACTCTTGATTGTTCAATTTCTTTAATAGTTGTTGATTTAATTTCATATTTTAATTTCACAAAATCTTCTTGTGCCTATTTTTTATTTTATTTTATTTTATTATTTTATTTTATTTCGCTCTGTGGCCCAGGCTGGAGTGCAATCTTGGTTCACTGCAACCTCTGCCTCCCAGGTTCAAGTGATTCTCCTGCCTCAGACTCCCGAGTAGCTAGGATTACAGGCACGCGTCACCATGGCCTGGCTAATTTTCTTTGTGTTTTTAGTAGAGACAGGGTTTCACCATGTTGGCCAGGCTGGTCTTGAACTCCTGACGTAGGGTAGTTCACCCACCTTGGCCTCCCAACTGCTGGGAGATTTTATTTTTTGAAACAGAGTCTTGCTCTGTTGCCCAGGCTGGAGTGCAGTGGGGTGATCATAGCTCACTTCAAACTTGAACTCCTCGGTCCAAACGGTCTTCCCACTTCAGCCTCTCGAGTACACCTCCCAAACACAGCCATACACCACCACACCCGGCAACTTTTTTGATTTTTTGTAGAGATGGGGGTCTCACTATGTTGCCCAGGCTGTGGGTCCATTTTAGTAGTCTATCTTTTTCTATAAAATGATTCATTTCATCTAAGTTTTCAAATTTGTTAGCATAAAGGTATTCATTGCATTCTCCTAATTAAAAAAAATTCTCAACTGTATCTGTTTTTATTTGCTCCTGCTATTATTATTATTATTATTATTATTATTATTATTATTATTATTTTGAGATGGAGTCTCGCTCTGTTGCCCAGGGTGGAGTGCAGTGGTGCAATCTCAGCTCACTGTAACCTCCGCCTCCCGGGTTCAAGTGATTCTCCTGCCTCAGCCTCCTGAGTAGCTGGGATTATAGGCACACAGCACCATGCCTGGCTAATTTTTGTATTTTTAGTAGAGATGGGGTTTCACCATGTTTGTCAGGCTGGTCTCGAACTCCTGACCTCGTGATCCGCCTACCTCGGCCTCCCAAAGTGCTGGGATTACAGGCATAAGCCACCGTGTCTGGCCCTATTCCTGCTATTATTTATGCCTTTTTACCCTTCTTTAAAAGTCAATCTTGCTAGAGGCTTGTTTGCTTGCTTTGTTTGACTAAAAAGTCAACTTTTAAAAATCCTTTCTCCTTTATCTTGGTTTTCTATTTCACTATTTTCAGGAATGTTCATTTTTTTCTCTATTAACATACAAAAATAATATTTTAAAATACTATTAAAAATTTAAATGCTGTCATTCATTGCATTTGTTAATGTATTCCCTGGCTTTTTGTGCTGCCTCTTGTTTCTTTCTTCTTTGCTCCCTTCTTTGTTCACTTTCCTCTGACAGTAAGCACCTGCTCATAAGAAACTCTCTTATTTGCTGTATATCTGAAAATGTCTCCGTTTTGTCTTTACTGCTGAATGACAGTTTAGCTGGATATAGAATCCCAGGAAAGGCATTTGCAAGGAAATGTTCATCGTTGTACTTATTGCATTTAATAATTATACACATTGTGTGATTATATTTTGTCTTCCAGCAGAATTATTTTTGTTTGTTTTGTTCACTGTGTATCCCCATCACCAGAGCAATGCCAGGCACATCATAGTCACTCTGTAAATAGGTGTTGAATAAATGAATGTGCAAGTCAGTGAATTCCTCACTAGGGTCTCTGTTCTCTGAGGGCAAAGTCAGCTTCTTCCTGCTCCGGGCTGAGTTCCAGTGTTTCTGCCTGACGAAGTAGGAACTAGATAAACATCTGTTGTAGAAATAGATGAATTCACCCAAGTTCTGAAACAAAAGAATAGGAATACTACTCTTAAAAACTAGTGCCTTTTGAAGGGGCAATCTTCTGATCTTCTAGGTCTGTATTTTCTTAATTTTTCCCCCGCTGGAGTTAGTGACAAGGGAACTGCGGGGGCAGACTGTGGGCTTTCATAAGAGCAAAGCCCTCTTTTCAAAGATCTATTCTGAGAAAGGATCATGTTTTCCAGCTTAACTGGGAGGCTGGCTGAGTCCTCATTTCTAAACAGATGGCAACACATCGTTGCTGGTGGTTCCTTTAAGGCAGAAAGGCTGTCAAAACAGCAAAGATGACTTCCAGATACAGCCTGCACAGAGAGGCACAGCGACCGATAAAATATTCATTAGTGACTGCTGTGGTCGCAGGGAGAGCCTGTGCTGCAGGGAGGCCCGTGCGCAGAGCCAGCTGAGGTCCCAGTGTGAGGAAGTGCATTAGGGTTTTGCAGTAAGGCCCATTTAGGAAGGAGGCAGGGGCCTTTGAGGCCCATTGTACCAGAGGCATTTAAAGAGTTAGCCCCCTGAGAGCACTAATGCCCTTCGATCTGGTGATTTATAAAAGAGAAGGAACCATTAGGTCTTGGAAAAGATGCCTGGCCTGCACCATTTAGAGGACACAGGGGTCATCTATGTGTCAACAAAGTGGAAAGGTCATTCATAAAGCCTTCAGTCTGTCAGCCCTAGAACCCAACTCATCATTTCTAGGTCGGTCACCGTGCTTCTCCACTGTCTGGTTATGTATGACAACTCTCAACTGGACATGTGGTCCCATGTGTGTAGTCCCAGCAGTCCCAACCCTGGGCTCGTTTTGTAGACACAGATGGGCCCTCTGTCCCACTCAGATAGCCCCCTTTAGATTGGATAAGGGAAATCATATAGCAGCCATCTTCGGCCAGTCAGTGATAGGGTTCAATGCTTGTCTCTGCCCTGGGTCACTCACTCACAGGACCACACAGTTTATTGATGGCAAATTTTGGGAGGGATCACAAAAAGAGGAAAAAAAAACAAGTCTTGGCACAGTGTCTCATGCCTGTAATCCCAGTGCTTTGGGTGGCTGAAGCGGGAGAATTGCTTGAGCCAGCTCAAGACCAGCCTGGGCAAAATAGGCAGAACTCCATCTCTACAATTTTTTTTTTTTTTTTAATTACCTGGTTGTGGTGGCACATACCTGTAGTCTCAGGTACTGGAGAGGCTGAGGCAAGGGAATCACTTGAGTTCAAGAATGAAGGCTTGAGCAAGGCTTCAGTGAGCTATGATCGCACCACTGCACTCCAGCCTGGGCAACAGCAAGACCTTGTCCTCTCACTCCCCCAGGAAAAGCAAATGAAAAAGGAGTTTTCAAGATGCCAAAACTAATGCATTAGCAAGATTTTTTAAAAACATATTTTCCTTGGCTATTGGAGAACAAGGCTTTTTGCAAATCACGTCTCCTTTAGCCATGACGTTGACTCTGAAACATAGAAGTATAAACAGAGAGACAGACATTCCTTCCAAGTATGGGTTTAGAGGCAGGCAGAACACAGTTGCTGAAAGAAAAGAGGAAAATCAGAATCAGAAAAGCACATTATTTTTTGAGGCATCAAAGTAGGTTTTCCAAACAAAACAAAGTGCTATTTCTTTGTTGAGGGGGGTAAAAAGAAAGCCATTATGGAACATACTTAAAGTCACCCTTTAATGTAGATATATGACAAAAAGGTTTCTGTTGCTCTTTACTCACATCGTGCCTCTGACCAGTGGTCCGCTGTTTGGTTCTGTTTTTCAGAGACTCCCAGCTTTGGTGTCCTTAAGAAAGGGACTTACTGACTTTATGCATCTTTCAAACAAAGATTAACAACAACAACAAGAGAGTAATAAGCTGGCCCGGAATCTTGGCAAAACCGAAAACCACATGTTCTGAGAGTCGCTTCCTGTGCTGGTAATTAAGTTTCTTCCCCCTACAAAATGAGACTCTTCTGGACCAACAGGCTTTAGGCATGTGGACGTCTTGATGGGGTCCCATCTTCTCTTTTGAGGATCAAATCCTGGCCAACTTTGTTTGATGTTCAGAGCCCTGTATGGGAGCCAAGGCGTGCTAATAAAGCAGCCGTGCCTGTTTGGAGTCATTCTACAGCTCAGGACTTCATCCCCCAGGAGGGAGGTGTCGTGGGTGACTCGCTAACGGTAATATCAACAACAACAACAAAGGGGTCTCCAAGTCACACTGACATTGTGGAACATATGTCTCTGTGCCCTGACCCCCACCAAGGATGCTGTCACAGGGATGTCCAGTTATCTTCTAATCAATGTCCAGTCCAGATAGTCACCAGCCATCTCTGCAGCAAAAGTCACTGCACATTTGGATATCGACACAGCTTGTTTGTAACTGAGTTAGTGCAGCCCAGTAAGGTACAGATGTTTTCCTTTTAATCCTGTTTGTACTTTGAAATGCTCACACTCGATGTCGTTTGGCTGCAGGAAGCTCCTCCAGGAATGATCCCGCAAGAGAAATAGGATGTGCGTGGCACCATCTGACTTGGGGCAGCTCCGTTGCTCCCTGCAGAGCTGAGCACAGTTCATTTATTTGAATAGAACAGATTATGAGGGTGAGGATAAACATATCTATTATCAATACTTTTTTTTTTTTTTGGACGTCAACTCTATAGAATCAAATTATCTGACCCTTCAAGGTAACTTTATGATTGTGCTTAATGGGGTTTGAGGCAACCACTTCTCCCCCAGGATTTGCAAGGAGGCTTCCCGAGAGAAGTGCTCGTCTTAGAATTCGAGAGCTCAGACTGACAGCAAACGGCCCAGATCTGCCATTCCTTAGCTGTGTGACTTTGTGCAAATCGCTTCTCCTCTCTGGGCTATTTCTCCATTGGTAAAAAAGGAGCACTTTTGAGGCTGGGTGCAATGGCTCACACCTGTAATCCCAGCACTTTGGGAAGCCGAAGTAGGCGGATCACTTGAGGTCAGGACTTCGAGACCAGCCTGGTCAACATGGTGAAACCCCTGTCTCTACTCAAAATACAAAAACTTAGCTGGGCGTGGCAGCGCATGCCTGTAGTACCAGCTACTAGGGAGGCTGAGGCAGGAGAATAGCTTGAACTTGGGAGGCGGAGGTTGCAGTGAGCCGAGATTGTGCCACTGCACTCCAGCCTGGGTGACAGAGTGACGACGACAACAACAACAACAACAACAACAAAGGAACACATTTTTACCTATGGCATAGGGCTGCTGCAAAGATTGAGGGAGATATTGCCCACGGCAGGCAGAGGACCTGAGCGAGTGGTACATGCTGTTACTGTTCTATTGCATTGGTGTGCCTTGGCCTTTTGTGCCTCACTTTAGGCCTTTGATCTTGTGCCAGTGCAATGGCAGATCCTTGTCATGACACAAACCGTGTGTGTGTTTTTCTGTCCACAAAAACGTCCACCTGGCTCCGTCCCTTCAGAGCAGGGAATAAAGGCTGCTGTGAAACACGACACTGTCCTGTGGCGTATGCCATTGTGATGCTGTGGGGCAAACACTGGATCAGCTCCATAGGGTGAGGGCTATCCCTAAATAAACAGGACCTGGGGTAGATTGGTTTGGGTGGGGCCAAAGCAGGTCCAGGTTCAATAAGCCTGAATGAAGGGCCTGCTCTGGGCCAGCAAGTGGGTTAGATCTATTCTCATGTGTGGTTTTACATAATACTAGTAATAAAACTATAGGCCAGGGATCATTATAATCTTCATGTTAAAGAAGAAACTGGCTGGGTGCAGTGGCTCATGCCTGAAATCCCAGTGCTTTGGAAGGCTGAGATGGGAGGATCGCTTGAGCCCAGGAGTTCAAGATCAGCCTGGGCAACATAGTAAGACCGCATGTCTACCAAAATTAAAACAATTAGCCAGGCATGGTGGTGTGTGCCTGTCATCCCAGCTACTTGGGAGGCCAAGACAAGAGAATTGCTTAAGCCAGGGAGGTTCTGGCTGCAGTGAGCCATGATTGCACCACTGTACTCCAACCTGGGCAACAGAGCAAGACCCTGAAAAAAGAAAGAAAGAAAAAAAGAAAGAAGGAAGGAAAGAAAGAAAGAAGAAGGAAAGAGATAAAGGAAGGAAGGCAGGGAGGGAGGGATGGAAGGAGGGAGGGAGGGAGAAAGAAAGAGAGAGAGAGAGAAGGAAAGAAAGAAAGAAAAGAAGGAAGGGAGAAAGAAAGAGAGAAAAGGAAAAGAAAAGAAAGAAAGAAAAAGGAAGGAAGGGAGGGAGAAAGGAAGAAAGGAAGAAAAAAAGAAAGAAAGAGAAAGAAAGAAAAGAAGGAAGGGAGAAAGAAAGAGAAAGAAAAGGAAGAAAGAAAAAGGAAGGAAGGGAGGGAGAAAGGAAGAAAGGAAGAAAAAAGGAAGGAAGAAAGAAAGAAAGAGGAAGGGAGAGAGGAAGGAAGGAAGGAAGAAAGAGAAAGAAAGAAAGGAAAGAAAGAAAGAAAAGAATAGAAAAGGAAAGAAAAGAAAGAGAAAAAGAAGAAACTGAGCATTAGAGAAGCTAAAATTTCCTCAAGATCCCAAAGTTCCCTTCTGCCTGCAGGATAAAGTCCCAGGGCCAAGAGATCCTCTGAGGTGCGTCACTCCGTGTATTCACCTGCCTCACCCCCTTCATCCCAGCCTTGTACCTCACCACGACCCAAAGGAAACTGGGCCTTCTTTTTTCTATTTTAATGAGGACTCAGTCTTCAACAGCCAGCAGTGCAACCAACAGAAAATCCCCCTCCAAAAAGCACTGAGCTAGTGAGCGTCTTTACTGACAACTTCTTACGGAAGCCCTACACCTGCAGAGGGCTGTCCTAAAAACCCACTTTTCACACCTCTCCCTTCAAAGCCCAAGTCCTTACGGGAGCCTCTCATCTCATTTCCTTGTCTCTCTTCATTAATCCTCAAGTGCCACTCCCTTGCCCCCGTCTTCTCCCTGCAACCCACCTCCTCTCCTTCCCCAGGTGGAGACATGCGGCCAGCCCTAACTTTCCAACCTTGTCCCCTCCACCTCTGGCCCGGGTCAGCATGGCAAAGGCCAACACAGATGGTGGCCAGAAGATTGTAGATAATGATGTTAACATTAGAAAAATCTCATGCACGCTACACTCTTGCAAAGCAGAGCTGGTTATCCGTTTCCTGTGTAGGCCACTCAGGGTTTCTCCTCCAGGCCTTTCTCTGACCTTTTTCTGCTACCTCCTGCTCCTCCTTGGGCCCCAAGGCCCTCCTAAGGCACTCAGGGAGATTTTCCATGGCTTAAGGGCCCCTCACCTGGGTGATGGTCAGGGACCCCTTCTCTGGCCTCCTATATGCCTCTGATTCCAGCTCTATTTTTTTTTTTTTTTTTTTTTGAGACAGAGCTTCTATCCCTTTGCCCAGCCTGCCCTTTGCCCAGCCTGGAGTGCAGCGGCACGATTTCAGCTCACTGCAACCTCCGCCTCCCGGGTTCAAGTGATTCTTCTGCCTCAGCCTCCTGAGTAGCTGGGATTACAGGCACTCACCACCACGTCCGGCTAATTTTTATATTTTAGGTAGAGACAGGGTTTCCCCATGTTGACCAGGCTGATCTCGAACTCCTGGCCTCAAGTGATCTGCCTGCCTTGGCTTCCCAAAATTCTGGAATTACAGGCATGAGCCATTGGGCCGGGCCTGATCCCAGCTCTTGCGTTGCACTTAATGTACAAAAATCACCACCGTTTGTTTCTAAATCCGTCTCCCACCATATTGCAAGTCTCCCAAGGGCCCCACAGTAAAACTCGCAGATGATTGCTTCTGTTGACTTGTTCTCAGTGTGCCTTCAACAAAGACGAATCTATTCTCAATAACAAAAACTCAGGAGGTGGTGACACCGAGTCACGGGCGTGGATTCAGCAGCTGCATGGAGGCAGGTCCTTGTGGTGCCCCTCTCCACGCTGGAAGCTCCATCACTCTGTGTGGCTCCTGCCTCCGTCGCCAGAGCCTCTGCATTCAAAGGAGGAAGGACCGGGTGTGGGCGGTGGAGGCCGCTGGGACACGACGGCGCTCCCAGATCCCAGCCTGCCTGAGGACTCACTGCTCTTGGGTCTCAAGGCTTTCCCCAGGAAGTGCTTGCTGAAGAAGCATCCTGATGTGACTTGTGTTTGTTTTTTATTGGAATGAAATTCATGTAACATTCAATGCACCATTTTAAAGTGAAAAATTCAGTGGCATTGAATACATCCACGATGTTGCACAACGCCTCTGTCTAGCACCAAAGCAGTTTCATCACCCCAAAGAGAAACTCCTACCCCTTAATCAGGCATTCCTCCTCCTTTTGCCCCACCCCCACCCCCTGACAATCACCAATCTGCTTTCTGTCTTCATGGATTTGCCTGTTCTGGACATTTCATATAATAGGAATTGCACAGGATATGGCCTTTTGTGTCTGGCTTCTTTCACTTAGCATATTTTCTTTCTTCCTTCCTTCCTTCCTTCCTTCCTTCCTTCCTTCCTTCCTTCCTTCCTT
>NW_012101710.1:1897504-1898618 GCF_000951045.1 Mandrillus leucophaeus
AAGGAAGGGAGGGAGAAAGGAAGAAAGGAAGAAAAAAGGAAGGAAGAAAGAAAGAAAGAGGAAGGGAGAGAGGAAGGAAGGAAGGAAGAAAGAGAAAGAAAGAAAGGAAAGAAAGAAAGAAAAGAATAGAAAAGGAAAGAAAAGAAAGAGAAAAAGAAGAAACTGAGCATTAGAGAAGCTAAAATTTCCTCAAGATCCCAAAGTTCCCTTCTGCCTGCAGGATAAAGTCCCAGGGCCAAGAGATCCTCTGAGGTGCGTCACTCCGTGTATTCACCTGCCTCACCCCCTTCATCCCAGCCTTGTACCTCACCACGACCCAAAGGAAACTGGGCCTTCTTTTTTCTATTTTAATGAGGACTCAGTCTTCAACAGCCAGCAGTGCAACCAACAGAAAATCCCCCTCCAAAAAGCACTGAGCTAGTGAGCGTCTTTACTGACAACTTCTTACGGAAGCCCTACACCTGCAGAGGGCTGTCCTAAAAACCCACTTTTCACACCTCTCCCTTCAAAGCCCAAGTCCTTACGGGAGCCTCTCATCTCATTTCCTTGTCTCTCTTCATTAATCCTCAAGTGCCACTCCCTTGCCCCCGTCTTCTCCCTGCAACCCACCTCCTCTCCTTCCCCAGGTGGAGACATGCGGCCAGCCCTAACTTTCCAACCTTGTCCCCTCCACCTCTGGCCCGGGTCAGCATGGCAAAGGCCAACACAGATGGTGGCCAGAAGATTGTAGATAATGATGTTAACATTAGAAAAATCTCATGCACGCTACACTCTTGCAAAGCAGAGCTGGTTATCCGTTTCCTGTGTAGGCCACTCAGGGTTTCTCCTCCAGGCCTTTCTCTGACCTTTTTCTGCTACCTCCTGCTCCTCCTTGGGCCCCAAGGCCCTCCTAAGGCACTCAGGGAGATTTTCCATGGCTTAAGGGCCCCTCACCTGGGTGATGGTCAGGGACCCCTTCTCTGGCCTCCTATATGCCTCTGATTCCAGCTCTATTTTTTTTTTTTTTTTTTTTTTTTTTGAGACAGAGCTTCTATCCCTTTGCCCAGCCTGGAGTGCAGCGGCACGATTTCAGCTCACTGCAACCTCCACCTCCCGGGTTCAAGTGATTCTTCTG
>NW_012101710.1:1900163-1905527 GCF_000951045.1 Mandrillus leucophaeus
GTGGCATCATCTCGGCTCACTGCAACCTCTACCTCCCAGGTTCACGCAATTCCCTGCCTCAGCCTCCCGAGTAGCTGGGATTACAGGTGTCCGCCATCACGCCCGGCTAATTTTTGTATTTTTAGTAGATATGGGATTTCACCATCTTGGCCAGACTGGTCTTGAACTTCTGACCTCATGATCCACCCACCTTGGCCTCCCAAGTGCTGGGAGTATAGGTGTGAGCCACCCGCGCCCAGCCTTACCGGCCTTAGCCTGTTTTCTCTCTCTCATTCTCTTTTTTTTTTTAGGAGACAAGGTCTTGCTCTGTCACCCAGGCTGGAACACAATGGCACAATCATAGCTCACTCCAGCCTTAACCTCCTGGGCTCAAGCAATCCTTCCACTTCAGCCTCCTGAGTAACTGGGACCACAGGCACACATCACCGCACCTAGCTAATTTTTTTTTATTATTTTTAAACTTTTTGTAGAGGCAGGGTCTCTCTATGTTGCCAGGCTGGTCTCGAACTCCTGGTTTCAACCGATCCTCCCAGCCTCCTGGCTTCTCGGCCTCCCAAAGTGCTGGAGTTATAGGCGTGAGCCACTGTGCCTGGCCACACTGAGCATGTTTTCAAGTTTCATCCATGTTGTAGCATGTACCAGCACTTCATACCTCTTTATAGATGAATAATAGTCTGTTATATGTATATGCCACACCTTGTTCATCCATTCCTCTGTGGATGGACACGTGAGGGGCTGTTTATGATGTGATTTAAACCCAGACATCCTGGCTCCAAGTTCCCCTGGCAGAATGCCAGGACCCAGGCCTAGGGGCGAAGAGATACACAGAGGCAGATGCGGGGGAGCATGGTTGGTGGAGGAAGTGAGAATGCTCTTGGGAGGGAAAAGCCATGTGGTCCATGCCAGAAGCCAGCTTTGCCTACTTCCCTCTGCTGCTAGGAGCCTGTGAGCATCTGCCCTTTGGAAACAGAACATTCTGCATCCACTCAGCAACCAGGGAAAGCGGGAGCTAGCTTAACCTGGGCTCGTTCGATCCAGGTCTGCCTTGGCTGGAGCCCAACCAAGAGCATTCCTCAGCACTGGTGTCATGTTATGTCGTTCTTATTAGTAATCAGATAGGATTCATGGCTAGTGGACTCTGTTCTTGCCAGAGGCTGATAAATTGGCCAGCCGCAAGAATCATTCTTCAATAATTAAAAGCTTTTATGGCTTGCAGGAAGAAGCAAATTTGGGAGCACCCACCATGGATCTGTACAATAATCCCCCAAGCCAATGCCCATATCTACCACCAGGTGGGCGACTGTTCACCTTCTGCTTGGTCTCTGGGGTCTCCATTCACCCACCCAAAGACACTGCTCTCTGTAGAGGTCAGAGCCTTTCAGATGTCCCCTAGTGCTTGAGTATAGACCGAATGGCCCAGGGAAACACAGGGAAGGCCCCTGAGTAGGCTCAGCATCCAGGTGACTTGCATGAAGGTACCATTTCAGGCCCTTTTAATGTCCCATTCTAGGGGCACGCGGGGTGTCCCTAGAGCAGGAAAGAAGACCTGACATGATTTCCAGCCCCAGGGAAGGACTCTGTGCTCCTCTGGAAGGACCCAGGAAGGAAATGTCCAGCTATGGGCTGATGGCAAGTGAAAGGCATGACTGAACCACGTCCCATGAAGGCACCAAGTCAGACAAGCGCAGTCCAAGCCCACTTCCTATCCTCAAGAGCAGAGATTTCATTGCAGAGTGAATCATCATAGAATCATGCTTAAGGGCTTTGGCTTTTGAGTCAAAAAGACCCGAGTTTGAATCCAGGCTCTGCCACTTACTAGCTGGGTGACCTTGGGTAAGTTGCTTAACCTCTCTGAGCCTCAGTTTCCTCAATGATATGGTTTGGCTATGTCCCCACCCAAATCCCATCTTGAATTGTAGCTCCCATAATTCCCCCATATTGTGAGAGGGACCTGGTGGGAGATAATTGAATCATGGGGCAGTTTCTCCCATACTGTTCTCGTGGTAGTGAATACGTCTCACAGGATCTGATGGTTTTATAAGGGGAAACTCCTTTCTCTTGATTCTCATTCCTTCTTGTCTGCCACCATGTAAGACGTGCCTTTCACCTTCCACCATGATTATGAGGCTTCTCCAGCCACATGGAACTGTGAGTCCATTAAACCTCTTTTTCTTTATAAATTATTCAGTCTTGGGTATGTCTTCATCAGCAGCATGAAAAAGGATTAATACACTCATCTATGAAACAAGAACAATGTGAACTTCATGAGAAGTGAATAGAATAACCCACATAAAGCACAGTGCTCAGCACATGGTAGGAGCTCAGTGAACTGTAGCTGGTAACGTAACTCATGTCTCCTCAATTCCCCCACTTCATTTGCCTCTCAAGATCGAGACAGAGTTGTTAAGATCCTTACTTACTCTCCCACCTCCCCTAGTCCTATGCATTCCAATCCAAGGTTTTACAGACTCAAGTCTAGCCAGGATGGATTTCTTAGGATGGCCTCTTTTTTTGCCAGGATGGGCTGAGGATTATAAAGTGTGGTTAAGAGTTTCAAGGTCAAACCTAGTACTTCCTATGAAAATAAAAGATAGCAGTACATTACATTGTCAAGTTAATACAGTATGATGGAGCATCTCCAGACTGCGGATCCTGGAGGACTGTAAAAGTCTAATAGATTTAGGGAAACTGTACCTCAGGGAGCATATTAGACAGCACTCATCAATGGATCAAAACTGTCTTAGAGGCTCCCTTCTCAGGGAGCAGCAGAACCCCTCTAAATGATTGCTTTCCCTTCAACAACCTGGAGATAAATTGTACTTCATGTATTAACTTTGCACGAATGGGGTGCTTAGTCCGAGTGGAAAATGCACCTTATTTTACCCCAAATGAAAAAGTATATCCTTTGCAAGCCAAATTCCATTTTCTTTTAGATGATTGCAAAATGTCATACTACTGTATTAATTCCCTTAGTTCCATCTGCTGATTTCAGATATATTTGGACACATTTAGCTTCATGCCCCTAATGGTGAAATGCCCTTAATTATTTCAAAGGATGTTTTGATGCGTTGAGGTTTTAATCAGATATAAAATTGGCAGAGTGTGACGTTTGTACATATGCTCCCAGGAAGTCATCGTTTCAATGAGCTTTTATCCTGGGAAGAAATGCCATTTTACAATGAAAATGTTAACAAGAAAAACATAGCTGGACCATACAGACATTTTAAGAGTCACCAGGTGCAGTCATCAATTTATTTCCCTCATTTTGCGCACCTCTAAAGTTGCATATGCTTTCACAGTCTGCGAATCACTGAGGAGCCATCATTTCAATGAGTGGAGATTTGGTGAGGAATAGCACTGTTGACAGATTTTTTTGTCCCCTCACTTCTCATGAACCCCTCACTTCTGTTACTTGGGATTTAATTTCCTCCATGGGGAGAACTGTTCAAATTGAGTAATTTAAATACCCCCAGTGATGAGGCAATGGATCATGGCACCCCTTGAGGACCAGACTGTCAGTTGGATCATTCACTATAGGAGTCTCAACTCCACAGGCTGGGAACAAGATGCCACGGGTAGGGGTGGGGTGGGGAAGAGAGGCCTCACCCACTAAGTCACTCACTGGGTGTTGTTTTTCTCTATCTGCATCATCTAATAGCTAAAATGGTTCTGTTTCACATCCCAGAATACACCCTTGTTTATGCATGCTATGCTAGTGGTCAGAGTGGGTGAAGAATAGGCTTGGTAAGGAAGAATAGGAGTTATTACTCTAATTCTGTTGCCACATCTGGAAAAGCAGGTGTTCCATTCACTGCTGCCTAACAAATTACCCTTGAACTTAGCAGCTTTCAACAACATCCATTTATTCTATCTCACAATATAGTTGGCTTGATTTGAACAGGGCTCAGCTGGGTGATTCTTCTGCTCCATGTGGCTTTGACTGAAGTCACTCAGTGTTATTCAGCTCCCAGATGAACCAATACAGAGGTTCCAGGAAGGGATTTCTCACTTATCTGAGGCTTTGGTGAGTCCAGCTGAAAAGTGAGGACTATTGAAGAGAACACCTACATGGGGCCCCAAGCACGGCAGTGTCAGGGTAGTCAGACGTCTTTCATGGTAGCTGAGGGCTTTCAGAGAGAGTGCTCCAAGAGGCCCAAGCAGAATCTGGACAGCTTCTTATGTTCCAATTTTGGAAGTTCTACACGTCACTTCTCCCGTAAGTGATTTGCCAAAGCAGTGATAGGCCAGACCAGATTAAAGGGAAAGGAAAATAGACCCCATCTCTTGATGGAAGGATTGTCAAAGAATGAGCAGTCATTTTTAATCCACCACAGCAGCTAAGAACACTTGCAGGGTGGTGGTGGTGGTGGTGGTTTGGAGACTGAATGTGACTGTTTGAGGCACAGTATTAAACTGTCTATATAAAGAAGATGAACAAAGGTGCATGTTCAACTAACCAAGAGCAACTTAAGACAGCACTAAGCTTTTAACAAAATAAATTTGACTTAACCTTTTCTTCATCTTCCATTTCCAATAATCACTAATTTTTGTTGACTTTACCTTCTAAATATTGTGTAAGTTTCCCCCCTTTCCATTGCCACCATCTTTCCCATTACCATCAGCACCACCAACATCACTACCACCACAATCACCATCACCAGTATCATCATCACTGCCACTATTACCACCATTATCATCATTACCATCACTACCACCATTACCACCACCATCATTATCACCAACACCACCATCACAATCACCGCCATCACTACCACAACCACCATCACTACCACAACCACCATTACCACCACAATTACTACTGTCACCATCACTACCATTACCACCATCATCACAATCATTACCACAAGTACCATCACCCCTACCACCATCATCACCACCATCATTACCACAATCACCACCATAACCATCACCATCACCACCATATCAGTATCACCACCCTTCCACGATCAATCCACCACCACCTCCACCATCATCATCACCATCACCACTACCACCACCATCACTACTACCATTACCACCACTACCACAACCATGACATTTGTTCAAGCTACCCCCAGTTCACCTAAAGTAGCCTCATAACTGTTCTGGCCACACCCACCCTGATCCCTTCCAGTCCAGTTGCTCCACTGCAGACAGAGAGATTACTTCCAAGTCTGATCATGTCACCACGCCTGTGTAAAACTCTTCAATGGCTTTCCAGTGCTTTTAAAAATAAAAGCCAAACTATCATAGTGCACAAGGCCCAGCCTACCTCTCTAGCTTCACACACACACTTATTCAAGATGAGCTTTTAAACTAAAATTCCAAAGCACATCTTACAGGGAGATGATTCATCCCTGCCAC
>NW_012101710.1:1906017-1919032 GCF_000951045.1 Mandrillus leucophaeus
CACCATTCTCCTGCCTCAGCCTCCTGAGTAGCTGGGACTACAGGTGCCCGCCACCATGCCCGGCTAATTTTGTTTTTGTATTTTTAGTACAGACGGGGTTTCACCTTGTTAGCCAGGATGATCTCGATCTCCTGACCTCGTGATCCACCTGCCTCAGCCTCCCAAAGTGCTGGGATTACAGGTGTGAGCCACCGTGCCTGGCCCTTCGACACTCATTTCTAAGGGGCAACCTGAGGCCTGCAGGTCTTAGGGCCCACCTTGCTGCCGGGTTTCAGGTACCCCACCTGCCCAGCCCACCTGGCTGTCAGAGACACCAGAGTTGGTTGTCCGTGGCCTCTTTCTTCAGGGGCAAGGGTGGGAGGACTGGGCTGTGAGCTTGCCGTTCCCTCTGATGCCTCTTACATCTGCAGGTCCAGGTGTGACACTGTGGCCACCTCCAAACCCTGTGAGTCTGCGTTTGAAGACAGGCAGGAGGCACCATCCCTTGCTCCTGCCTTCTCCTCTTGCCAACCCTGCCCCTTCCTCCCCTTCCATTGCCCTCCCTGCCCCTCCCGAATTTGGCTGAAGCTGATCTCTGTGTTGGCAGCACAGCAGCAAAAGTATGTGAGCTGTCAATTTGCAAAGTCCTAGTCCTAAACTCAGACAGAATGTGGGATTCAACTTCAGGGTTACCTGCAGCGACTGTCTTTAGTACTGAGAGATCAAAATGGCTGTCGGTAGGGAAACATCTAACTTGGCTTGACATGACGTGCAGGCCGGAACAAAGGCGGCTTCCTTTCCAGCCAGCTCTTATAACCCTGATTGGCAAACGTGCTCCCCAAAATCACACAGTGGCTCAGCAAAAAGGCCATCTGTATCCACACCCACAAAGATGTTTTGATTCTTGGCGCTGATAGCCAGCACACAACCTGAAGCACAGCCCTGAGACCGCGTGGTTCCCTGATCTTTGCTGCAATTTGGTGCTCTCAATGCAGAGAAAGAGTTTTTGTTGTGTGTTTTCCTCTGCGTGTACATTGTTTTAACATCCCAGGCAGGCCATGAGGGAATGATGGTCCCGAGACTGAGTGTAAGGGAGGAAATGTGGGAGAAATATGGGGTGCTGTGCCTCAGATTGGAAACGCAGAGGTAATCAGCAGTCAGTTGCAAGTTTAATTGAGAGCTACCAAGAATTGCTCCCCCGGATAGCTGTTTCTCTTGTGAGATGTTGATATACAGGGTCTGTTTGGTGTTGCCAGTGGCTTTGTGGACAACCCTGTTATAAGCCCTCCACAAAGATCCAGTTATTTGGCTGTTGTTATGGGAACAGTAAAATTATGGCCAAATTGAGGTAGTGACAGAGGACACAAAAGGAAGTGGGGTTGGGGGTGAGAAAAATTGCTATTTTCATGGAAACGTGTTTCGGCTGATCACCTGGACTGAATAAGAACAATCAGGACAAACAGGTAGCAGGAACCCTGCATGGCTCCAGGGATTACAGACCCGAGTTTATGCTGGAGAAAGAAAATTGCCTTTAAGAGAGAGAGAGAGAGAAAAAAATCACATCCTCATATTTTCTTTGTGATTTTACAAAAATACTAGAATTCTGCCTCAGAGCAGGAAGTTCAATGTTGTTCAAAGATTCTTTGTTACCTCTTTACTTTTGTTACCTAAGTTAGTACATGCCCAAAATATGTAATTTTGCAATTTAAGGTTTTTGATTGAAAAATCTAAAGTTATCAGCAAATTATTTTCCAAATGGATTGCTATCATTATCCAGACTTAATACAGTTATTGAGCAAATGCCTGCCTACAAGCTAATTAAGATAGTCACCAAGATGCCAAAGTCATTCAGGCTTCCTGAAACTGAGCTTCTCCTTCAAAGCAGTGGGTGGGAAGAGAAGGTTACTTCCCATAAAAATGGCATCATGAGTTCACACAAAACATTCCTCCTTCCATCTCCAAAATCATAGAAATAACAAAAAAAATATAAAAACATATTGCAAGGCTTAACCGTCCTTAAAAAATATGCAGATTCTTTGAGAGTTAAATCCTGCAAGGTAGTCGGGGACAGAATTGTCTCCATATAATCCAGGATTGAGTCCAGTCTGGGGAAACTTTTTCCATCCATAAATAGAACATGGCAACAGTGGCCCAGGGCAGTTTCCTGAGGCAGCAGGAATGAGCTGAGCTGGGGCCAAATCATACCCTACCCCTGTCCCTTGGGACAAAAACCCTAAGCCTCCAATATAAGGCCTAGTTACTCAGGAACCCAGTGGGCTAGATGGAGACAACTGAAAAACTGCTGGTCAGAGAGGAGTGATCCTAGGAAGGGGATGCATATGCATGCACACACACACACACACACACGCATATACACACATGTACACACATATACATACACACACACCACACACACATGCATATACACACATGTACACACACATATACATACACACACACCACACACACATATATACACACGTACACACATATACATACACACATGCATATACACACATGTACACACACATACACACACACACACCACACACACATGCATATACACACATGTACACACACACATATACATGCAGACACACACACACACCCCTTCTATTCAAGATAAGCTCTCAAAGTAAAAAATCCAAAGCACACCTTATAGAAGATGATCAACAAACTCATCGCTACCATGGAAATGCAAATGTTAGAGCAGTCCTTAACAGGACTTTAAATAGGGCCCAGCACAGTGGCTCACACCTGTAATCCCAACACTTTGGAAGACTGAGGTGGGTGGATCACCTGAGGTCAGGAGTTCAAGACCAGCCTGGCTAACATGGCGAAAGCCCATCTCTACTAAAGATACAAAAGTTAGCCAGGTGTAGTGGCGCATGCCTGTAATCTCAGCTACGGCAGAGATTACAGGCAGAAGAATTGTTGGAACCCAGGAGGCAGAGGCTGCTGTAAGCCGAGATTGCACCACTGCACTCCAGCCTGAGCAACAGAGTGAGACTCTGTCTCAAACACACACACACACACACACACATACACACAGACACACACACACACACCAAAAAACAAACAAAAAAAGGACTTTACGTAGGTGTAAGTATAATCCTCAGAGATAAAGGAGAAAATAACACCCACAGAATGAGACCAAGATAATGAACAAAAGCTAAGCAGGTAAGAATGAATTAAAAAGAAAGATTTTTTTTAAATTTAAAATCCTAGAAACAGGAACTTTCACGTATGAGAAGATGACATAGATGTACTTTCCCTAAAAGCCCTGGACGTTATGTATAAAACAAACAGAAAGACACTGAGAGGTGGAGAGAAGAAGGCAGACGTTTTAGGGACCTCAGAACCAAGAAATGGCAAAGTAGTGAGTCCTTTAAGTTTTCCTTTTGCCTCTCATATCCCAGATTGGGTATAGGAAAACATGGCAACCTGGAAACAGCAACAGGCAAAGACAAAGGGGAGCCAATCTGCTTTTTCTTGCCAGAGGATCAGGAAAGAGGCAGCCTAGCAAGATGAAAGAATTTTAGACAGTAACCACTCCACACCAGAAAAGCACCACAGAAACAATGATGGCCCCACTCACACTCCCACCAGCAAAGGCTGAGTGCGAAGCCAGAGCTTGCACCCCAGCCTAGTGGTAACAAGGCCCAATTGAACAGTGTCAGTGGAGACCATGTGGACAGCTTGGACTTCCACTCATGCCTGGTAGGATGTTGTACCAGTTCACCTCCCTGCTGCACTGGTATCAGAAGAGACAAGTGGAAAATCAAAATACTCACCGCTATCCAGTGGTTCAAAGTCACCTCCGTGCCATGAAAGTGGACATTGTATGAAAGACAGTAAGGAAGTCCCCATATGCCTGTCAGCCAGAGTGTTGTCAACAGAGGCCTGGTGGGGAACCTGAGGCCACACCCTCAGCCAGCAGCAATGAACAGCACCTCTCCCCCTTGTGTCCTTGGAGGCCACTTGGGAAAACCCCACCTGGAAGTAACAAGGGAGCATCCCCTTTGTTAGCTGAACAAGTGTCAGCAAAGGTCTACTTAAAACAGAAGACTTAAAATCCAGAGTCTCATAATATCCCAAATGTCCATTTTCAATCAAATATGACTCATCATTTCAAGAACCAGAAAATAGCCACTTGAATGAGAAAAGAGCATCGACAGATACTGGAGTGGGTTAAATAGCATCCTCCCAAAATTCATGTCCACTGGAAACTCAGCATGTTACTTTACTTGGAAATGAGGTATTGGCAGATGTAATTAGCTAAGGATCTCTCAAGGTGAAATCACCCTGGATTTAGGGTGGATCCTAAATTCAATGAATAGTGTCTTTATAAGAAGAGATAGAGAAGAAGGCCACATGAAGATGGAAGCTGAGACTGGAGTGATGCGTTTACAAGCCACAAATGCCAGCAGCCACCAGAAGTTAGGAGAGCTGGAAAGGACGGTTTCTTCCTCAGGGTCTCCAGAAGGAACCAACTCTGCTGACACCTTGATCATAGGCTCCTGGCCTCTAGAACACTGGGATAATAAATTTGTGTTGTTTTATGTCTACCAGTTTGTGGTAATTGTTACAGCAGCCCTAGCAAACTAAGACAGATGCCAACATTGAGATGACACAGATGTTAGAATTATCTGACAACAATTTTAACATACACGTTATAAAATGCTTCAACAAGCAGTGATGAACACACTTGAAATGCAGGCAAATGCAGAAAGTCTCAGCACTGAAATAGAAGGCATAAGCAAAGAATCAAATGAAAATTTTAAAGCTGGAAAATTCAACCACTGATGTGGTTTGGCTGTGTCCTCACCCAAATCTCATCTTGAATTGTAGTTCCCATAATCCCCACACATTGTGGGAGGCACCTGGTGAGAGGTAATTTAATCATGGGGCAGATACCCTTATGCTGTTCTCGTGATAGTGAGTAAGCTCTCATGAGATCTGATAGTTTTATAAGAGGCTTCTCCCCCTCCCACTCTGCACTTCTTGCTGCTGCCATGTGAAGAAGGACATGCTTGCTTCCCCTTCTGCCATGATTGTAAGTTTCCTGAGGCTTCCCCAGCCATGCTGAACTGTGAGTCAATTAAATCTCTTTCCTTTATAAATTACCTAGTCTTGAGTATGTCTTTATTAGCAGTGTCAGAACGAACTAATACAACCACCAAAATAAAACCTGAATGGATGGGCTTAACAGCAGGATGGAGAAGATAGAGGAAAGAATTAGGAAATGTAAAGATAAAACAATAGAAATTACCCAATCTGAGCAATAGAGAAAATATGCTGAAGAAAGAGAAGAAAAAAAGAACAGAGCTTTAAGACTCTGTAGAACTGTTACAAAAAATCTAACATCTGAGTCCAAGAAGGAGAGGAGAAAGTGGGTGGGGCTAAAAAATATTCACAGGAATAATGGCTGAAAAATCCCCAAATTTGACAAAAGACATAAATTTGCAGGTTTCAGAAGCTAAGTAAACCCCAAATAGGATAAACTGAAATCCATATCCATATCATTGGATGATAAAATCATCCAATATCCATATCATTGGATATCCATATCATTGGATGATAAAATCCAATCCATATCATAGTCAACTTAATAAAAACTCTTTGGGTTAAAAAGAAAATAGAAAATATCTTGAAAGCAGTAGAGATAAATTAGACCTTACCTATCACAGAGAAACAATTCATATAACAATGGATTTCTCATCAGAGGCCAGAAGGAAGCGGCACATTTTAAAACACTGAAATAAAAAACAGACCTATCCATCTACAATTCTGTATCCAGCAAAAATGTCTTTCAGAAATGAAGGGGAAATCAAGACATTTTTGAATGAAGAGAAGCTAAGAGAATTTGTCACCAGTAGACCTATGCTGAAAAGATGGCCAATAGGGAAATATGGGGAATTTCCCTAAATGATAAAATAAGAAATCTTGGAACATCAGGAAAGAAGAAATAACCAATAGAATTCTTCTCCTCTTGAGTTTTCTAAATTATATTTGATGGTTGAAACAAAAATTATAACTCTGATGTGATTCTCAATGTATGTAGACACAATTATATCATAAATGGAGGAGGATAAAGGGACAAACAAGAAGTAAGCTTTCTTCTTCTTCTTCTTCTTTTTTTTTTTTTTTTGAGACAGGGCCTTGCTCTGTCACCCAGGCTGGAGTATAGTAGGGTGATCTTGGCTCACTGCAACCTCTGCCTCTCAGGTTCAAGTGATTCTCATGCTTCAGCTTTCCAAGTAGCTGGGATTACATGTATGTGCCACCATGCCTGGCTAATTTTTGTATTTTTAGTAGAAACAGGGTTTTGCCATGTTGGCCAGGCTGGTCTCAAAATACTGGCCTCAAGTGATCTGCTGGCCTTGGCCTCCCAAAGTGCTGGGATTACAAGCATGAACCACCATGCCCAGCTAAGAAGTAAGCTTTCTACATTTCACTTTGTCTTCTAAAATATTGACACCAGTAGACTGAAATGTTATGTATGGACAATATAATACCTAGAACAATAACTAATAAATCTATAAAGATATACATTCAAAAGCACTATAAATAAATCAAAATGAAATTTTGTAAATAACCAAGTAACCACGAGAAGTCAGGAATAAGAAAATAGAAATGAAAAACAGAAAACAGACTTTCAGTTTTATCTCTGACACATAAATAGCCTGGAAGTTTTCACCCCCATCCTTACAACAAGAAAAAAAGCTGAAAAAAACTGAAAATCAACAACTCTTCTTAGATCTGTAATAGAATTAAGGTCACGCCTCAGAATGCTGCTTTGGAATTTAGAAACACAGGTGAATATGATGAATCACAGCATAAGGGGAGTAGAAGCTTCTGGAGCCAGTAACTGGTAGGAACACTTAAAATGTAACTGAGTAATTGATGCATGCTGAACATGGTATAGCTGGGGAGTTACAAACTCCTGGGGTCCTAGTCTTAGGAACACCTATATTTTTATGAGTTTTACATCCAGGAGACTCCCCAGGTTCTCCCAGTGAAGACAGGAGAAACATCTCATGCTTCAGGTAGGAGGAAGCAAAAAGTAATTATTTAAAAATATACCCAGGCTAGGCATGGTGGCTCATGTCTGTAATCCCAGCACTTTATATGTATATACATACCCAGAGTATTCTGTTCTCAGCAACAAAGTCCTACTCTCAAGGAAAACTTCCAGAATCTGCTCTGGAATCTAGGCAGGGGCAATTAGATACCTGCAGCCAACTCTAGCTCCCTGCCTACAGAAGCAGAGGAAAAAAAAAAAAAAAAGCCTGAGAAACTCTTCTGAAGGTCACAGCACAGGGCGTCAGGCTCACTAAAAACAAACAAACAAAAAACAACCTTGTTTTTTTAAATTATTTTTTTATTTCAATTTTGTTAGTTTTGGGGACACAGGTGGTGTATCACATGGATGAGTTTTATAATGGCAAATTCTGATATTTTAGTGCACCTGTCACCTAAGCAGTGTACTGTGTACCTAATATGTAGTCTTTTATCCTTCACCCCTCCTCCCAACCTCTCCCCCCAACCAAGGTCTACTATATGACTCTGTATGTCTTTGCATCCTCATAACTTAGCTTCCACTTATAAGTGCGAATGTGAAATACGGTTTTCCATTTCTGGGTTGCTTCACTTAGAATAAAGGCCTCTAGCTCTACCCAAATTGCTACAAAAGACATTATTTCATTCCTCTTTATGACTAACATTCCATGGTGTATATGTACCACATTTTCTTTATCCACTCATTGATCAGTGGGTACTTAGGTTGGTTTCATATCTTTGCAATTGTGAATGTGCTGCTATAAACATGTGTGTGCTTATGTCTTTTACTTATAGTGACTTCTTCTCCTTTGAGTGGATACCCAGTGGGATTGCTGGATTGAATGCTAGATCTATGTTTAGTTCTTTAAGGAATCTCCCTACTGTTTTCCACAGTAATTGTACTAATTTACATGACCATCTGCAGTGTAAAATTGTTCCCTTTTCACCACAGTCATGACAACATCTATTGTTTTTTGACTTTTTAATTATGGCCATTCTTGTAAGAGTAAAGTGGTATCTCCCTGTGGTTTAAATTTGCATTTTCCTGGTGATTAGTGATGCTGAGCATTTTGTCGTATGTTTGTTGGCTGTTTGCATATCTTCTTTTGAGAAATGTCTACTCATGACATTTACCCGCTTTTTGATGGGATGATTTGTTTTTTCTTGCTGATTTGTTTGAGTACTTTGTAGATTCTAAATACTAGTCCTTTGTTAGACCCATGTTTGCAAATATTCTCTCTTACTCTGTGGGTTATCTGTTCTGCTGACTATAGCTTTTGCTGTGCAGAAGATTTTTTAGCTTAATTAGGTTCCATTTATTTGCTTTTTTGTTGTTTGTTTTAGTTGCATTTGCTTTTGGGGTCTCAGTCATGAATTCTTTGCCTAGACCAATGTCCAAAAGACTTTTTCCAATGTTATCTTCTAGAGTTGTTAC
The DNA here is from genome assembly GCF_000951045.1 of Mandrillus leucophaeus. Classification (NCBI taxonomy): domain Eukaryota; kingdom Metazoa; phylum Chordata; class Mammalia; order Primates; family Cercopithecidae; genus Mandrillus; species Mandrillus leucophaeus. Next base: position 1,914,494 of record NW_012101710.1, read on the forward strand.
GGTTTCACATCTTATATTTAAGTGTTTCATCCATCCTGAGTTGATTTTTGTATGAGGTAATAGATGGGGATCCATTTTCATTCTTCTACATGTGGCTTGCCAATTTTCCCAGCAGCATTTATCGAATAGGTGGTGTCCTTTCCCCAATTTATGTTTTTGTATGCTTTGTAAGTTCCTGTAAGCATTTGGCTCTATTTATGGATTCTCTAGTGTGTTTCATTTGTCTGAGTGCCTATTTTTATACCAGTACCATGCTGTTTTGGTAACAATAGCCTTGTAGTATAATTTGAAGCCTGGTAGTGTGATGCCTCCAGATTTGTTCTTTTTGCTTAGAATTTCTTTGGCTATGTGGGCTCGTTTTTTGTTCCATATGAATTTTAGGATTGTTTTTTCTAGTTCTGTGAAAAATAATGATGGTATTTTGATGGGAACCGCATTGAATCTGTAGATTGCTTTGGGTAGTATGGTCATTTTCACAATATTGATTCTGCCCATCTACGAGCACGAGATGTGTTTCCATTTGTTTGTGTTATCTATTATTTCTTTCAGCAGTGTTTTGCTTTAAAAAAAAACTCTAAGATTTAATCATAAGATTATAGACTGTCTTCCTCCTCAGTATCTTGCCACCACATCAACAGGATTCCAGGATAATAATAATGGAATACAATTGAGAGAGCTGCAAGACACAGACTCTATTTAAAAATAATTTTTCTAGGAAAACACAAAGATAGCAGGGGAGAAAAAAAACAAGGAAGCCTCTGACACCTACGGCTACAGCTACAACAAACATTAAGCACAGCCTAACTCCCGTCCAGATAAGCATAAAACCTCAAATCAAAGGCCTATTTACCTCAGTTCCTATTACCTAATACATCATATTTGACTTTCAACAAAAAATTGCAGACATGCTAAAAAGCACAATAAGACACAATCTGAAGAGACAAACCAAGCATCAGAACCAGACTCATAGACACTGCAATCATCAGGCTGGGTATTTAATATAACTACAATTGGTATGCTAAAGGATTTAATGGAAAAAAGTGAATGACAGGCAACAACACATGGTAATTGTAAGCAGAGATAGGAACATGCTAATATAGAATCTAAAAGAAATGCTAGAAATTAAAAACATTGTGACAGAAATAAATAATTTTTTAATGGGTTCATCAGTAAACTGGATTTGGCTATAGAAAAAATCAGCGAGCTTGAAAAATGTCAAGAGAAACTTCCCAAACTGGAATGTGAAGAGAAAACAGGAGAATGAAAAATAAAAGAGCAGAATGTTTAAGAATGATAGGTCAATTACAAAAGGTGTAAATACATGTAATGGGATTGCCAGAAGGAGAGTAAACACATAAAGGAATAGACAAAACATTTGAAATATGAATGCATGAGAGTTCTCCAAAATTAACAAGAGACACTAAACCACAGTTTCAGTAACTTCAGAGAATATCAGGGAGGACAAATAACAACAACAAAGAAAAAAACCAAAAAACCCTTAGGCATGTCATATACAAACTAGAAAACAAAGAGAACAGCTTGAAAGAAGTCAGAGGAAGAAAACACCTTACCTGAAGAGAAACAAGGCTAAGAATTATGTCAGACTTCCCTTTAGAAACTATACAAGCCAAATGAGAGTGGAGTAAAATAAGAAAAAAAACCACACCAATCTGTAATTCTCTATCCAGCAAAATTAACCTTTAAAAGTGAAGAAGATATTCTTTCTCAAACAAAAACTGATGGAATTTGTCACCAGTGGACCTGCTTTATAAGAAATGTAAAAATAGGTTCTTCAGAGAGGAGGAAAGTAATATAGGTCAGAAATTCAAATCTATGTGAAGAAAGAATGAGCATTAGAAAACGAACAAATGAAGATAAAATAAAAAATCATTTATTTGTTTTATTTTTAATTGGTCTAATATATAACTTTGTTAAAAACCAACAGCAAAATTGTATTGGATGAATATAACTTATGAATAAATGTAATGTATGACAACAATATTAAAAAGGATGTGAACAAGAAATTGGGAGTACTCTGTTTTAAGGTACCTGCACTACCTATGAAATAGAATAATATTATTTGAAAGTGGTCTTGAATTAGTTGTAGATATATGCTGCTAACACTAAAATATTTCTTAAAAGAAGTATAATTGAAATGCTATCAGAGAAGAGAAAATTGAATCATATAAAATGCTCACTTAAAACCAGAGAAGACATAAAAAGAAGGGAATGCCAAAAAGAAAAGAAAAGAAAAAGATAGAAAGAAATTAAACTAAGGAAAAAAGAACAGGGCTATGAATAGAAAACAGTTATAAATATGGTAGATATTAACCCAACTATAAAAGTTGTCCTCAGAGGAGTCTCATTTCTATTCCTATCACTTTCACTCCAGTCCCTTAAACCTCAAGGATAATTGCCTTCATTAATTTCTGCTTTATCTTTCCTGTGTTCCATTTCAGAAGAAAAATCAAATAAATATACACACAGACACACAAAATCTAGCATATTATAATATACTCTTTTGCATTTTGCTTTCTTCACTTGACAATGGATCCTGGAAATCATTTCAGCAGAGTTCTCAGAGATTCCTCATTGTTTTTTCATAGTATTCTACTGTGTGAATTTATCATAATTTATTCAATCTTTCTCCTATGAATAGGCGTTTAGGTTGTTTCCAGTATTTTGCTATTAGAAATAAGGGTGCAACAGCTGGCTTATTCATATTTTGCTTCATATCTGTGGAGGTGTATCTCCAAGGTGAATTCCTAAAAGTGGGATTAATGCATCAAAGAGTAAAGGTTTTGTAGTTGGTTGGCTATTGCCAGATTCCCTGCTGTAGGGTTTATATATTTTGCACCCCCACCAGCAACATGCACAAGGGCTTAAACAGCATTCTCCCCAACAAAATATCAAGGTTTTGGATTTTTGCCAAAATGAAAGGTAAGAAATGGTACTACAGTGTAAACCAGTTTTAATTTCTATTTCCCTTAAGAGTAAAGTTGCACATCTTTTTATATGTCTAAAAGGACAACTGCATGTTGATTTTTATAAACTATATGTTTATGTCTTTTGCTCATTTTTTAATCGTTTGTGGCCTTTATTCCTCCATTTTAAAAAGCTTTTTATGGCCAGGACATAGTGGCTCACACCTATAATCCTAGCACTTTGGGAGGCTGAGGAGGGGAAATTGCACGAGCCCAGGAGTTTGACACTAGCCTAGGCAAGATGGTTGTATTAGTCCATTCTCACACTGCTATATAGAAATACTTGAGACTGGGTAATTTATAAAGAAAACAGGTTTAATTCGTTCGTGGTTGACACTGCAATAGGAAGCATAACTGGGGAGGCCTCAGGAAACTTACAACCATGGCAGAAGGTTAAGTAGAAGCAGGCATTTCATACATGGCTGGAGCAGGAGGAAGAGAGAGATGGGGGAGGTACCACGTACTTTTAAACAACCAGATCTCGCAACAACTCACACACTATCACAAGAACAGCGCCAAAGGGGAAATTTGCAACCATGATTTAATCACCTCCCACCAGGCCCCATCTCCAACACTGGGAATTCCAATTTGACATGAGATTTGGGCAGGGACACAGACCCAAACCATATCAATGCCAAAAGTCTGTCTCTACAAAACATACAAAAAATTGGCTGGGGATAGCGCTACACACCTGTATTCCCAGCTACTTTGGAGGCTGAGGTGGGAGAATCACCTGAGCACAAGGAGGTTGAGGCTGCAGTGAGCCATGATTGCACCACTGCACTTCAACCTGGGTGACAGAGTGAGATCCTGTCTCAATAAATAAATAAGTAAATAAATAAATAATAAATAAATAAAGTTTTTTTATGTATTAAGGTGTTCAGCTCCTGATCTGTAGTAAAGGTTTTAATTATGTTCCCTGGTTTCTCATTTCTTATTCCTTTGTTTTTTACTTTGCTTACATTAATGTTTTAAACCATGAACATGGTATATTTTTCATGCAATAGATTTTACCAATGTTTTAAATTATTGCATCTGGATTTTTCATCCTAGTTAAAAAAGATTTCTGCATATCCAGATTACAAATGAATTCATCCATAATTTAAAAAGCAGTTGTGTAGTTTTATTATTTACATTTAAACTTTTAATCCATTTTGAATTTACTCTAGTTTACAGTTTGAGCAATGAATTCGATTTTGTCTGTTTCTGAAACCTGTATTACAAAATCATTTATTTAAAAATCTATCTTTTCCCCAGTGATTTGAGATGTCACTTTTATCACATACTAAATTTTCATATGTCCTTGTGCCTATTTCTGGATTTTCTGTTTTGTTCCATTGGCCTTTCTATTTATGTACTAGGACTACACTCTTAGTATAGAGGCTATGTAATATATTTTAATATCTGGAAGGCTAGTCAATCTTTATTGCCCTTTTTAAATGGTTTTCTATTTTTGCATGCTTATTTTTCCATTTGAACATTCTAATCAACTTATCTAACTCCAGTAAAAAAAACTTGGTATTTTTATGGATTTTTTCTTTTCTTTTTTTTTTTT
>NW_012101710.1:1919588-1921441 GCF_000951045.1 Mandrillus leucophaeus
AAAAAAAAAAAAAAAAAAAAAAAAAAAAAAAAAAGAAATTTTGCATGTTGTGCCAAGCAAGATAAATACAAGTAAACTCACACATAGACAATGTTAGTGAAACTACAGATTACTAGGGATACACAGGAAGAGGTTCAGAGCTGCCAGGGAGAATATACTGATTACTCACAAAGCAAAGACAATTAGGCAGCTTATCATACATCTCATCATTAGATGCCAGAAAACACAAAACTGTGGAGAAATAACAATTGTCAATCTAGAATCCTATACCCGGATAAGTTATCGCTCCAGTGTGAGCACAAAATAAAAGTACGAAGGAACTTCAAAAACTTTACAGGAAAATTAAATTAAAAGATAAAAATAAGAAATACAAACTTTCTTTCTCAACACAAGCTCCATCAAGTTCAAGACATATTTGTAGGTGATGATATTTAGTCCATTTCTAAAGAACTGAGGATCCTAGGAATTTACCTATGTCGATGCAGTATTTTTAATATTATTAACTGAAAAAAAAATGGGTACCCTTTCAAGATTTTTAGATTAGGAAACACAAGAAGTCAGAATGAGCCAAATCAGGACTGTAAGGTGGATGCCTAGTAATTTTCCATCAAAACTCTCCCAAGATTGCTCTTGTTTGATGAGAGGAATGAGCAGAAGCAGTGTCGTGGTGGAGATGGACTTTCTGATAAAGTATCCTGGGAGCTTTTTTGCTAAAATTTGACTTTGTCAAAACACCCACACAATAAGCAGATGCTGTGGTTCTCTGGCCCTCCAGAAAATCAACAAGCAAAATGCCTTCAGCATCCCAAAAAGCTGGTGCCATGACCTGTGCTCACGAGCAGTTCACTCTTGCTTTTGCTTGGACTGGACTACTTCACCCTCCTGCTAGCCATTGCTTTGATTGTGCTTTGTCTTCAGGTTTTTGCTGGTGAAGCTATGTTTCGTCTTCTTTGAAGACATGCTTCAGAATCTTGATCCCACTTATTCAAAATTTCCATTGAAAGCTCTGCTCGTGTCCATAGCTAATCTGGGTGCAACAGTTTGGTACCTATCAAATGGAAAGTTTGATCAACTTTGATTTTTCAGTCAGAATTGTGTAAGCTGAACCCAGTGAGATGTCTAAGATGTGGGCTATTGTCTCTGCTGTTATTCTTTGGTGCTCTTCAATGAGGGCATCAACAAGATCAATTTTTTTCCTCATAAATTGATATGGATGGTCTGCTGGTACAAGCTTTATCTTCAACATCATCTTATCCCTTCTTAAAACAACTTATTCGTTTGTAAACATCTGATTTCCTTGTGGCATTGTTGCCATAAACTTTTTGTAAAGTATCAATGATTTCACCATTGTTTCACCCAAAGTTCATCATAAACTTGATGTTTGTTCCTGCTTCAATTTTAGCACAATTCACGCTACTCTCTGATACGGTCTCTTTTCAAACTGATGTCTTATCCTTCTTAGGGCCACAAACTACCTATTTTTTAAAAATGTGTAGGTAGCAATGAAAGAACAGAATGATAAGCTGTCATTTCCAAAACAGTAGAAGAAAAAAATGAGGATAAAAAAACCTCATCAATTCACAGAAGAAAAAAAAAGGGCAACAAACATAGCAATAGAAAAATACAAAATAAGATGATAGAATTAAATCCCAATATATCAGTAATTACAATAAATGCGATTGGGTCAAACTCACCTGTTAAATATCAAATTGGATTTAAAATACAATTCGATGCTGCTTATAAGAGCAATTAACACCAAATGACTTAGAAACGGTAGGACTGTAAGGTAGCTTTCAAGTTAATGCTTCATATGCTGCAGGTTTCGGTTTCGATTTGTATTTTTTTTTTTTTTT
>NW_012101710.1:1921491-1927568 GCF_000951045.1 Mandrillus leucophaeus
TTTTTTTTTTTTTTTTGCCAAGAATTTATTAGGTTGGTGCAAAAGTAATTGCAGTTTTTGCCATTAAAATAATGGAAAACAGCTATTTTCTAAAATATTTGTTTTGGAAAACAGCTGGTTCCATAGGCCCATCATACCAGTCTTTGGAGTTGGTTGATCTAATTCTGTCACCCAGTAGTTACTGCTCCTTCAGCTTCCTGGCATTTCCTGCTTTGGTCAGCCTCAAATAGTTGCAGAAGGCTAAGGAAAGAGCCGTAAGGCATTCCACTAGAGACCCTCAACTCCATAATAGTCCTTATTTGAACAGTTTCATTCAACAAGCTGCAAATTCACCTGTCCATGCTCTTTCATCCTGCTATTTTTCTTTCTTGTCCAAAAATGTTAACATGCCGGGGCTTTGACCTCCATGACACAAAGAAAACTCTTGCTAATAACAGACTTACCCGATCGCAAGTGGCTTTTCTGTAAAACCCCAAAACAACCTAAACCCCTTTTCTAAGTTGGAGAATGAAAACATCAGCTGCTGCAGAATAGACGGCATTCCTGTTGCTTAATTGGCACATCACGTACCTCCTGTACTTCAGAATGCCTTTGATGTTGGTTCTTTTGTTTTCAGTTTTTTTCAGTTTGCAGTAATTGAGAAATAAAGGTTCCAAGTCAAGAAACAATATCAGAACAAAAGCCATAGCTGCATTCCAGTTGTTTGGTGTGTTTGAAGTGTAGCCTTCTTAAGTTCATCCAGAAGTTCTGCCAAAGTACACCAATAATGCACCTGTCTCTCTCAGCTGAGACAAGAATAATTAATTACACAAAAATGACTTCCATCGGAGGTTAACTTATTTTGGCTGACAGTCACAAACGTACACAGACATGTCTTACGCTGCAGTTGGGCAGAGCTTTATTTAGAACATTTTATTTATATCTTGGGTGATTTCGTTCCTAAGAAATTGAGGAAGAGAAACAGGAGATGGTGCAGGAATGCAAGAAAGGAACATTTCTCATCATTTTTTTTTTAACAAAAGGGGGGAAAAAAAGACCAATGTCATAGCTAAGACCTTGGCTTTCTCCCCAGACTATTGTAGAATTCAGCCACTGAAGAGAGGGGTCAAGTGTACATTGGGGGATGGGAAATGTTGCAGGGCAAGGGAAGGTTGCGGGAATTGACAAGTTTTCTCTGGTATAACTGTAGCATCTTCATTTACTCACTTTCTTCTGAGGGGTTAGAGGTGGGACCTGATGTTTCTACCACACAGACAAGACAATACCAATGTAGTAGCCCTAAATCAGCCCTCTCACCCTTGATAAGTGTCACCCCAGCCTCCCTGGGAGCCAAGAGGGACTCACTTTTGCAAATAATAGCTACACTTTATTGTGGGCTTTGTTAGGGGCCAGGCATTTGCAAGCATCTCATTTCCTCCTCACCCCAACTCTGTGATGTAAGAACTACTATCATCCCCATTTTATGGATGGGGAAACTGAGGCTTGGGAAGGTTAAGCAACTTGCCCAAAGTTGGCCAGGTGCAGTGGCTCATGCCTATAATCCCAGCAGTCTGGGAGGCCGAGGCAGGTGGATCACCTGAGGTCATGAGTTCGAGACAAGCCAGGCCAACGTAGTGAAACCCTGTCTCTGCTAAAAATACAAAAATTATCCAGGTGTGATGGTGGGTGCCTGTAATCCCAGCTACTCAGGAGGCGCTTGAACCTGGGAGGTGGAGGTTGCAGTGAGCCTAGATCTCGCCACTGTACTCCAGCCTGGGCAACACAGCAAGACTCCATCTCAAAAAAAAAAAAACAAAACTTGCCCAAAGTTGCACAGTCAGTCAGTGACAGAGCTGGATTCCCAGCCCAACCACTACGCCACACGGTCTCTCTGTCACTGTTATTTTTATTAAGCAAGGAGTCCCACGTCATCCCTGGAAGATCTTTTAAATTTCTGATGTGTTTCCCTGAGTATGTGTGCTGGTTTTTTTAAATTTCAGGCTGGGGTAGCAGTGCTGTCTCTAAATGGAGAAGAATTCCGAGGGTTCAGGTAAGTTTTAGCTTACCCTCTGCTTCACCCGCATATAAAGAGGGCAAAGCCAAGGTGAGGGGCCACGGCTTCTGATAATCACCTTGCAAGCCCTTCCTCCTCAGCAAGCCTTATTACTGTCAGCCCGACTCTCGCAGTTGCCATAGGATGTTAGTCACGACAGGGGGCTCAGCTCACGTTCCTGGGCCTGCAACCATTAGCCTACAATAATAGTCGCTGTTACCATTGCTACTATCTCCTACTTATTTTTTTAAAGATGCGGTCTCACTCTGTTGCCCAGGCTGGAGTGCAATAACACAATCATAGCTCACTGCAGCCTGGAAATTCTGGGTTCAAGCAATCCTCTAGCCCCAGCCTCCTTAGTAGAGGGACTACAGGTGTACACCACCACACCTGGCTAACTTTTTAAGTTTTTTTTTTTGTAGAGATGGGGGTCTTGCTATATTGCCCAGGCTGGTCTCAAACTCCTGGGCTCAAGTGATCCTCCTGCCTTGGCCTGCCAAAGTGCTGGGATTACAGGTGTGAGCCACTGTGCCTGGCCACTCCCACTAATTAATTGTTTCCTCTATGCTAGAATTTGAATCTGGGTCTGCAAATTCCATCTCCACCAGCTATTAGCCTTGCAATTTAGAGGCAGGTCATTTTACCTCTCTGAACCTCGGTTTCCTCTTGTGCACAATGAGGACTATTTTTAGAATAACATTTATGTAGTCATTGCTTTATAGGCATGCTTTATTTACATGCACGATTTCATTTATTCTCACAAGAGCCCTGTTAGGCAGATGCTGTTAGGATGCCCACTTTTATATGAGGAAACTGAAGTCTACAGAGGGGACTGCAACCTACTATAGGTCACACAGCTATTAAGTGTAGACTGGGGATTTAGCCCAATTCTGGGCCACTCCAATGCCCAAGTTTTTAATCATGATACACCTCTGGGATTATCATAAGAGTTAGCGATGAGGCATGTGAGGGGCTTAACCCAGTGCCCAGCACACAGTAGGACCCAATTATCAGCAGGCAGACCTCACTTTCAGGATAACTGACCTCACACTGATACTATTTCATCTCCAGGGTGAACCCCCAAGTCACAGCCCCTGCAGGCAGCAGCCACAGTAATGCCTCTGCCTAGCAGATGTCGGGGTCTCTGGGAGAGGTGACTTCTTTGCAGAGAGAGGGTAACCAAATTGATACTAATCTTATTTTAAAACAGGTAGTTCTTTAAAAACCCCAAAACACAAAACCTGTCCAGTCAGACAGGCCAGTTTTCTTACAAATAGCTATCTTAATGAAATCTCAAGTTCATTTACTCTGAAAACCTCTTATAAGGAAAAGCACCTATGTTCACAATACTGGTCTAGACACAGCATGTTGGAGGTAATCTGATGCTTCTTTCTGCAGTGTTTTAGGAACAGACACCTCCACAGCAAAAGCCGTCACTAACTTCGTGATGGAGGTTCTGATTCCACGCCACCTGCCAAGAAGTGGGAAATAATTATTTAGGGGAAGCAAGGTGGTGCTACCCTATGGCCCTGAGAATGGAGAGTGTGGGATAAAGAAGATCCCAGCCAAGGGGACAGATTGCCTGGGTTGAAATCCCAGCTGTGTCACCTTGGGCCCATAACAACTTTTCTGGGCCTCAGTTCTCATATCTGTAAAATGGGTATAAGCCCTTCTACCTCCACGGGCTGTTGTATAGATCCCATAAATCCATTCATATGGATAATGTGCTTTGAGCAGTGTCTGGCACATAGTCAAGCCTATGGAAATTTCAGTTGTTACAATGGGTATAAAAATATGGATAATACATATTATTTTATTGTCACTTGGAAATAGGTTTGAGTTTTCTGCAACTGTGGCAACACAGGTCCTGGCACCAGGTCTACAGGCTGACTTGCACAATGGAAGCGATTTGGGGTTTTTTCAAAAGAACCTGGTGTCTAGGGTCAGGGTCTGTTGTTGGTTGATTGGGAGAGGTGAGGAAAAGGGTAGAGGCCACGGGTCCAGGATATCACTGTGTTAAAGCGAACTAAATATGGCCTGAGAAGGACTCCATAAACTTCAGCCAAATACAATTTTTTTTTTTTTTTTTTTTTTTTTTGAGACAGAGTCTCACTCTGTTGCCTAGGCTGGAGTGCAATGGCAACATCTCGGCTCACTGCAACCTCTGCCTCCTGGGTTCAAACGATTCTCCTGCTGAGCTCCTGAGTAGCTGGAATTATAGATGCGCACCACCACACAGCTAAGTTTTGTATTTTTAGTAGAGACGGGGTTTCACTATGTTGGCCAGGCTGGTCTCAAACTCCTGACCTCAGCTGATCCACCCACCTAAGCCTCCCAAAGTGCTGGGATTACGGAGGTAAGTCACTGCACCTGGCCCAGCTGAATTAAATTTAAATAAGTTTAATTGAGCGATGAGTGATTCGTGAATCGGGCAGCCCCCAGAATCACAGCAGATTCACAGAGACTCCAGCACAGCCGCGTGGTAGAAGAAGACTTATAGACAATAAAGGGAAATGTACAGAAATTGGAAGTGAGGTACAGAACAACTAGATTGGTTACAGGTTGGCATTGGTTACAACGGTTGGCATTTGCCTTCTTTGAACACAGTTTGAACACTCAGCAGTGTATGAGTGGTAGAACTATGGCTGCTGGGATTGGCCAAGACTCAGCTATTGTTACAGGTGCAGATTCCTAAGTTAGGTTTTCCATCTTGTCTACCTATTAAGCTAGGTTGCAGTTCATCCCCAAGGACTCAAATATAGAAGTACAGAGTCCTTCTCAGGCCATATTTAGTTCACTTTAACAACTGGAAGGTCTCTTTTTGTAGAGACAGGGTCTTGCTCTGTTGCCCAGGCTGAAGTGCGGTGTTGCAATCATAGCTCACTACAGCCTTGACCTCCTGAGCTCAAGCAATCCTCCTGCCTCAGCCCCCCAAGTACCAGGACTGCAGGTGTGTACCACCATGTCCAGCTAATTTTTAAAATTTCTGTAGAGACGGGGTCTCACTATGTTGCCCGGGCTGGACTGCAGTGGTGCCATCATAGCTCACTACAGCCTCAAACTCCTGGCCTCAAGCGATGTTCCCACCTCAGCCTCCCAAGTAGCTGGGACCAGAGGCCTAAAGAATGCACCAGAGGGCTTCTGGTAAATGTGCTGATTTTCTTTTTCTGTAATATCCACAAGACAGGGAATATCTTAGTGACTCCTGGAGGTGTCACTAAAAATTTGTTGGTTTTTTTTTTGGTTTTTGGTTTTTTTTGAGACAGGGTCTTGCTGTGTCACCCAGGCTGGAGTGCAGTGGCGCGACCACAGCTCACTACACCTTTGACCTCCTGATCTCAGGTGATCCTTCTGCCTCAGCCTCTCAGGTAAGCTGGGACTACAGGTGCATGCCACCATGCCTGAGTAATTTTTAAGTTTTTTGTAGAGATGGGGTCTCGCTTTGTTACTGAGGCTGGTCTTGAATTCCGGGCCTAGAGGGATCCTCCTGCCTCAGCCTCCTAAAGTGCTGAGATTACAAGTGGGTCACCATGCCCACAGACAACGTTGAATTTTACCTGAGCCCCAGGCTCCTGGAAGGCAACGTGGACAAGAACTTCCCCCCCATCCTTCTGTGTTCTGGAAAACGGCTCATGGCAAGGAACTCCCTTCTCTGCAGTGTTACTGGTGTGACATAGCTGAGTTACTGGTGGCAAATTCATATAGATCACAGCAACCTCAATTCTTGCCTCCTTAGAAGAAAGAACTCGAGGCCAGACGAGGTAGCTCACGCCTGTAATCCTAGCACTTTGGGAGGCCGAGGTGAGTGGATCATGAGGTCAGGAGTTCAAGACCAGCCTGGCCAAGATGGCGAAACCCCATCTCTACTAAAAATACAAAAATTGGTCAGGCGTGGTGGCAGATGCCTGTAATCTCAGCTACTCAGGAGGCTGAGGCAGAGAATTGCTTGAGCCAGGCAGGTGGAGATTGCAGTGAGGCGAGATTGTGCCACTGCACTCCAGCCTGGGTGACAGAGCAAGACTCTGTCTCAAAAAAAAAAAAAAAA
>NW_012101710.1:1927618-1955109 GCF_000951045.1 Mandrillus leucophaeus
CTGTAGTCCCAGTTACTTGGGAGGCTGAGGCAGGAGAATTGCTTGAACCCGGAAGGTGGACATTGCAGTGAGCCGAGACCGTGCCATTGCCCCCCCGCCGGGGGGGGGGGGGTGAGATTTTTTTTCAAAAAAAAAAAAAAAAAAATAGAAGAAAGAATTCGACCGAGAGGCATAAGGCAGAAGGAGAGACTGAGGCAAGTTTCAGAGCAGGAGTGAAAATGTATTACAAAGCTTTAGAAGAGTAAGGAAAGGAAGGCAAGAAAAGAAGGAAAGTAAGACTTGGAAGAGGGTCCAGCAGGTGACCTGAGAAACCAAATGTGCAGCTCGGCCTCTTGACTGGGGAATTTGTTTTACTTTTTAGTTTTTGAGATGGAGTCTTGCTCCGTTGCCAGGCTGGAATGCAGTGGTACGGATCTCTACTCACTGCAACCTTCGCCTCCCAGGTTCAAGCGATTCCCCTGCCTCAGCCTCCTGAGTAGCTGGGACTAAGGCATGTGCTACTATGCCCATTTTTTTTGTATTTTAGTAGAGACAGGTTTTCACCATGTTGGCCAGATGGTCTTAATCTCCTGACCTCATGACCCGCCCGCCTCGGCCTTACAAAGTGTTGGGATTACAGGCGTGAGCCACTGCGCCTGGCCTTGACTGGGGATTTTACACATTGGAACACTTCCAGGACCTTCCGTTACTTCTCCCCACTCCTGGGATCTTACTGGGAAGCTGCTCATCAGTTTCAGGTGTTTTCTATTAGGAACTTGCCGTTCCCTGGCACCAGCTGTGACCAATTATTACTTTAGAGAAACAGTTAACAACTGCCTGGCCGGGCATGGTGGCTTAGGCCTGTAATCCTAGCACTTTGGGAGGCTGAGGGGGGGCAGATCATTTGAGGCCAGGAGTTTGAGATCAGCCTGGCCAACATAGTGAAACCCTGTTTCTACTAAAAATACAAGAATTAGCCTGATGCGGTGGTGGGTGCTTGTAATCCCAGCTACTCAGTAGGCTGAGGCAGGAGAATCCCTTGGACTTGGGAGGCCAAGGTTGCAGTGAGCCAAGATCACACCACTGCACTCCAGCCTGGGTGACAGAGTGACACCCTGTCTCAAAAAAAAAAAAAAAAAATTAGCTGGGTGTGGTGGCACATGCCTGTAATCTCAGCTACTCTGGAGGCTGAGGCAGGAGAATTGCTTGAACCCGGAAGGTGGACATTGCAGTGAGCCGAGATCGCGCCACTGCACTCCAGCCTGGGCGACAGAGCGATGCTCTGTCTTGTAAAAACAAAACAAACAAACAAAAAAAACTGCCTGACCATCACGTGATGGTCACCCAACACTCCTTTTGTGTGTGTGTGTGTGTGTGTGTGTGTGCACATGCTCGCGTGCTGGGGTGTGGGGAGCCCTCTGCTGCCCCGCTCATACCTAACTAGCTACCGACTGTAACAGCAGGACTTAGATGCTTAGATGAGGCTCACAGGTGCCCCTTGTGTGCTTACAACCAGGCCAGACACAAACCTTCCCAATTCCCACTCCTTGCCTCACTAATGATCAGCTGAACTGCTTGTCTCCACTGATCAGCAGGAATAACATGCTTGAGAACCAAACTTTGGTGAAACTTCCTCCTTCCTCAGGCCTGCCCTTGGGGTGAGCCATCACACACTTGAGAATCGGCTGCCCTAGGATAAAACCGTCCCTGACCTACCGTGTGGACACGTTCATGTCACTTCCTCACACTGGGTCTTTCTAGTCTTATTACACCCCATAAAAGAAAAACCACCAGGCACGGTGGCTCGTGCCTATAATCCCAGCTCTTTGGGAGGCCGAGGTGGGAGGATCACTCGAGGTCAGGAGTTCAAGACCAACCCCCCATCTCTACAAAACATTAAAAAATTAGCCAGGCATTGTGGTATGTAACTGTAGTCCCAGTTACTTGGGAGGCTGAGGCAGGAGGTTGAGGCTGCAGTGAGTTGTGAGAACATCACTACATTCCAGCCTGGGCAACAAAGGGAAACCCAGTCTCTAAAGAAAAAAAAAAAAGAAAAACTATTTTTGCAGATTTTATGTTCAGAACAGTCTCCCTATTGGAAGAATCCCCCTCCCTGCATTGCAAGAGCCATCCCCCTCCCCCTTGTAATAATCCGTTCAGATAAACTCTCTCCTTATGACATCCGAATGTCTTTTTCACTTGACAAGGTTGGGGGACGACATTGTGCAAGATCTCCCAAGAACTGTGGTTCTCTAGAACGCCTGGGGTTTGCCTGTTCCTCATGGCTGTCTGGATTCATAAGAAACAGAATCCCTCCTGCACCACCCAGACGGGCTCAGGGAAAGAGACTCCATGGAGGAACATGTTAGAAATGTGCCTTTAGGGCCAGGCGCAGTGGCTCACGCCTGTAGTCCCAGCGCTTTGGGATCCCGAGGCGGGCAGATTACCTGAGGTCAGGAGTTTGAGCTCAGCCTGACCAATATGATGAAACCCCATCTCTACTAAAAACACAAAAATTAGACAGGCGTGGTGGCGGGCGCCTATAATCCTAGCTTCTCAGGAGGCTGAGACAGGAGACTCACTTGAACCTGGCAGGTGGAGGATGTGGTGAGCCAAGATCGCGTCATTGTACTTCAGCCTGGGCAACAAGAGCAAAACTCCATCTTAAAAAAAAAAAAAAAAAAAAAAAAAGAAAAAAAAAAAAAAAAAAAAAAAAAAAAAAGGAAAAGAAATGGGTCTTTAGGAGATCACCAGTGACTCTTTCCTTCCATCCTGGAGCTTCTCCCTGACTCTGTCTCCTCCTAGATTTTGCTGATCCATAACCTCACCTTGAACTTGGCCCCCAGATGGCCACACTCAATGGCCTGGCAGCCCTGGAGCCCACCTCCAGTCAGCTTCTTTCGGTGTTTCCCGTTAGAGGGACTCTGCCTGGCCCCTCTCATCCAGTGACACTGCACTGCGGCCTGCTGGTCACTCCTGGATAGGCTGCCCACGGTCAGGCCCTCACCTCTGGGGCTGGGCCTGGTGGGGCTGCGTTGAAACCACCTTTGCAAAAATTATAACAGTGAGAAAATTATAACAGTGAAAGAGATCTAATCTAACTAATCCCCATCGTACCTTAGCTGCAAACTGGCCTTGATCCTTCCTGGGCTTGGGCCAAGCTAACTTTGGGGGAAATTTAGTTTATAGTTTAAATGATAATAGCCCTTCCCCAAAACTAAACTGCCTTTATAAAATGAATCAAAGGGCCGGACACGGTGGCTCACACCTGTAAAGGTAGCACTTTGGGAGGCCGAGACGGGCGGATCACCTGAGGTCAGGAGTTCGAGACCAGCCTGACCAACATGGAGAAACCCCGTCTCTACTAAAAATACAAAATTAGCCAGGCATGGTGGTGCATGCCTGTAATCCCAGCTACCTGGGAGGCTGAGGCAGGAGAATCGCTGGAACCCGAGAGGTGGAGGGTGCAGTGAGCCTCCACCAGGCTGGAGATTGCACCATTGCACTCCAGCCTGGGCAACAAGAGCAAAACTCTGTGAAAGAAAGAAAGAAAGAAAGAAAGAAAGAAAGAAAGAAAGAAAGAAAGAAAGAAAGAAAAGAATGAGAAAGAAAAAGAAAGAAAGAAAGAAGGAAAGAAAACCCACCAGGTTAGGAGGATGAGAGGAGCCTGAATTCTGCTAGGGTCTAGGTGTAGTTTTGGAAGCCATTATCCTTAGCAAACTAATGCAGGAACAGAAAACCAAATACTGCATGTTCTCACTTATAAGTAGAAGCTAAATGATGAGAACTCATGAACACAAGGAAAGGAACAACAGACACTGGGGTCATCTTGAGGGTGGAGGGTGGGAGGAGGGAGAGGAGCAGAAAAAATAACGACTTTTCATCACCCAGGATTAATACCTGGGATGAAACAATCTGTACCACAAACCCCCGTGACAGGAGTTTACCTGTGTAACAAAGTTGCACATGTACCCCCAAGACCTAAAATGAGAGTTTAAAGAAAAAACAAAATAATTGCCAGCCATGATTCCAGAGGTTCCAAGATTTGCAACTTCCTCAATTCTCTATTGTAGAAGCTAAGATTGGCTTTTCTTGTTTTGCTTTTTGTTTTTCGGTTTTTTTTTGAGACAGAGTTTCACTCTTGTTGCCCAGGCTGGAGTGCAATGGCACAATCTTAGCTCACCGCAACCTCTGCCTCCCACGTTCAAGTGATTCTCCTGCCTCAGCCTCCCAAGTAGCTGACATTACAGACATGTGCCACCACGCCCAGCTAATTTTGTAGTTTTAGTAGAGACGGGATTTCCGCATGTTGGACAGGCTGGTCTCGAACTCCCAACCTCAGGTGATCCATCCGCCTCGATCTCCCAAAGTGCGGGGATTACAGGCATGAGCCACCATGCCCAGCCCAACATTGGCCTTTTCAGATGTCTTTACAGGCTTTTGTGTTTCTGACGACCAGATGCTCCCATCTGGACCCTTGAGTCTTGGCTCGACTGGTCCTGTGGCCCCATCCAGAATTGAACTCAGCGCACAAGGACCATTTTCCACACCCCAATGATTGCGTCCCCAACTAATCAGTGGCACCCATTCTCCTAGCCCCCTGCCCGTCAAGCTATCTTTGAAAAACTCTAGCCTCTGAATTTTGGGGAAGATTGATTTGAGTAAAAACTGTCTCCCATGTGGCATGGCTGACCCCGTGTCAATTAAACTGTTTCTTCATTGCAATGTCAAGGTCTCAGTGAATTGGTAGTCTGTGCAGTGGGCAGGAAGAACTCATTGGGCACTTACAGCATGATGGAAACCGTGGCTGCTTAGACAACAGGGACAGCAGGGCGTTCCTTCTCTCCCAAGGGGAAAGAGCTGGAACAGAAAATGGCTGTGACTGCAACAATCCCTCTAGCAGGCTCAGGAAAGTGACAAGTCCGTATCAACTAAACATGGGCTATTCGGAAGAAGTATGAAACCACCTCTGATTGTTTATTGTTGTTCATTTACCCCCTTTTTTTTTTTTTTTTAAAAGAGACAGGGTCTTACTCTGTTGCCCAAGCTGGGGTACAGTGGCATGATCATGGCTCACTGCAGCCTCCATTTCCTGGGCTCAAGGGATCCTCCTTCTTCAGCCTTGCCATTAGCTAGGACTACAGGCATGTACCACCATGCCCAGCTAATTTTTTTTTTTTTTTTTTTTTTTTTGCGATATGAAGTTTCACTCTTATCACCCAGGTTGGAGTGCAATGGCACAATCTTGGCTCACTGCAGTCTCCACTTCCCAGGTTCAAGCGATTCTCCGGCCTCAGCCTCCTGAGTAGCTGGAATTACAGGCAAGCGCCACCACGCCCGGCTAATTTTGTATTTTTAGTAGAAACGGGGTTTCTCCATGTAGGTCAGGCTGGTCTCGAACACCCGACCTCAGGTGATCCGCCCACCTCAGCCTCCCGAAGTACTGGGATTACAGGCATGCGCCACCACACCCAGCTAATTTTGTATTTTTAGTAGAGATGGGATTTCTTCACGTTGGTCAGGCTGGTCTCAAACTCCTGACCTCAGATGATCCACCCACCTCAGCCTCCCAAAGTACTGGCATGAGCCACCGTGCCCAGCACCCAGCTAATTTTTAAAATTATTTTTAGTAGAGGCAAGGTCCCACTATGTTGCCAGGCTGGTCTGAACTCCTGGGCTCAAGCCATCCTCCTAACACAGCCTCCCAGAATGTTGGGATTACAGGCATGAACCATCACGCCCAACCAGTATCATCTTTATCTGTGGTTTCACGGTGCATTAAGAATAACTGAAAGTGTCTTTACACAGTACAGTCCCCATACAGGGTTCTGAAACTTTACCAAGACCCCAAATAAGAGGAGATGTTTCATTTCCCACCTTGCTGAGTCTGGCATCATTCGCTGTTTTGGGCACAAAAACTTTTTTTCTGTTTTTGTTGTTGTTGTTCTGTGTTTTTTTTTTTTTTTTGCTGCTGCTGCAGCAAACAGAGGCCCATTTTTTCCTTTTTGAGTTTCAGCAACTCAGGAGGCTACACGGCGAGCATATTCTGAGGCAGTTGCTCTCACTCTGATGGTGTTGGCTCAATGCTGAATAGTCTAAGGGTAGCTGCCACAGTAAAATAATGAGGATAGGTTCACGCGAATGAGTTGGCCCTGAAGAAACCAAATCAGGGATTCCCAATTAGGGGCTCACAAACAAAGCGAAACGGCAGGTTCAGGATTGATGGCGGATAAGAATGTTCCAGCTAATTAAAATGTCAGGGTTTCCCAGTTCGCCAAGATTTATCATCGGTCTGGGAGGTAACACTTGTCTGCTGATCAGTTCCTGCTGATAAGAAGTTCTACTTGACAGTTACTGAGGTCTTTGATAAATAAAATATGGGAAACAGATGAATTATTACTTAATAAATACAGTGTTGTTTGGGTGGTTTTCGGAGTGCAGAAGTTGTAAACTGCTGGTCTGAGGGCCAGAGACGATGCTTGGATGTCTTCTACTTAGTTTGCACAGGATTTCTGGTATGGTTTTATTGATTTGAGCCAACATAGAAAGAAAGGAGATATTTCACACACATGCATACACACACACACACACACACACACACACACACACTCCCAAATCCAGGCTTGTGGCTTCTCTTAAAAACTGGCCACATTGGCTGTGTGTCTGGCAGCAGCAGACAGCTGAAGTTGGGTGGTGGCTATTGCTTGCTGTTGAAACACCTGGGGACCACCCTCACCTCCCGCCACCAGCTGACACATCACTGTGCCAGCAGCCAGGCATCATGCACTTGCGCCGTGTCCTGCCTCCATCAAAACTGGGAAGAAGATAAGCCAGAACAAGGAAGCGCCTCAGTATTCTTTGCTCCTGGCCTGTTTTACCCATTGATTTTCCCTACTGGCCTCTCTCGGCAAGAGGTCGGCAAACTATGGCCCATGGGCCCAATCTGGCCCCACATTTGTGTTTGTTAATAAAGTTTTATTAGAACACAGTTACACTCATGTGTTTGTAGATGATCCAAGGCTGCTTTTGAGCTTCACGAGCAGAGCTGAATAGCTGCACAGACACTGTCTGGCCTGCAAAGCACAACTGCTCTAGGCAGTTGTGTTTGCGACCCCTGGAGTAGTGACCAACCCCAACTGTTGTTTCACTTTGCGCCAATGACCTAATCTCTCTGAGCTTCAAGTGTCTCCTCTCTAAAATGGGATAACATGAGACTGGGTTCCCTAGAACTGTTGAGAGGATTGAATGAGATGAAACGTAGGCCTGGCATACAACAGGGCCATTCAGCATGTGGTATCTGCTGATATTAGTCAAAGCATTGGCTTCGTAAAGAAAAAAATAACAAAAGGCACTTCCAGTATTGATTTAATGTTAAGAGAAATCACACAGAAACTTCAAAACCCACCAGAGATATTTCCTCTCCGAAAACAAGGGCTCCAGGCATGTCTTGGCGAGTCAGAGGTGGAAGGCAACACCAGCCACAGCTCACTTAGTTCTGGAAATAAAACACGATGGAGAAAACTGCCTTGGGCACAAATTCCGGCCAGAATGTGCCTCTGGGTGCTGCATGTCTGTGGCCCCATTCCTCTTGTTTGTGCAAAACTCTAGAGAGACCATTATGAGAACTGGCACCCTGCAGCCCTTACTCAGAGCCTTGGTTGTGGTCCTTCACTGTTTCTTCTGCACACACCATGGGAGCGAATGGTGACATTGGCCGGGTGGGGCTTGCACTCTTGGTAGTGGATCATGACTCTGGAGGAACCAAAGTGATTGAGTAAAGGGATCTTGTGTCTATTATTTAAGAAAATCACTTAGGCCAGGGGTGGTGGCTCACACCTGTAATCCCAGCACTTTGGGAGGCCAAGGCAGGAGGACCACTTGAGGCCAGGAGTTCAAGACCAGCCTGGGTGACATAGTGGGACCCCATCTCTGAAAACAAAAGGAGAAACTTAGCCAAGCATGGTGGTTTACACCTGTAGTCCCAGCTACTCAGGAGACTGAGCGGGGAGGATTGCTTGAGCTCGGGAGACAGAGGCTGCAGTGAGCCATGATCGTACTATTGCAATCCAGCCTGGGCAACAGAATAAGATCTTATCTCTAAAAAACCAAAAACCAAAAAACAACAACAACAACAAAAGAATAGAAAAAAGAAAAGAAAGGAAAACAGAAGAAAAGAAAATTATATGCATTTGGGCTATAACCATCCCCCTTCCATCACTGCCTCCGTCCCCAGTATCATGCCAGCTCTCTCCACCCTTAGCATTGTGACATCACCACCACGATCATTCAACACATGTTTTTTGGACACGTGCTGTCGTAAAGTCACCAGAGTGGGGATGGGGGCTCCCATGGAGCCTACATTCTAGGGAGGAAAGCTCCAACACGTCAACTGGACACTATCAGTAACATTATGCAGAGAACTGAGATGGGGAGCTACGTTTGCATGAGTCGTCCGGAAAAAGATCTTTGTTTTTCAAGGGTGACATCTGAACAGAGACCCCAATGTTGCATGGAAGCAGGTCATGCGAAGACCAGGGAGAACAGCGCCCCGGTAAAGGCTGTGGCGAGTTTGAAGGTCACATGGAGACCCTGATCTTGGCACGTGGGAAGGAAGGCAGGGTGGCTAGAACCTGGCTACTCAAAGTGTGCTCCATGACAAGCACCAGTGTCACCTAGGAGCTTGCTAGAAATGCAGAATCTTTGTCCCCACCATAGACCTGTTGGGCCAGAACCTGCACTGTCTCAAGACACCCAGATGTTTCATATGAACAGTATAGCTTACAAGCCCTGGGCTAGAGCACAAGTGAACAAAGGCAAAGGGGCCTGGAGCAAGAATGGGGAGGCAGACAGCACCCAAAATGTGCAAGGCCAATGCTGCTAAAGCAAGAGGGGTGAGGTGGCCCCGCATGTCCCTTGCAGCTTGTTTTCACCGGTTTCAGTCATTTGAAAGGTGCTTATTGGTAATAGGGTTTGCATTTGTGGCCCTGCCCAACTTTCATGTCCAATCGTAATCCCCGAGGCTGGAAGAGGATCCTGGTCGGAGGTGACTGGATCCTGGGGGTGGATTTCTTCCTTGCTGTTCTCATGAAGGTAAGTGAGTTCTCAAGAGATCTGGCTGTTTATTTTATTATTTTATTTTATTTCATTTTAGAGATGGAGTTTTGCTCATTGTCCAGGCTGGAGTGCAATGGCGCGATCTTGGCTCACCACAACCTCCACCTCCTGGTTCAAGCAATTCTCCTGCCTCACCCTCCCAAGTAGCTGGGATTACAGGTGTGCGCCACCATGCCTGGCTAATTTTGTATTTTTAGTAGAGTTGGGGTTTTCTCCATGTTGATCAGGCTGGTTTCGAACGCCTGACCTTAAGTGATCCACCCGCCTCAGCCTCCCAAAGTGCTGGGATTACAGGTGTGAGCCACCACGCCTGGGCCTCTGGTTGTTTATAAATGTGTAGCACCTCCTCCTTCTTTCTCTCCTGCTCCAGCCACGCAAGACATGCCTGCTTCCCCTTCACCTTCTGCTGTGATTGTGAGTTTCCTGAGGCCTCTGCAGCCATACTTCCTGGACAGCGTGCAGACCCATGAGCCAATTAAACCTCTTTTATTTATAAATTATCCAGCCTCAGGTATTTCTTTATAGCAGTGAGAGAACAGACTAATACAACTGGGCATGTCTTCTAAGCAAGGTACTATTCTAATCACCGGACAATAGTGTGCTGGTAACTATTAGATTACTCTATGAGAGTAATCCTGCCATGATTACTCAACCTGATTACAGTGGCTAACATTTTCATTTATGTTAAAAATAAGACAAAAGTAAAACAACAAAAGTGCGTGCTAGAACTTGACTCTCTTATCGATGACATGAGAGACTTCCTTGCTGAATCTGATAATAGACTTCCTTGATGAATCTGACCTGATAATCCTTTTTTTTCTTTTTTCTTTTTTTTTTTTTTTTTTTAATTTTTCTGTCACCCAGGCTGGAGTGCAGTGGCGCCATCTCAGCTCACTGCAAGCTCTGCCTCCCGGGTTCACACCATTCTCCTGCCTCAGCCTCCCAAGTAGCTGGAAGTACAGGTGTCCACCACCACGCCCGGCTAATTTTTTGTATTTTTAGTAGAGACAGGGTTTCACTGTGTTAGCCAGGATGGTCTCGATCTCCTGACCTCGTGATCCGCCCATCTCGGCTTCCTGAAGTGCTGGGATTACAGGCGTGAGCCACCGCGCCCGGCCTTGATAATAGTTATCAAATACTGGAGAAACAGGTTTAAAATTCTTTGTGCTATTTACACTTTAAAAATGACATGCTTTTATGTTTAATCTACATTGTAAATACTTTTCTCCATCCCTTCCTTAAATCTAGGCAACAAAGCAAACAACAGGGCAAGCTCTGGTTTGTAGTGTCTGCTGATTCCTGTGGTGTGAATACTCCACCATGGCCAATGCCAAGCTGCCAACATGACATCACTATATGCAGACTTGGGAAGAGATGCCCCTGCTAGCACATAATGGTACAGAATCTCCACTCTACAGATATAATAGGTGCAAACCCCAAGAGCAGAGCAGAGCAAACAGCAAAATAATTAAGGAGTGATATGCTTTGAATATTCATTATCTTTGTTTTCAATAAAATTTTAATTGTAAACTTTCATAGTCTAATTTGTATTTTCATTTATTTATGTGTATTTATTCATTTTTATTTTAAAAAGTAAAGACGAGGTCTCCCTATGTTGCCCAGGCTGGTTTCAAACTCCTGGACTCAGGCAATTCTGCTTTGGCCTCCCAAAGTACTGGGATTACAAGCAGGAGCCACTGCACCCAGCCAGTCTAATATTTAATAATGGCTATGTTTAACAAGCAATTTGCAAAATTCCTAAAAATGTAAGAATTGACTCTTCTGAGCTGGCAGGAGCTGACTCCAGCACAGCACTCCAGTGTGAGGGAAGGGCTGTGGGGGTGGGAGATTCCTGAACAGGACAGACACAGACCTTGTCTTCTGAGCTTGCAGTTTAGTGGGGCATGTTGGGCTTTATTTAAAGTCAACTTCTTTGAGACAAAGAGAGTGGGGTGGGAGATGGTACTTGCTCTGTGGTTCACCCCAGGACCTCACGCTGGCCTGGGAATGCCCCTTCCTCAGGATCAGCCCCCAGGACCAGGCCTCCAGAGTCCCCATCCACCTACAGTGAGTTCAATGGAGACCCTCTGGGACAAAGGAGAGAAAGAAGAACCGCAAGACTGCAATGAAGACTATTGAGGAAGGGAGATTGGGGCATGGCCACCTTGGCACGCCCGTCCCAACTATGGGCCAGCAAACAGAGCAAATGACGGCAGAGCAGGTAAGCTCTTAGAGAGGAACCTCCCACAGTCAGAGTCCAGCCTAGCAGAGGCCAGAATTTCTGGGCCTGGAATCAGACAGGGAACTACTATATATATATATTGATTGCCAACCATGGACACGTTGGGTGATCCACCTTTGACCCTCAACCAACCAAGTGGAGTTGGCACCTTTACCAGTTTCATCTTGTAGAAGGAGAAACTGAGGCTCACAGGGGTTAATAGGTTCCCCAAATTTTTCTTTTTTTTTTGAGACGGAGTCTCACTCTGTCGCCCAGGCTGGAGTGCAGTGGCTCTATCTTGGCTCACTGCAAGTTCCGCCTCCCTGGTTTACGCCATTCTCCTGCCTCAGCCTCCCAAGTAGCTGGGACTACAGGCGCCCACCACCTCGCCCGGCTAGTTTTTTGTATTTTTAGTAGAGACGGGGTTTCACCATGTTAGCCAGGATGGTCTCGATCTACCTGACCTCGTAATCCGCCCGTCTTGGCCTCCCAAAGTGCTGGGATTACAGGCTTGAGCCACTGCACCCGGCCCGGTTCCCCAAATCTTAATCCAGAGCCCTTTGCCTGCCTGGAATGGGATCTGATATGGTTTGGTTCTGTGTGCCCCCGCAAATCTCATCTTGAATTGTAATCCCCAGCTGTCAAGGAAGGGATCTGTAATCCCCATGTGTTGAGGGAGGGAGGTGATTGGATCATGGGAGTGGTTCCCCCATGCTGTTCTCGTGACAGTGAGTTCTCATGGGAGCTGATGGCTTTATAAGTCACTTTTCCCTGCTCTTGCACACTCTCTCTTGCCTGCTGCTATGTAAGACATGTCTGCTTTCCCCTTCTGCCATAATTGTAAGTGCCCTGAGGCCTCCCCAGCCATGTGGAACTGTGAGTCAATTAAACCTCTTTCCTTTATAAATTACCCAGTCTCGGGTATTTCTTCATAGCAGTGCAAAAGTGGACTAATACAGGGGCCCAAAGCACACAAGATCTATGTCATCCTGATTGGTAATACTGAGGTCACTCCAATGGATAACCTTGTCGCATAACCTCTAAGTAAGGCAGGGTGATTGCTGACTATTCTGAGAGGCTGTTCCTATCTCCTCTGGGTTCCCTTTCCAACTAGTTCCTTCCCTCCCAGATCCAGTGTTATTTTTCTTTTGTGATTGTTTTTCTGAAAATGGTGTTGTAGACACATCCTTGTCCCAGTCACAATCCTTACTACATTCAATTATCCTGGTTTATTAGGCTCTTTAAAGCTACTTTATTACTCTTTCCTTGCTGTGACCCTAATCTTTGTTTTTCCTCTAGCTTTCTCCAGGGTTATTGCTTCTCAAGAGAAAGGTCACCACAGACTCAAAAGAAACAGGGAAATAAACAATAGAAGGCCGGCTTCTGGCTGTCAACTTTGTTTTCACTGACATTAAATTGATAGATGAATATGGGGGTGCTCCACCACTTATCCTATCTTTTCTCAAGCTACATCTTGCCAGACCCTAGTCTCAGAAATAACAGTCTCTTAACATAACATGATATAACATTTTCCAAGTGTGCTTTCATATGCATGACCTTCTTAATTCTCAAAACAGTTCTATAGTGTAGGTGGAGTAGGTAGTATTATTCCCATTTTACAGGTAAAGAAACAGTGGAGATAGAAAGCTGAACTTCTAACTCTGGACAAGAGAGAGTAGCCCCATTTCTCCTGGGTCCACTATCTTACAACTAAAGAAAAAAAGACTCTGGACATGACACAACAAAGAAGTATAAGAATTCCCCTCTCTCCTACCCTGTTACCAGCAGGGCCCAGTGGAGAGCTGAGCTTTTGCCCCACTCTGCCACAACAAAACAGTGGGAGTCCGCCCTCTGGTTCTCCCATCCCTGGGTCAGCAGAGCCTAGCAGGGTAGCTTGGATACAATAAGACAGTGCAAGTTGATGCTCCACTTTCAATGGGAAGGTATCATCAAGGCAGAGATGGGAGTTCACTGCCAACCACCCATTTGCAATGAAGCAGTGTAAATCAGTGCTACACTTTTGCCATGATAGCATTAGTGGGGCCCAGTGGGAGGCTGAATATGCAACTCATCCAACCTGATATGGTTTGGATTTGTGTCATCACCCAAATCTCAGGTTGAATTGTAATCTCCATTGTTGGAGGTGGGGCCTGGTGAGAGGTGCTGGGATCATGGAGGTGATTTCCCATGAATGGTTTAGCACCATCCCACTTGGAGTTCTCATTGCAATAGTGAGCTCTCATGAAATTGGGTTGTTTGAAAGTATGTGGCATCTCAACCCCTCTCATCGCCTTCTGCTCTGGCCATGTGAGACATCTCACTCCCTCTTTGCCTTCCACCATTACTGGAAGCTTCCTGAGTCCTCCCCAGAAGCAGAAGCGTTATGCTTCCTGTGCAGCCTGTAGAACTGTGAGCCAATTAAACCTCTTTTCTTTATAGATTCCCCAGTCTCAGGTATTTTTTTTTTTTTTTACAGCAGTGCAAGAACAGACTAATACACAACCCCTATGCTACATCTTAACAGGGAGACAGTCTGCCAAAAAAGAAAAGTTGAATAGGATCCAGACTCTCATAAAATAACGCCTAAAATGTCCAGGATAGAACAGACAATCATTTGTCATGTCAAGGAAAAGCAAAATTACAACTTGAATGAAAAAACAAACAGGCACCAAAATGCAAATGAATCAGAGGGATTATCAAGAATTTAAAAGCAGTCATTATAAAAATGTTGCAACCGTAGTTATGAATTATCTTGAAGCAAGTGAAAAATAGAAAATCTCAATAAAAATTGAAGTTATAAAAAAGAACCAAATGGAAATTAAGGAACTGAAAAACACAATAACCAGGAAAAAGATAAATAAAACACCTCACTAAATGGGCTTGATAGTAGAGTAGAGATGATAGAGATTGAACCTGTGAACTCAAGAACAGACCAATAGCATTCACTCAGTCAGAAAACAGACTAAAGAAATAACAGCCTCAGGGACCTGTAAGACAATAAGAAAAGAGCTAACAGCCATATCTTCTGAGTCCCAAAGGAGAAAAGAGAGTGAGACTGTAAAAGTATTCAAAGAAATAGTGGCTAAAAGCTTCTCAAATTTGGAGAAACACATAAGCCTATGGATTCAAGAGGTTGAGTGGATTCCAAGCAGGCTAGATGTAAAGAAATTCACGTCATAATTAAATAGTTAAACTAAAGACAAAACATATTGAAAGCAGTCAGGAAGAAACAACACATTTTTGACACGGGAAAGTTAATTGCAATGTTGGTGGATTTCCCATCTGAAACGATGGAGGCCAGAGGAAGTGACTCAGCATCTTTCAAACACTGAGAAAAAGAACTGTCAACTGTGAATACTGTATCTGGTGAAAACATCCTTCAGAAATGAAGGAGAAAGAAAAACATTCTTGGATGAAGAAAAACTAAGAGCGTTTATTGTTGGCAAATGTATCTTTAAAGATTGGGTAAAGAATGTTATCTAAACAGAAGCTTTTATTTAAAAATTATAACTTCTATCTCTTTACTGAGATTTTTCCACTTTTCTCATTGGTTTCAAGAATGCTTGGAGCCCCAGAAAAAGAACTATGGAAGTATGTAAATAGAAAGAAATATAACAGGCTATACTTCTCATGAGTATCTGGAATCATATTTGATGATTGAAGCAAAAATTATAATTGCATCTTATGTGATGTTCAATGTGTGTAAAGAACACATGCAAGACACATATATTTTTAAGTGGGGAGGGAGGAAAGAAGGAAGGAAGGAAGGAAGGAAAAAGAAAAGAGAAGGAAGGAAAAAATGGAAGGAAGGAAGGAAAATGAAAAGAGAAGGAAGAAAAAAAGAGAAGGAAAGAAAGGAAGGAAGGAAATAAGGAAAAAGAAAAGAGAAGGAAGCAAGGAAAATGAAAAGAGAAGGAAGAAAAAAAGAGAAGGAAAGGAAGGAAGGAAAAAGAAAAGAGAAGGAAGGAAGGAAAGAAGGAAAAAGAAAAGAGAAGGAAGGAAGGAAAGAAGGAAAAAGAAAAGAGAAGGAAGGAAAGAAGGAGAAAAGAAAGGAAGGGAGGAAGAAAAGGAAGGAAGGAAGCAGAAAGAAAAAAAGTTTAAAATAAGAAGGAATGAACTTACTGTCCTGGGTCCTATTGACTGCTCCTTTTATTGATAAACCTCTTGAAGGAACCATCTAGGTTGCTTGCCTTTTCCCTCCCCTTCTGCAGTGCTGGCTGGCTGTCACTCCTGCCCCTGAACTGAAACTGTCTTTCAGCAGCCACCAAGTCCCTGTCTCCCAGGCTCCTCTTGGGTTGCTCCACGGCTTCTGTTAAAGGTGCCAGCCCGGGATTTTTTTGAAGGCTCGCTGTCCTCTCCCAGTTCCGCTCCTGCCCTCTGCCTGCCCCTCCTCTGACTCTTCCCCCACCTGGCTTCCTCCTTCCGCCCCAATAATCCGAATTCCACATCCCTCCCTTCTCTCTCGTTTCACTTTCCCTGGTAGTCTCACCTCTTTAGGGTTCCACTTTCCCTCCTCGGACACAGGGGTGATTTCTGTCCCTGCCCCCAACCTCATGCCAGTTCTTTATTTCCCATCTCCCCTCATTCCTGAGCTCCCCAGGCAGGTTCCAGCAGCACATCACAGTCCCTGAGCCCAGGACAGAGGGCATCCTGCCTTAGCTCCCTCCAAACTGCTCTCCCACTACTCTTTCTGCAAACGCCCCTAGCACACCCCCACCCCAGTGCCCAGGCACTTTGCAGCCTCGGGAAGGGGACTCAAACTCCTCCCAGCATGTGACCCTCCCATGTGTCTATGCCATCCTGGATCAGGATGTTGGGAAGGAGGGTAAGAATGATGAATTACTCATCTCGCTGTGCTTAGTGTCACTCATTCATTCACAAGTATTGACTGAGGGCGCTCCCTGGGCTGGGCCGAGCAGGAGGAGGCTGAGCAGCAAAAACGGTGACCCCTGTCCTCAAGGAGCTAACAAGAAGAGCAAATGGCAAGGGTGCAAGACACGCAATGAGCAAGGGGCTGCACAAATCATGATTTATGTGGCTTTGGAAAAAACGCATCTCACAAGTTGGGGCTGTCATACGGCATTGGCTTCTTGGTAATCAATGCGTTTCAGCAACATATGGGGGTGAGTTTAGTTTCCAGTTGGCTTCCCTGAGGGTGTTGGATAAAATTGCAATTTAGATTCAATCAATAAACATTTAGTGAGCGCCTATTCTTTGCCTGAACGATCGTGGGCATTGCGAGGGATACAAAGGGAGATATCGTGGGTGGAGCTTACCATGGAAACGACTCTCTTTCTCTGTGGTGTTTACCTTGGCTTGGAAAACAAACAACAGAAACATTGTTTTGTGACAACGGAGACAGGATTGAGAGGCTTGCACAGACTTCCCTTTCCAAAACGTCTGCAGACTAAAATTCTACCATTAGCTATTAATTTCTTTGATGACATTTTGGTCTCACCCTGCAGTTTCTTTTTTCTAAAATAAAAATACTTCTAGAAAGAGAACGCTTTCATCTCTTAAAACAGAAATGATGTGTAATTTGACATGCACACCAGTCTGGACCCTTAGATATTTGTTGCCTGAAGAGCCGTGTTGAAGGCCTCTGAGGCTCAATCCGGCCTCTGATGCAAAGAATGTCGATTGACTGGCGATGTCTGCCCTGAGTGCTAGAAGGGAGGATGGCATTTACTATCCCTGCCTTAGATTAGAGGAGCTGATGGGGTTCTTCCCCAGCTATAACGAGAGGGGTTAAACAAACACTAATCATTTGATAGGACAGCCACTGAAGGAGGTGGGGGAAATTTAAGAAGGAAAGGCTGTGACTGCCAATCTCCTAATGTCACCTGCATGCCCTTCAGTCACCTGCAGCCCTTGTCAGTGCACCTAAAGCCTTTGCAGATGTCAACCCATCTGGCTTTCCAGACATGTCTGACCATATCCCAATGCTCCTCTGCTTCACCCCCACTGAACTCTGCCAGAGCCTGGATGTGCCCTTATACATGGGCTTCCTAGACATCCTAGAACATCTGTGCCCATTGTCTCTGCACAGCGAATTCTTACATAACTCCATGAACACCTGCCTTTAGTGTCACTTCCTGTGAGAAGTCCTCCCTGCTTCACTCCCTCCTCTGTTTACCTACCCACTGGAGACCCACCTCTGCATAGCAGTCTTCACACTCTATCATCTTTGTCCTTCCTTCTTTTTTTTTTTTTTTTTTGAGTCAAGGTTTCACTCTGTCACTCAGGCTGGAGTATAGATCACAGCTCACTGCAGCCTCCAATTCAGTTCAAGCGATCCTGCCACCTCAGCCTCCAGAGTAGCTGGGACTACAGGTGCGTGCCACCGTGCCCAGGTAATTTTTTTCTTTTCTGTAGAGGCAGGGTCTTGCAATGTTGCCCAGGCTGGTCTTGAACTCCTGGCCTCAAGCACCTCCCACTTCGACCTCCCAAAGTGCTGGGATTATAGGCATGAACCACTGCATCCAGCCCATCCTTGTCCTTTCACATGTCTCACCTTTCTTGTGAGACTGAGAGCTCCGTGGGAGCAGGGTTAGTGTGTGGTCTCTGTGATCCAGCCCCCAGCCCTGGGCCTGACACACAGCTGGTGCTCAACAACCATTGGTGGAATATTTGAATGAATAAATGAATGAACCTTGTCAGTGTGGCAGATGTTACACCTATGCTGAGACTGCTGTTTGTCCACGTGCCCCTGCTTCTCCTGTGTTCCTGCAATAGTACACTGCTGGTGGTAAATGAATCCCCAAGTCTGAATGCTTTACAGAATGAAGTTTAATTTCCCCTCCCACAAAGTCCAGTGCAGATTGTGCAGTCCTGTGGAACAGTTGTCTTGGTATTAACCACATCTTTTATTTCCTGCATTCCAATGCTCTGACATCTGGGGCCTCGCTGACCCCCTAGAGTTAGCTGATTTCTAGAGATGCAACTTGCCATGACAGCGCTTTTCAGATGCAAATAACCAATGCAAACCAAACAAAGCGTTATTTTCCCTCCACCTCCTAACTGACCCTGGTGCTTCCCCTTGTGGCTCTGTGTGGCGTGGCAGTTGTTGTCCCCTCCTCCTGGGAACTGTGAGTAACAAACTACTTTTTCAATAGCAATCATCTCCTGATCTCTTGGCTTCACTATACCTCAAATTTTCTACTGATGTGCTATGTTTTGAAATAGGCTTCCATCGAGTGACTCCGTGATCCAGGCAGCTTTCATAGGTGGCTCTAATGAGGCAGATATTCAAAAATAAATATGCATTCATTCACTCCAAGAAATGTAACAGGCAAGGGTTAACAAGAAAATAACAAGTTTTCCTCTGCCTAGCAAGCCCACTTCAAGGACAGTTGTAAGATGATAACGCTGTTTGAGAATCCAAGGCCAAAGGAATGGGCTTCAGACACCCCTCCCCTCCAGGGCAAGTTTGAAGGAAAAAACAAAAGGAGAAAGACAAATTCTTTTACTGTTACTCCTTTCCCAGGCTTCTTAAACATGATTATGTTTTACAAATGTCTGTATTTAGCCAGTTCTTGTTTTTCTTTTGATGCAGCTACAAGGCCACAAGTTATATACTATATGATTAACCGCTTTTGTTTTACTTTGGTAAGTCCGTTTATAAAAACCCCACTCAGTCTTTGTTCAATGCTCAGCTTTTTGGATGCGAATCCACTGAGCCAGTGTGTACCTAAAATAAACAATCCTCCTGTCTTCCATATCGGTCTCTCTGGTCCTCAGTTTCCCGCAACACTAATACCTCAACATGCGGCCCCCACAATTGTCGTGGCAGGGAACACAGACCAGGGACATCTTGCACCAGCTCTAAAATACTTCCACCCAGAAGTGGCACCTGCCATGTCTGCTCCCTACTCAGTGGCCATGTCAGAGACTTTCCAACCAGAGTGACTCCATCTTGAATAAATGAGCTAGGAATTGGCAGGACTGGTTTTACAAGGTACAACTCACAAAGACCGCACTGATAAAACAGGATGTAGTAAAGAGGCCAGCCAAAACCCACCAAAATGAAGACAGTGAGGAAAGCGACCTCTGGTCGTCCTCACTGCTCATTATACGCTAATTATGATGCATTCACATGGGAAAAGGCACTCCCACCAGCACTGTGACAGCTTATAAACACAATGGCAACATTCAGAAATTATGTTATATGGTCTAGAAAGGGGAGGAAGCCTCAGTCTGGGAAACTTCCCACCTCTTTGCCAAAAAATCCATGAATAATCCACCCTTTGTTTAGCATATGATCAACAAATAACCGACAGTATACTCAGTCAAGCAGCCCATGCCAGTGCTCTGCCTATGGAGTAACCACCCTTTTATTCCTTTACTTTCTTAATAAACTTGCTTTCACTTTACTCTGGCAGCTCACTCTTGAATTTCTTCCTGCATGAAGCCAAGAACCCATGCGGCCTCTCAGGGTGAACCCCAATTTTGGGGTTCACTCTGTCATAGCCAGAATCAGTCACACGGTGCCACTTGGGGGTACCTAAGCGATGTGGCTGGGAAACTGGGGGTGGGGGATTTAACTATCTCTACTTCAGGTCTTGTTCTTCCCATCTGAATCAAGAACAGATAACCAACCTGAGATCAGAATATGTTTAGCTTAATATCAACACAGCACGATATGCTTTCAGAGGACGCTTTGCCATAGATATGACCTAGTTTGTCACCATGAAATATAGGAGCTGAATGTTAACAAAGTAGAGATTCAAAGGAAAAAAGACCCAAGGACTGACTGGCTCATAAATGTGCTCCAGCATTAGGGCCCTGAGTGAGATTAATGGGCCCAGGCCTAGCGAGCTAACCTCCCCTCACCTCCCTGTGCCAGACGCAGATGGGAACCGTGCGGGCATGGCTGGTCTAAGCCAGGATGAGGCTGAAGAGGAAACCTGTGTCTATTACCATCTGCTCTTGCAAATATCTTCCTTGGGTGTGGTGTCTCTGGAGCCTGTAAGATATTTTCCCCAATGTTTTCTTGTAGTGGTTGCATTAGGCCATTTGAGGATGGCCAGAGTTTTGATTATTCATGATCAGGGAAGAGTCAGTAGAGGAAGAAGAACCGGGAATATTGGGAAGCACAGACCTGGATGTGCTGATAATCTCAGCTTTCTTCCTCCCCAAATATCAACCACGGCTACTCCAAGGTTGTAAAGTTAAAGTTTCACCACTTCCTTCTCCTGCCCTGTTGCAAATGGAAATAGCAGTGATACTGACCAGAGGGTGGGTGCACTGGGAAGGAAGGAAAAAACCCAAAGATACAGAAACAATGCACAGGCTGGAGGATCAGACCGAAAGGAGAAGAGAGGTTTTGCTGGAGACAGCAGAGGAAGCAGGCAGGTGGAGAGATGGAGACCCGGGCAGGGGCCTCTAAGCACATAACTTCATTTACTCCCCACACCTGCTCTGGAAGGAGGTATTGTGTTTGTTTACATTTTTATAAATGAGAATGCTCAGAGAGGGTAGGAAACTAGCCTGAAGTCACACAGGATGTTGATGGGTGGTTTTGACCTTTCTCCTGCTGTTACCCATCACAGGCCCAGCCTCCAACCCTGTGATCTCTAGATTAAGAGTCTCGCCGGGCGTGGTGGCTCAAGCCTGTAATCCCAGCACTTTGGGAGGCTGAGACAGGCGGATCACGAGGTCAGGAGATCGAGACCATCCTGGCTAACACGGTGAAACCCCGTCTCTACTAAAAAATACAAAAAACTAGCCAGGCGAGGTGGCGGGCGCCTGTAGTCCCAGCTACTCGGGAGGCTGAGGCAGGAGAATGGCATAAACCCGGGAGGCGGAGCTTGCAGTGAGCTGAGATCCGGCCACTGCACTCCAGCCTGGGCGACAGAGCCAGACTCAGTCTCAAAAAAAAAAAAAAAAAAAAAAAAAGGCAGAGGTTGCAGTGAGCTGAGATCCGGCCACTGCACTCCAGCCTGGGCGACAGAGCCAGACTCAGTCTCAAAAAAAAAAAAAAAAAAAAAAAGAGTCTCATTTCTTGCCCATTTTGGAAACTATCATTAACCTAGAACAATGCTTCTTAGCCTCTCAGAGGATGCCTTTGAAAGGCTGATGAAAGCTGTGGATTATTTTTGCAGAAAAAAATGCACATACCTGCATGTGTTCACTCACACCTGGGTTCTGCCTACAACTTCAAGATATTTGCAGATGTCCCCAATGGAAGAAAAGCTGTCAGGGGCAGGCGAAGCACTTTCTTCCCAACCTGGTACCTTGTAAACAAATTTTAAGGTAATATGTTGACACACTCATGGCTAAAGTGCTGGTAGACAGATGTGTATTAGTCCATTCTCACACTGCTATGGAGACACACCCAAGACTGGATAACTTATAAAGGAAAGAGGTTTAATTGACTCACAGCTCTGAATGGCTTGGGAGGCCGCAGGAAACTTACAATCATGGCGGAAGACAAAGGAGAAGCAGGCACCTTCTTCGTGGAGTGAGTACAAGCAGGGGAAATGCCAGATGCTTATAAAACCATCAGATCTCATGAGACTCACCTACTATCACAAGAACACCTTGAGGGAACCGCCCCCTATAATCCGAATATCTCCACCTGGTCCCACCCTTGACACATGGAGATTATAGGGATTGCAATTCAAGATGAGATTTTGGGAGGGCACACAGTGA
Source organism: Mandrillus leucophaeus (assembly GCF_000951045.1). Lineage (NCBI taxonomy): Eukaryota > Metazoa > Chordata > Mammalia > Primates > Cercopithecidae > Mandrillus > Mandrillus leucophaeus. Next base: position 1,949,586 of record NW_012101710.1, read on the forward strand.
AACTTTATCAAGATGTGAGAGGAAGTAGCGAGACCCCTGGGCAAGAAATCAAAGGGTCATATCTTTGTTTAATGTGCCTGTCGTCCTCCAACCAAAGACACGATCCCGGCTCCAGTCTGGCCTCCCCACCCCCATGTTAGACCCTGTCTGCATCCCTGACTGGGAGCACCTCAGTTCATTCATGATGCTATAGCAAAATATCCCAGACTGCATAATTGATAAATAAGAGAAATTTCTTTCTCATAGTTCCACAGGATGGGAAGCCCAAGGTGAAGGTGCTGGCAGATGTGGTGTCTGGCGAAGGTCTTCTCTCTGTTTCCAAGACAGTGCCTTGTTACTGTGTCTTTGAGAGGGGACAAATGTTGTGTCCTCATGTGGCGGAAGGAATGGAAAGGCTGGGTTGCTCTCTGAAGTGTCTTTTATTATAAGGGCATTAATCCATTCATGAGAGTGGGGTCCTCATGACTGAATCACTGCCCAAAAGGACCACCTCTTTTTTTTTTTATTTTAAGACAGGGTCTCACTCTGTCACCCAGGCTGCAGTTCAGTGGTGCAATCACAGCTCACTGCAGCCTCAACCTCCTGGGCTCCAACCATCCTCCCACCTCAGCCTCCCAAGTAACTGGGACTACAGGAACATAGCACCATGCTCAGCTGACTTTTTAATTTCTTGTTGAGACGAGGTCTCCCTGTGTTGCCCAGGCTGGTCTTAGATTCCTGAGCTCAAGTGATCCTCCCAACTCAGCTTCCCAAAGTGTTGGGATTACAGGCATGAGCCACGGGGCCTGGCTAGGTCCACCTCTTAATACCTTCACATGGGGTATTAGGCTCCAATGTATGCATTTTGGAGGGACATATATACTTAAACCATAGCACCATCCATGGAGGAGGTCCTGGGTGTCACCTGCAGCCTCTGGAGCAGACCTTTCTCCTCCGTAGTGCACCACCCCTTTCTTCTTTTTCTGCAGACCCTTTTTCATGATCTTCTCATTCTAAGATTTGGCTGATACAGTCCTCATTTCAGAAAACTTGTGCTCCAGCCCGAAGTGAGAAAAATAACCCCCAGCTGCAGAGAAACCGGGACTCCGGAGACCCTCCTTGGCTTTTGGCAAAAAGGCTCTGCTGGCCGGGTACAGTGGCTCATGTATGTAATCCCAGTACTTTTGGAGGCCAAAGCAGGTGGATCACTTGAGGTCAGGAGTCCGAGACCAGCCTGGGCAACATGATGAAAACCCCATCTCTACTAAAAAAAAAAATTAGCTGGGCATGGTGTTGCATGCCTGTAACCCCAGCTACTCGGGAGGCTGAAGCAGGAGAATCGCTTGAACCCAGGAGGCAGAGGTTGCAGTGAGCCGAGATTGCGCCATGGCACTCTGGGCAACAGAGTGAGACACCATCTCAAAAAAATTTTAAAAGGCTTCCACAAATAGGAGGAGAGACCAGGGCTTAGGGAGAAAGCAGCAGCATTGCTTGGTGATTTCTTGGCCTCCCCATACCTCAGTTTTCCCAACTGCAAAATGGGGGCAACAGTGGTTCTAGCCTCATAGAGTTGTTACACCTGCAAGGCACAGAGCACTGTACCTGGAGCAGCGAGACCAGCACACACTTGGGAGCTGTGGTTATTGACTCCAGCCCGGCTGCCAGAAGGGAGATCTCTGTGTCCAGAAACATCGGGGCACTGACAAGGGGGATTTGGGGTTACAGATGAAACCCCATTAAATAAATAATGCCCCTCTTGGTCCAGGCACGTTGGCTCACACCTGTAATCCCAACGTTCTGGGAAGGATCGGTTATCAGAAGGCTTACGTGGGAGGATCACTTGAGCCCAGGAGTTCGTGACCAACCTGGGCAACATAGCAAGACCTCGTCTCCACTAAAATAAATAAATAAATAATAATGCCCCTCTTGCTCACTTGAGCTCTGTACCAGTTGAACGAGACCAATGAGGGATCCAAGCATCCCCTCCGTTCCACTACACAACTGTCAGCTAAGTCCCTCTGCCTCCCAGAGCCATGCAAAGAGACCAAGAGCCTCAGGAAGGCGATGGGCTGTTTCCTCAGTCCCCGCCGGGGAGGGCGTCCTCTGCAAAGGCAGATCTTGTGCCCATCGTGCCAACCTCAGCCTGTGTGGCTCCCAGAAGCCCCTGTGGCTTGAGATGTGTCTTCGTGTTTGTGATCACCAGTTGGGAGTCAGCCTTGTCATCTAATGAACCTGTCACTGGGACCTTCTTCTTGAACCCAGGTAGAAACCATCTCAGCGGCACTTGAGGGTCCGACAGGGCAGTTTCTTTTCCTGCGTGGGCCCCTCCTCGTGGGGCTGCAATGGCTTGGACCCCTTAATAGTCTCCCTGCTCCAGGTTCCAGCAGCACCGCGCTCCCTGCAGCCTTCCTAGATGATCTCTGCAGCTGCCTCTACCTGCAGATGCTCTCTGCCTCCAAGCCTGCAAACCGACGATGACCTCACCCGCCCTCTGCCACCTCCAGTTTTGTTTTCCAGCAAGAGAGAAGCAGCTGTATTATTCATGAAGGCAAGATTTGGGGAGGAAAAAAAGTATCCTTCCAGTTAAGGTTTGGCCTTAAATAAATACAATTCACTCAAAGCAAAGCAACAGGCCAGGAGAAATATTGTTAGCACTTACCAAAGAAAAATGTATATGATTCAACACACATATTTCGAAAGGAATATATATTTCCTTTCAAATATATATAAACAGCTCCTACAAATCAAAAAGAAAAAGACAAACAATGCCACAGAAAAATGCCACAGCCGTGGTAGCAAGCACGTTTGTTACTGATGGCAGCGGCCGTTCCTCCCTCACCTTCCCAGGGGAGCCCTGATTTCTCAGGTCCTCAGTGTGCTACAGATGCTTGCTTCAAGAGAGTGCCCAGCTCCTGTGCTGAGGAGTCTGGGTTCACCGTGGCCACCACAGTGGGATAGGTTGGGTCATAGGCAGTGATGTTGTCTTGTCCATTTGCTGGAGGAATGGGGGTGGCAAGGAAAGCCTGTCATTCTTCAAAACAGACACTGATACTGGGTGCAGTGGCTCACACCTGTAATCCCAGTACTTTGGGAGGCCAAAGCAGGAGGATCACTTGAGGTCCAGAGTTCGAGACCAGCCTGGCCAACATGATGAAACCCTGTCTCTATCTAAAAATACAAAAATTAGCCGGGCATGGTGGCGCACGCTTGTAGTCCCAGCTACTCAGGAGACTGAGGTAGGAGAATCGCTCGAACCCAGGAGGCAGAGGCTGCAGTGAGCCGAGATTATGCCACTGCACTCCAATCTGGGCAACAGAGCGAGACTCCATCTCCAAAAAAATAAAGACACTGAGGCTGGGTGTGGTGACTCATACCTGTAATCCCAGCACTTTGGGAAGCCGAGGTGTAGGGATTGCTTGAACCCTGGAGTTCCAGACCAGCCTGGGCAACATAGTGAGACCCCATCTCTACAAAAAAATAATAGAATTAGCCAGGCTTGGTGGTGCACACCTGTAGTCCCAGGTACTCAGGAGGCTGAGGCAGGAGGATCACTTGAGCCCAGGAGGTCAAGGCTGCAGTGAGCTATGATCGTGGCACTGCACTGCAGCCCGAGTAACAGAGTGAGACCTTGTGCCTAACAAAAAAAAAGGAGATACATTTCTTATTGTACAAGCCAATTGAGTCATGGTTTTTTGTTCCCTGCTCTCTAAAGCACTCTAATTAATACAGGCACGAAGAGGTGTTGTCAATGAGATACGAGTGGCCAATAAACACAAGAAACTATGCTCAGCCTAAGCAGTGAAATAGGGAACTGCAAACTGCAATAACAGGGACGTAACTTCATTAGCCTGGGAAAGCGTGAAAAGATTGAGAATGTGTGATGCCGGGCAGTGTGGAGTGCAAGGTGCTCTCCTACGGGACAGGAGGAGGTGTTCATCAGCACGGCGTCTGGAGAGGACAACTTGGCGGTTTTATAAGAATTTAAATGCACACACCCTTAGCCTCGCGACGCCAATTCAGCCTCTTTTGTAGAAACATTTGCTTGATGTAGCCATAAAAAAAAAGAATGAGTTCATGTCCTTTGCAGGGACATGAATGAAGCTGGAAGCCATCAATCTCAGCAAACTAACACAGGAACCAAACACTGCATGTTCTCACTCATTAGTGGGAGTTGAAAAATGCGAGCACATGGACACAGGGAGGGGAACATCACGCAGCAGGGCCAGTCAGGGATTGAGGTGCAAGGGGAGGAGAGCATTAGATGTCAGGTTGGTAGGTGCAGCAAACCACCGTGACATGTGTATACCTGTGTAACAAACCTGCACATTCTGCACATGTATCCCAGAACTTAAAGTAAAATTTAAAAAAAAAGAAAAGAAATATTTGCATGAATATGCAAAGGAGTAAGTAGAAAGATGTCGATTTGGAGCAATGGGAATAGCAAAACACTAGAAACCATCCAATCCGTTTCCAAGGAGGATTTGGTTAAATCAATCACAATGCAATCGCGTTATGGAAAACTATACAGCTATAAAGAGAATGAGCTTTGTAGCTGTCCGTGAAAACAAAGAAAAGCCTCCAAGACAATAAATAAAAGTTCAGTGAAAAAAAAAGTCGTGAGAATGCAAATAGTATAATTGGACTTACATAAAACCCTTTATCTGAACGTACACATATGTGTGCATATACCTATGCACAATCATAGAAAAAAGACCATATGGTGCAGATTAAAGTATTACCAGTGGTTGTCTCTATGAAGGGAAAGTGGGCATATGGGAGGAATTTAAGCCTTTTTTCTTTTTTCTTTTCTTTTTTTTGTTTTTTGAGATGGAGTCTGGCTCTGTCGCCCAGGCTGGAGTGCAGTGGCACAATCTCGGCTCACTGCAAGCTACGCCTCCCGGATTCACGCCATTCTCCTGCCTCAGTCTCCCGAGTAGCTGGGACGACAGGTGCCCGCCACCACACCCAGCTAATTTTCTGTATTTTTTAGTAGAGACGGGGTTTCACCATGTTAGCCAGGATGGTCTCGATCTCCTGACCTTGTGATACAAAGTGCTGGGATTTTTACAGGTGTGAGCCACCGCACCTGGCTGGAATTTAAGCTTTTTATTCTTTTTGTTGTTGTTATTACAAGACAGGGTCTTGCTCTGTCACCAAGGCTGGAATGCAGTGTTGTAATTATAGCTCACTGAAGCCTCCACCTCTTGGGCTCAAGCAATCCTCCTGCCTCAGCCTCCCGAGTAACTGGGACTACAGGCGTGTGCTGCCATGCCTGGCTAATTTTTTATTTTTTTGTAGAGATGGGGTCTTGTTTGGTTGTCTAGGCTGGCCTTGAACTCCTGGCTTCAAGCGGTCCTCCCACCTCAGCCTCCCAAAGTGTTGAAATTACAGGTGTGAGCCAATGGGCCTGGCCTTAACTTTTTATTTTGTGCTCTGTTTGAATTTTTTTCTTACAGTATATTGCTGTATTGTGTGACTTCACAAAAAACATGCAAGCCACTTAAGACACTGAAAGTCAATATACAAAAGGGGTATGTTAGACCAG
>NW_012101710.1:1955594-1957778 GCF_000951045.1 Mandrillus leucophaeus
GAGGGATGGTTCTGTCTGAGGTTCCACCTTAAGGCGCCCAAGCCTAGTCCACAGCTGCACGCATTTCCCAGCCAGGGAGGACCCTGTAGCAGCTCAGAGACTGAAGTTGACAGCCAAGGCCAGGGTTCTATTTTCTCAGCCTGACACCCAGAGGAGCCTGAAAATGGGGCCATGTCTCCCGGGGACCCGCAGGCCTCGGCAGCCCAGCAGCCCCAGGCTTTGCACCTGTCCAACGTCACCACGTTCCCCTTCCCCATTTGTTCCTCCTTGGCCTCTCTCATGGTGCTCTGGCCTTTCCTGGAGCCAGATGTCCTGAGAGACCAGAAGGTCCCAGCCCCTCAGCGACGTGTGGAAGCCACATTCCCAGCTTGCTGTTGCGTGGCTGGAAACCCACCTTCTCGCTGTGTTGATTGTTTGTGGAGGACTTCGACGCGGCACATCCATTTCTCCTTCGCCTCACTGGCATCGGGCAGCTCTGGAGCTGGGAGGAGATCTAACCTCGCAGGAAGGGTGCTACATTCAGGAGGGGCTGTAGGCTTTATGCTCTTCTGTCAGGGGTCTTCACCAAGAGCTCCACAGGTGCCAGTAGGAAGGGCCAGGACTTGGGCACTGGGGGATTTCATGTATCTCCCTTTACGCATCTCCTCACTTCTCAGTCACAGCAGCTGTGAGGCCGGCCCTGCCACTCAGCACCTGTGAACCTTGGGAACATCCCCAGCCTGAGCTTCCTTTACCTTATCTGTAAAATGGGATAGTAACAGCCACTCACAGAGTGATGTGGGGACTCAGTGAGACAGTGCACAGTGAAAAGGGCCGTGACCTGGTCACCTGGTCGAGGGGATTAGGGAGGCTACAGAAAAGGGATATTTTGGCTGGGCATGGTGGCTCACACCTATAATCCCAGCACTTTAGGAGGCCAAGGCAAGAGGATTGCTCGAGGCCAAGAGTTCGAGACCAGCCTGGGCAACACAGAGAGTCCTCAGATCTACAAAAAAATTTAAAAATTAGCCAAGTGTGCATGTGTCTGTAGTTCCAGCTCCTCAGGAGGCTAAGGCAGGAGGATTGCTTGGATTCAGGAATTAGAGGCTGCAGTGAGCTATGATTGCATCACTGCACTCCAGCCTGGGTGATGACAAGATCGTATCTCAAAAATAAAAAATTTTTAAAAAGTTAATTAAAAAAAAGAAAAAGGAATATTTTGACATAGCCTAGGCATCAGGAAGGACTTCTTGAAGGAGGGAGCAGTGAGTTCTGAAGGTTGTCCTGTTCACTGTTGCTGTGTCATTTTTAAAACTCTGAACTTAGTGTCACAAAAGAACTGTTATTGTGTTCATGGACCCGTGAGCCAGGAATTTGCACAAAGCACAGCAGACTGGCTTGTCTCTGCCCTACAATATTTAGGGCCTCAGCTGGGTAGACTTGAAGGGTGGGTCCAACTCCATGGCTGGGGCTGGAAAGAGCCGGAAGCCTCTTTACCTTGCTGTCTGGAAGTTGGTGCTGTCTGTCAGTTGGGACACCACGGGAGGCCTCTCCCTATGGTCTCTCCACACAGGTTAGTTGGGCTTCTTTGAAACATGGCAACTGGGTTCCAAGAGTGAGCCCCCCAGAGAACGAAGGGAAAGCTTTATCACCATTTATAATCCAGCCTCAGGAGTCACAACACATTACTTCTGCCACAGTCACACACTCTTTCCAGATTCAAGGGCATGGAATGTGGACCCTAGCTCCACAGGAAAGGAGTGTCCTTGTAAAGTCATATGAAATGGGAGATATTGTTGCTGTCATGTTTTGGAGAAAATAATTTGCTGCAAAGGCCTGTAGCAAGTAGGAAATGTCTCTTCTAAACTCAGAGGAAGGTAATGTGTTCCCTGGCCCGCCTTGGACTGTTGTCCAAGTTGTGCACTGTGCAAAGGCATCCAGCTAAGAAGGCAAGTAGGAACTGAAATCCAGCCTGTTCTCCATTCACTGAGTTCTATGTTCCTGCATGAAGCTGCATCTGACAAGAGGAAGGCGAGACTTTTCCTTTGCAAAAAGCATTGTCCACTTGCTAGGCTAAGCATCCACAGAGCTGTGCCCAACCAGAAGAATGCCTTTTTCTAATTCCCACAAGATATCCACATGGACAAGCTGTGGTCCTGGCTGATCCCATCCTGGGGAAGATGAGTGAGAATTAGAGGCTGGAAC
>NW_012101710.1:1965643-1967336 GCF_000951045.1 Mandrillus leucophaeus
AAAGGGGAAATACAGTAAGAGGTAAGTCACTCTCCTTCTCCTGACCCCTTTTCCTTCTGCCCAAGGAAGCAGAGACTGTTACCAATGTGTGTGTCCTTCCAGAAGAGCTATCTGTACCTGTAACTATGCCTTCATGTCCTGCTTATACACATGTGCACGTACAGTCTATCTTTCACATTTGTGGATTTCGTACTTGGGAATTCACCTACTCACTGATATTTATTTGCAACCCTGAAATTAATACTCTTAGGGTTTTCCAGGTTAATCGGAAACACGCACAAAGAAATGAAAGATTTGAGTCATCCTCCATATGCGGTCCCAGCTGAGGCTGAGCAAGGTGACACCCTGCCTTCTTGTTCAGTGTCCTTTTTGAGGCCCGTTTAATGCCACATTTTTCTTATTTTCATGTTTTCTGATAGCGATTTTGCTGTGTTAATGCCCCTTAGGCATAGCATTGAAGTGCTGTCCAGGGTCCTACACCCAGAAAGGCTATGATGTGCCCCACGGAGAAATTATTTGTGTTCAGGCGTGAGTTATAGTGTTGCTGGCCATGAGTTCAGTGTGAATGAACCAACAATATCTATAAAATAAGGTGTCATTAAAGAGAAACACACATAAAGCGGGGTTCTGTATTGTTAGGTTGATAAAAATGTGACCAGAGGCTTGAAATAAGCTAACCCTGTATTTCCCCAAGGAGCAGTGGTTCAGGATTTGCTAATTCAGTGATCATAGTGACTTTGTAGAACATAGTTACTAGAAATAACACTAATCTATTGGGTATAATTATTTTAGTTTCAAAATGGTTAACATACTGTACTCTGGTACCTTGTTTTTTGTTTTATGTGGGTATTTTTTATTACTTAACAATATGTCTTGGATATTGTTCCCTATTGGCACATAAATAACTTTCTTATTCTTTTTCATGACTGCATAATATTCCACGGAGTGAACATACCATTGTTATTTAAGTGTATTCCTACAGACTTGGGGTTGTTTTGTTAATCTCTACAATGCTGGAAAGAAGATGCTGTGAAATGCTTCTGAGTATCTCTGTGAATCCACCTGTAGGATCAATTCCTAGTAGAGGAACAGCAGGGTCAGAAGGTAGGAGCATGTGACATCTGGACGGGTCCCCCCAGATCACCTTCCCAATAGTCTCTGAGTCTATTTGCCCCCAATGCATGGGGGCTGGAATTCCCCAGAGGAAGATTGTATCAGTTTCTGGGGTTGCTGAAACAATTGACCAAGGGCTGTGGCTTAACAGAAACTTCTTCTCTCACAGTTCTGGAGGCCAGAAGCCCAAAGTCAAGGTGCTGCCAGGGCTGGTTCCTCCTGCAGGCTGTGATGTTTCATGGCTCTCTCCTGGGTTCCAGTAATTGCTGTCATGGGAGTTCCTTGGCATGTAGACACATCACTCCAATCTCTGCCTCCTTCTCTACCTGGAATTCTCCCTGTGTGTCCTTGTGTCCAAATTTTCTTCTTCTCATAAGAACATCAGTCATCGGATTTAGGGCCTGCCCCAATGCGGTGTGACCTCATCTTATCCCGATGACATCTGCAAGACCCTGTTTCCAAATGAAATCACACGCACACGTACTGGAGGTGAGGACTTCAACTTCCCCTTCGAGGGGACACCATTTAACCCACGACACAGATGTTATCGAATGTTCTGAAGGCTTTTGCATAGCAGAAT
>NW_012101710.1:1967881-1969237 GCF_000951045.1 Mandrillus leucophaeus
AAATATGGAGCAGACCTAAGCAGCAGCAGAAGAGGCAGGACTCATCTGAGAAGCCCAGACTCCAAGTTTCAGTGGGGACACAGCCCCTCCCAGAGGAGAGAATGAACCAACCATGATGAGATTTTCCTCCTTAGATTTGGCACTTTGGGAGGCCAGGGTGGGAGGATCGCTTGAGCCCAGGAGTTAGAAACCAGCCTGGGCAACATAGTGGGACCCCCATCTCTACAAAAAGTCAAAAATGTAGCCAGGCGTGGCGACATGTGCCTGTGGTCCCAGTTACTTGGAAGACTGAGACAGGAGGATTGCTTGACCCCAGCAGGTTGAGGCCACAGTCGAGGCCACAGTCAGCTGTGATTGCACCACTGCACTCCAGCCTGGGCAACAAAGCAAGACCCTGTCTTGGAAGAAAAAAAAAAAAAAAAGATTCCAAAGAGCATCCTTCAGGGTTCAGGGGCCGAGAGGCCCACTATTGAAAAAAGAGGAGAGAACACCCAGTTGGAGTTAGCGAATGTCCCTCAGCTTAGCATATCATCATTCCCCCCCAATTTCCCTTTATGGAGATGGGCTATTTTGAAGAATGTTCAATGCTATAAAATAAAGCTGAAATCAGGTTATCTGGGCTTCCGTGGAGCCTGCTGTAGGCAAGTGCAACACAGGCACTATTTATACAGGGAGGGAGCATCTCGGCAAGAAACTTACAACTGGCGTTTAGAATTAATTTAGCACCCTGTCTGCTCCGAGGACATATGCTCTGTGTCTAGAATTACAGCACCTTCAACACCATATGTGAGTGCTGGATGTGGCCGGGAAAGATCTCGGAGCCTCCTGGCACACAGACATGGGAGCTCCGTGTGTCAGCGACGATCACACCTCCCTATGTGTGCGAACGCCAGCAATGTGTGTAGAATCCCTGAGTCTTCACAAGTAAGTAAGCATATGGCACGTATCTCGTGTTCTGGCACCGGGCACAGAAAATAAACGGCGACGTGCAATCTGGAGTCAGGCAGGATGTGTGACCTGCTCCGTCTTTGCAATCTCGACTTTGCACGTCGTGGCAGGTTCCCAGCTCAGAGCCAGCAGGGCCGCTCCTCCAGGAGCTGCATCTGAACATACCAGAGCCTGCAGAGGAGCCCTTGGAATAGGACCCGGGAAGGGGCACTCACCAGGGCGGTAACTGGCAGCCCTCGGAAGTTTTAACCTTTGAGCCGCTTCAAAGGTAACTGGTTACAGGCCAGGCGTGGTGGCTCACGCCTGCAATACCAGCACTTTGGGAGGCCGAGGCAGGTGGATCACTTGAGGTCAGGAGTTCGAGACCAGCCTGGCCAACATGGCGAAACCCCGTCTCTACTAAAACTA
>NW_012101710.1:1970047-1971935 GCF_000951045.1 Mandrillus leucophaeus
CTCTGTTGCTCAGGCTGGTCTCGAACTCCTGACCTCAAGAGATCTTCCTGATTCAGCCTCCCAGGTTGCTAGGATTATAGGCATGAGCCAGCATGCGTGGCTTAAGAAAATTAGCTTTCTCAGGCTGTGCTGTCTTCTAAAAAATTACTTCCGATGGCTTGTGGCTAGCAATTCAGAATACACTAACATCTGTTTTTGTTTGTGCTTTGTTTCTGTTTTTGTGTTTTGTTTTCTGACTTAGCTGGACTAAAGGCACTGAGATTTGTGTATGGAGTTTGCATTCTGGAAACTTACTACAAATATTTATTGTTTTATTCATTAAAAAAATTTTTTTTACAGAGACAGGATCTTGCTACGTTGCCCAGGCTGATCTCAAACTCCTGGGTTCAAGTGATCCTCCCTACTCAGCCTCCCAAAGAACTGAGATTACAGGTGTGGCCCACTGCACTTCATCCTACAAATATTAACATGCAGAACATACAGAAAACAATTGCTCAGCTCACTGAAACGCTGTAAAGAGAATGACCTTATAATGACAACCAGGCGAAGACCTGGAAAAAGCCTTCACAGAGAGGTGACATTTGGAGAGAGAGCCCCGCAGCCCTGCAGCCATGCAGACTGCAGCCCACAGCCAACGCAGCCATGCAGGTATCTGGGAATGGAGCTCCAGGACCAGGGACTGAAAGTGCAGACTGAGGCCTGCTGAGGAGCAGCAAGGAGACCAGGTGTCTGGGGAGTGACGGGGCAGTAAAGTTAAGAGAGGACAGATGAGGTCAGACCATATAGCAGGGACAGGCTATGTGGACACTAAAGCATGCAGCAAGGACTTTGGCCTTGACTCTGGGTGAGACAGGAACCGTGGAGGGGTTCAGAGCAGAGCAGTGCACGATCTGATTTACATTTTACAAGGCCCGCTCTGCTGTTTGCTGGAGGATATTCTGCACCAGAGGAAAGGTGAAGACAACCTTAAAAAGAATTCCAACTCAGTGAGTTCTTGCCTCAGTGTTCTTTGCCAGTGCCGTTTAGGACCCTGTAGAGACAGTACAAAGTCATAGCCAGGAGACCCAGCCGGAAGCCCTCACACTGACACCAACAGACTGTAAACTGTGGACAAGCCACCTAAACCCTCCTGCCTCGGTTTCCCTATCTGTCAAATGGGGGCAGTCACGGCAGTCCTCCCTCCCTCCCTCACTTGTGTTGAGCATGAGATAAGATGACGGAAATGCAAGACTTTGAAAGTAAAAATACTCTTAGGCTTTTAGGTCCTGGGGGATGAGGTCAACACGCCTCGCCCAGGATCCCCTAGTGCAAGCTGGGGCAGGGTATGGTCCACAGGCCTGCAGCCAGCAGGAGATAGCTAGCAATGCCAGATGAGACAGCATCCAGGGTCATCCAACACAAGGCACCATCTGGAACGTGTGTGGAGCTATGAGTTATAAAGCTGAACAGGGACAATATCACGAGACAGATGACTTGAGTGCTATTCTCACCGAGGAATGTCCCCCTGATGCGCCCAGAACTCCCCAAACCCTGCAGCTAGCGACTTACAAGAAATTGGTTTTTTTCTTTTTCCTTTAACAATCACCAAAGTCATCTTCAAACTGCGAAAGCTGAAAAATCAGCTCATAAAGTGAGAATATGACCAACTGTAGAATGCAAGAACTTTTTTAAAAATTTTAGGTTTTATTTGTTTTGTTTTGTTTTGAGATGAAGTTTCAGTCTTGTCACCCAGGCTGGAGCACAATGGCGCTATCTTGGCTCACTGCAACCTCCACCTCCCGGGTTCAAGCGATTCTCCTGTCTCAGCCTCCTGAGTAGCTGGAATTACAGGCACCCGCCACCACACCCGGCTAATTTTTGTATTTTTAGTAGAGACAGGGTTTTACCA
>NW_012101710.1:1973715-1988741 GCF_000951045.1 Mandrillus leucophaeus
GGAGGTGAGGACTTCAACTTCCCCTTCGAGGGGACACCATTTAACCCACGACACAGATGTTATCGAATGTTCTGAAGGCTTTTGCATAGCAGAATCGTCAGGCTGATGGTGGGAGTCGGCGGCTCCCACTACACCCCGCCAGCTGCCTCATCCCCTGTTGCTGACACCTGGAGTCGATTGTCAGCCCTGATCAGAGAATTCCAAAGCACACTTGTTGGTGGGGGTGGGGGATTAGGGAGTGGGGGATAGGTTGAGGATATCATGAGCTATTATCCCACATTTCTCCGACCAGGGCATCGCTTCAGGAGACTTTGCCTGCTAACTAATAACCAGTATAGTAAAGTCACACTTCTTTCTTTCTCTCTCTCTCTCTCTTTTTTTTTTTTTTTTTTTTTTTTTTTGAGGCAGGGTCTTGCTCTGTCACCCAGGCTGGAGTATAGTAGTGCAATCATAGCTCACTGAAGCCTCAACCTCCTGGGCTTGAGCAATCCTCTTACTTCAGCTGCCCAAATAGCTGGGATTACAAGCATGCACCACCACACCTGGCTAATTTATGTGTGTGTGTGCGTTGCTTTTGTTTTTGTTTTTTTGTAGAGATCGGGTTTCGCTATGTTGCTCAGGCTGTTCTCCAACTCCTGGGCTCCAGCAATCCTCCGGCTTTGGCCTTCCAAAGCGCTGGGATTATAGGTGTGAGCCACCACACCCAGGCAACATTTCACTGGAGTTCAGATTCTATAAACTAAAGTTCTGCAAAGTAAAAATCACGTACAGTCAATATAATGCTTGGAAGGGACGTTAAGAAGTTCAAACACCAACGATCAATTCCTTTTGTTTGTCTTTGCATTTGGGCGGGCTTTCTCAGGGACAGCGGAGGTCAAGGTCTACCTTGGGGTCTCTGTGTCAGCCCCTGTGTTGTGTGGCCGGGGCTTTGGGATACATTTCCCCTGCACTTAGGGAAGGACCCTCTCATGCAAGAGAAGCCCTAAGAACCTGAATTCTGCCTCACAAGAGGTAGCATAATCTCTCTAGCCCCCTTTCTCTAGCCCCAGCCTTCCTTCTTCCCTGCAGCAGAGCCTGCAAGCGAACAGATCTGAAATCGCACAACTCCCTGGGCGTGTGGACTCAGCCTACATAGACACCCTAGCTGGGGTCTGTCAGCAAGATGAATGGTGCAGAGATGACCAGTGACCCCTAGGGACACAGCGGATGCCTCCAATTCTCTGGGCAGCCTCTAAAACCCCCTTTTCATTTTCTATCAGTGGGCGCAAAGAATTTTTCTGCGGGCCAGTAGCCCCCGTAATGAGGCCTGTGTCCTCAGCCTTCCCGAGGAGGAAAATGAGGAACAGGGCTGCCAGCCTTTGTGCTAATCCAGAAAGATGATGACGGTGACTTAGGGAAGTCTAAAAGCAGGAAAAATGAGCCCCTCCCCGGGGCTCTAACAGAGAGGCAGAGAGCCCCTGGGTCAGATCGATAAAATATATAATGGACTGAGGAGGTTTGCTTTGGGAAATCTCCCCATCTGCTCCGTCCCATTATCCTTTCTCATGATGAGGATCCTAAGTGTTTCGCCCTGTGTGAGTGCCATTTAAACACCTACCCTTGTGTGAGAGGAGGTAGGGGCCCCGGGAGGTGGACTCCCCAGTAAATATCGGTTTAAGTGGAGTAAACAAAAATGTGGTGCGCCATCCCTGATTTATTGACTCACTTCTCCCAGTCAATTTCCCGCCAGGGAGCCACATGGGGCTGCAAAGCGAGAGGTGAACAGATTGGAAGCCGTGCGAAAATCTTCCGAATGATGCTCAGAAAACAGGGTGTCATCCCTGGAATACATTGCAACACCCGGATACAAATCCCCAAGCAGAATTTACTGCGGGGTGTTTACGGTGGATCCGAAGCACCAAACACACTCAGGGCTCCCAACCAGCGCTTGATCAATGTGCCAAGGTGAGGAATTTTATTAGCCAGAAGTTTCCCTGGAGGATTTAAAGGGGGTGAGGTGGGGAGGGTGGTGTGAGTCAGAGTGAGGGAAGAACAATCCTTCCCGGGGGGACTCCCGGGGATGAGGGAGGAGAGGGGGCAGGGAGCATCTGAGTGAGTCCTCCAGCCTTCCTAGAGCCACCCAGCAGGCCAGTGGGAGGGTGGGGAAGGCAGCCACCATTGCTGATGGGGGGAAGAACTATATTGATGGCTGAGAGCCCAGGCAAGCCTGGGAAAGGAAGGTGAGCTGACAGGTAGGAAAACAGGAGACTTCTTTTCACACGGGGAAGCAAAAATAAAGGTTTTTGTTATTGATTCTTTTTTAAAGGCCTGTTATTGGTTGCAATTTTATCTCCTTTAATATTTTAAGAGAAAAAAATCCAACGTTGGCATTATTTTTCACTGTCATGTAATGGATGGTTTCTGACAACGTGACTCAAACAGAGCCCTGTGGGGAATGGGGAGTTACTTGGGTTGCATTTGGGGGGCTGCATCCGGATTCTGGTGCAAATGTGTTGCACCCAGCGTGGACCTGGGCAGAGAGCGTTTTACACTGTGACCTCCTGGCTCTGGGCTTGTGAAGTCCGTGGTTTGAGCCTTATCTGACTTGAGCTATTCTGGGTCTCAGAATACAAATGCAAGTCAGAGAGACATTGTAGAGAGAGCACGAAAACCGGAACTGTGTTTTCTGGGAGTATGCACAGTAGGGGGACAGGATATTTTAGGTGGAAAGTCTCAGAGTAATCGGCAAATTGAGGAAGCCATATTAACCTCCCCTGGAAAAGTCTGAAGGTTTAAATTTGAAATTAGATTGATTTCCCACACCTCCCAATTTCCACAAACACCAAGGTTTTGGGTTGTATTTGTTTTTGTTTTTAGAATTTAGAGGCCCTTGCCTTCTATGTCACAGGTTATGGGAAAAAAAAAAAAAAAGAGATAAGCAAGTAAATAAATTAGAGGCATTTTCAGATACTGAGAGTTTGGGGGTTGTTTTGTTTTGTTTTGTTTTTGAGACAGAGTCTCGTTCTTTCACCGAAGCTGAAGTGCAGTGACGCGATCTCCGCCCACTGCAACCTCTGTCTCCAAGGTTCAAGCTATTCTCCTGCCCAGCCTCCCAAGTACCTGGGATTATAGGCAAGCACCACCACGCCTGGCTAATTTTTGTAGTTTTAGTGGAGATGGGGTTTCACCATGGTTGGCCAGGCTGGTCACCAACTCCTGAACTCAAGTGATCCACCTATCTTGGCCTTCCAAAGTGCTGGGATTATAGGCATGAGTCACCGTGCCCAGCCCTGAGAGTTTTTAAAATAATTTAAAACTTATGACCCCATCTTTCCTTCCTTTGGTCATTCACACACTTACAGAATACTAAATAATTGAACCAATAAAGGAATGAGGAATTGTCCTCCTGTTCCACAGAACCTAGCACCCAGAAGGTCCACAGTAAATACCTGTGGACTGCCTGAACAGCTGCCCATTGGGGTGCCAAGACTGGCCATAAGGAGGATGTCATCAAGTACTGCTCTGTGAATTTATAGCCCAGTGACCAGAAAAAGAAAGAGCCAGAAAGAAGGGAGCAGAGAACCAGAGCTAACCAGGCAAATTCATGCTTGCAAATGAACCCCCAGCTGCCATCTTCATGCCTGCCTCTCTCCCCTTTGCCCATCATTACATATTACATCTCTGCCCTGCCTGTATCCATGCCCTTTGCTGTTGACTTTGCAGTTCTTTCATGAAAGGGATGGAATCTGTTTCTCCATATCCTGGCTTTGCGTTTACCCATGGGACTCACTTTCCCCATTGGAATGAGGTGGGTGTGATGGTGCACCTAGGCTTTAAGAGCACCCACGCCTTTGCTCTTGTTCTCTGATCTTTCTGCCGTCATCATGAGCAAAGCATGCCTGGCCAGCCCACTGTCTCAGGAGGAAGACAAGAGATGCATGGATCAGAGCCTCTCTGGCCAAGCCCAGTCTAGCACATCCAAGCATCCAAGCCTCTGCTGGCCCTCTGACCAATGAGAATAAATAACTACTGTTTTCTGTTTGTTTGTTTGTTTGTTTTTGAGACGGAGTCTTGCTCTGTCACCCAGGCTGGAGTGCAGTGGTGCAATCTCAGCTCACTGCAAGCTCCGCCTCCTGGGTTCACACCATTCTCCTGCCTCAGCCTCCATCCAGAGGAGCTGGGACTACAGGTGCCCACCACCACACCAGGCTAATTTTTTGTGTTTTTAGTAGAGATGGGGTTTCACTGTGTTAGCCAGGATGGTCTTGATCTCCTGACCTTGTGATCCGCCCCCCTTGGCCTCCCAAAGTGCTGGGATTGCAGGTAAGAGCCACCACACCCAGCCTAAATAACTACTGTTTTAAGCCACTGAGTTTTGGGGTCATTTGTTACGCAGCAGTTTTATAGTGGTAGCTAACCAATACACCCCATTCCTGTGGATGGTTCAGTCTTCCCTGGTGCACATGTCTGGCTCGTCTGCACCTCCCACAACACCCCCACCCATTGTTTCTCTACATGTGATTCTAGTATTGATTCCTAAGACCCTTGAGCACCACCATTGATTTTTCAGGCCACCTATTTCATCTCCTTTGAATCTTTCTTCAGTCCATGTCACCTCTTGCATCTGGTTCTGGCTTGTCCTGCCCTCATCCCCTCTCCCCTGTGCTTGGTGTTCATATCCACTCTTCGTCCCTCCTGTCCCCACTTCTCCCTGCCTCCGGGCATGGGCAGGTGCCTCCCTCCCACTGCCCTACTCCTGGAATCTCCACTGCCACCTTTGATAAAAGGGATTTAGAAATGCTCCATGAAGGCATTATTCATACACAAGACATTGTCACTGTTGACAGGGTAGGTAGGTCCCCCTGTGGGCCCTGGTGACCTCCGATGCCAAGATCTCCTGGTGGAGGGAGCCGGGCTTGTGTGGAATAGACACAGCCTTGTCTGGCAGCGCGCAGCCTCTGCCAGCAGCAAATTCTGTCGACCGCGACTGTTACTTGACAGCATTTGTTAACATATTAATGACAGAAAAAGGCTTTTTGGCAGAAATGTCTCATCCTTGAGTCCTCCTCTCTGGAAAAAAAGGAATGGGGTTCTTTGGGGAGTTAAAGCAGACAAAAAAGAGCCAAGACACCCTGGAGAGGATCCCCCGTTCTCACGCTGTCTTGGAATGTGGGCTCTCTAGGCATGACACTCATCTCTTGAGCCCCAAAGCCATGCCTTTGATTGCAAGAAACAGAGACCCACACAGGCTTGCCCAAGCAAAAGGGATGTCTCCACCAGGATCCATCAGGAAAGATGGTAAACTTGGGTTAAGATAGCCACAAAGGGCTGAAGAAAGAGATCAGAGTCCTTTCTCCGTACCCACGGCAGATTGGTTTCAGCATCCCCCACGGGTACCAAAATCTGCAGATGCTCAAATCCCTGATATAGAAGGGCATATTATTTACATGTAACCCACACACATCTTCCTGTATACGTTAAATCACCTCTAGGTTACTTATAGTACCAGATACAATGTGAGTGCTTCGTAAATAGTTGTTATACTGCATTATTTTAGCAATTTGTATTATTTTATTGTTGTATTTTCTGTTTTACAATATTTTTGATTTAGGGTTGGCAGGCCCTGTGATTGGTGGGCCCGTGGTTGGTGGAGCCGTGGTTGGTGGGGCCCATGGTTGGCGGGGCCCGTGGTTGGTAGGCCCAAGGCGACCCCACGAGGAAAGAGCTGGGCATCAACACCCTGGCCTTGCTCCTCTGTCCCTCTGAATTGCTTCTGGGCATCCTCATTGGGTGAACCAAGTGGGAAGCCAGAACCAGGGTAGGCCATTGATACTGTCCATGAAGATCAGCCTCCTGGGCTGAGAGTCGAAAGGAGCAGGTGGATCGCAGGGTTGGATATCTGTAGCTCTTAAGCACACCCAGCACAGCTCTTGGGGCCGGGCTTCACACAGTCTGATCTGAGAAGGGGTACTGGTAACAGCACCACCACGGCCATGACTCAGCCTCTCTCCATGCCTTTGGTCTCACCACCAGGTGTCAAATCAAGTCCTTGTTTCTTTGTTTGACTTCCAAAGAAATAGAGAATCTGATTGACAGAATTTCAGATTTGGGAACCAAAATACATACTACAAGAGGAAGCTGGAGAGCCTCTGGGCTGCTCGGACCAGGCTGGCAGGTGGCACACTTCCTTCCATGGGGGATGAGGGGATACGTATCTGGGAATGATGTATTCTCATTCATTCATTCTGAGTTTGAAATTTCCCAGGAGCGGATCCTGAGATGCTGATGCCAATGCAGGTAGTTTATTTGGGAGGTGGCCCAGGAAAGCATAGATAGGGGAGTAGATAAGTGAGGCGGGAGGGGAGGAGCCTGTAATAGAGAGTGTGTTACTGAGCCAACCACCGCCAAGGCACCTAGGCTTCATCCTGCTGGGTTCAGAATTAGTGACTCAGTGTAGACCATGTCCTCAGAATGGCTCCAACTCCAGTGTGGTGTGTGGTGTGTGGATATGTATAGTTATATTTATATTGTTTTTTGTTTTGTTTTGTTTTATTGCGAGACAGAGTCTTGCTCTGTCTCCCAGGCTGGAGCGCAGTGGCGCTATCTCGGCTCACTGCCACCTCCACCTCCTGCGTTCAAGAGATTCTTCTGCCTCAGCCTCCCGAGTAGCTGGGATTACAGGCGCCTGCTACCGTGCCTGGCTTATTTTTGTATTTTTAGTAGAGACAGGGTTTCACCATGTTGGCCAGGCTGGTCTTGAACTCCTTACCTCAGGTAATTCACCCACCTTGGCCTCCCAAAGTGCTGGGATTATAGCATGCCTGGTCTTATACTGTATTTTGATATATGTTATACATATATCAGTTATATTGCACATACCTATATTTTATATATATATATATAATCAGTCATTGGCTGAGTGTTACTGAATGAAGAAGGCCATCCAGTCTCAGGTTCTTTTGGACCCTACGGGCCAGAGAGGGCCCCCAGGCAGCTAGAAGTCAGGGCAGTGCACTACGATAGTGGGTTTTTTTTGTTGTTTTGTTTTGAGAAAAGGTCTTACTCTGTCATCCAGGCTGGAATGCAGTGGTGTGCCATCTCGGCTCACTGCAGCTTCCACCTCCTGGGCTCAGGTAATCCTCCCACCTCAGCCTCCTGAGTACCTAGAACAGGAGCGTGCTACCATGCCCAGCTAATTTTCTAATGTTTTATAGAGACGGGGTCTCACTATGTTGCCTAGGCTGGTCTTGAACTCCTGGCCTCAAGCAGTCCGCCCCACTTTGGCCTCTCAAAACACTGGGACTTCGGGCGTGAGCCACCGTGCCTGGCCGGTGTTTTAAGGTTTCTTGGGATTTGTCTTAATTCAGGTATGGTAAGACACATAGACACAGAAATGATGGTCATGAAAAAAGGCTTTTTATACTCACAGATTCCAGGACATGTCACACGGGGCCGCAAAAAGCAGGCCCAGGGTCAGTCGAGAGACAGAGGGGGTGGGAGAAAGTGTGTGAGAGCCTTTGTGGTGGTTTCCAAGGGAAGGCACAGGTGAGGCAGGGCGAGCAGGCTTCAGGTTGGCTGTTTGGATCATTTCAGTGGGCTCCGGGGCCCAGGAGCTGCCCCTTGTTATCCAGTACCTGGCCCTGGAGTGGTCAGGGCAGGTTGGATGGGTGGCCAGAGCATGAGAGCCCCACAGAGGAGGTGGTCGGAGATGGGTTGGTGGGTTTGCAGATGAAAGCTATACTCACAGGTGAGTCATTTACTATCTCTAGGGATCGGCTAGCCCTGGGAGGGAGGCACAGTCCCTCCAGGGTCAGAAAGACCCGAGGCATCAAAGAGTCAGAACATAGCAAAGGAAAGTCGTGGTGAGTACAAATGGTCAGGACAGAGGGGGCTTGAGGGGCGAGCACTGACGGCAACTGCTGCACCTTTATTCAACTACTTATTAGCAACCTGTTTAGAAAGTCCTGTCCCACATGCAGGGGAAATGGGGTAAATACTTGTTGCTGCCTTCGTGGTGCGTGGCACGTGGGCGTGGGGCCTCAGCACAGGGCAGGTGGAGCAGGAGCCCCGGTGCCTACAGGCGTCATCTGCGCCCTGGAGGACGAGGAGCACGTGTTTCTGGTCCCGAATCTAGTCTGGGCACCAGGGGCTCTGCTTCCAGAGCCAGTTCTCCAAGCAACTTGGCACACATATTGCAGTTCCCTGTGCCAGAGCTTGATCAGGGTGGCGCCATCCACTGGCTTCTCGGGACATGATACTTTCTGCTGAACCAACATGGCACACCCTGTGTCTTCCAAGGCCATTTGGGGAACTTGTGGATCTGCACAGGAGGCCAGTTGGCAGTGAACAGAACAGGGTGCATAGAGGATCCCAATGGTGGAAGTCGGGGCACTCAGGGAAAGCTAGTGCCTCTTGGAGAAGGATCGGTCTACATAAGGTCTCTCAATGTCAACCACTTTGTATTAAAAAACAAAACAAAACAAAAACAAACAATAACAACAACAACAACAAAAATACTTTGAATGGTGAGAGCCTCCCGAGGCTCCAAACACCAAAAGTCTTCAAACAAGGCAATTAATTTTTCCATTTAAATCCCATCCTCCCTGAAGCCATGAGAGTTTTCTCATAGTGAACTCTGAACATTCACGTGGCTGGAAGTAAATCAGTTACCCGTGCTGAAAAGAAGAGAGCCACACACTAAAAGGAAAACGAAGAAAAGTCATGAGGACGTGTGAAAAATGGACCGACTTCGAGAGTCTACTTTGGAAAACAGCATCCTTTTTCAAGCACTTCCACTTCATTTCTGAGTTAATGGGTCCCTCGTTTCCAGGGTGCCATTTTCCCTTCAAAAGATGAGAGCCAGCCTGGCTAGAGACACCCTTTCTCTCTGGGGAGCAAGTTGGGGGTGTCTCTGCTTCCAGACAGTGTGGCAAAGCACACTGCAGGCCCAGCCTCGTCCAACTCCATTGCAGCATTACACAGAAACGCTTAAAACCCAGGACAGTTGCAAATGCCTTTCTTCATTATGATTTTTTTTCCTAGAGCTTGCTAATTAAATCATTAAAATTTTATCTTCACTTAACCATGGATAAGAAGCATTTCAAACATTTAATTAGTATGCTGCAAGAGGTGCATAGAAGCCAGGAATCTTTGCAAGTTGGATCTGTTAGGAAGGGGAAGTGGATGAAGTGGGGGAGGGAAGAGGCACCAAAAAGGAGATAGCAAAAGACGATGGGGTGGCTTATTTGCAAAGGAATCTGTAACCGCTTTGCCGCCTGTGATCAGAGCTACCTACCTGGTCCTGTTCCGTGCCTCTCTCATGAGCTTTGGCTGGCAGGCACAGCCAGATTCCTACCCAGAATGGCAACCCCTGTGAGTGGGGACAGGGATGGGTGTGGGGCGGAATGCTTTTCGAGTTTCAGGGCTCTCGGCTCCACATTCTAAATTGCATTTCAAATTTTACATACATTTACATGCAGGGTCTCTGAGTTCCCTGCCCTTCTCTCACTCCCAGTCAGCAAAATAAAATATCATGAAATAAAATGGAAGTAGTGCAGCTCCAAGGTCAAGCTAATATTCAGCAGGTTGCGAAAAGGGCCCCCGGTCCCTGGGGAATAGACGCTGTCAGTTCCAGAGCCTGTCTCTAGTGCCCAGCAGCATGCTAAGTGCATCCTGTGATCTCACGTCATCCCACAACCACCCTGGGGTTTGTATTATCGTCTCCTTAGCACGACCCACCTGTGGCTGTATTCATTTCCTAGGGATCCCATCACCACGTACCATACACTTGGTGGCTTAGAACAACAGACACTGGCCAGGTGCGGCAGCTCACGCCCGTAATCCCAGCACTTTGGGAGGCCAAGGCAGGTGGATCACTTGAGGTCAGGATTTTGAGACCAGCCTGGACAACAGGGTGAAACCCTGTCTCTACTAAAAAATACAAAAAACTAGCCGGGCGAGGTGGCGGCGCCTGTAGTCCCAGCTACTCGTGAGGCTGAGGCAGGAGAATGGCGTAAACCCGGGAGGCAGAGCTTGCAGCGAGCAGAGATGGTGCCACTGCACTACAGCCTGGGCGACAGAGCAAAGACTGTCTCAAAAAAAAAAAAAAAAATCCAAAAAACCAGACGCTTATTTTCTCATGGTTCTGCAGGCCAGAAGTCCAAAGTCAAGTGCCATGCTCCCTCTGAAGCCTGCAGGGAAGGACTGTCCCTTGCTTGTTCCAGCTGCTGGGAGCCGCAGACCTTCCTTAGTTTGCACCCTCATCACTCCGATCTCCATGTGATACTCTTCCTGTGTCTCCACGCCCTCTCCCCTAAGCCTGCCGTCTCTGTCCAAATTTCTCCTTTTTGTAAGACTACAGTTATGTTGGGTTAATGTCCATCCATCCTAATGACCTCATCTTTTTGTGGTTCTTGTTCTAAGACAGGATGTCACTCTGTGAGCCAGGCTGGAGTGCAGTGGCACGATCATAGCTCACTACAGCCCCAAGCCCTGGGTTCAAGCAAACCTCCTGCCTCAGCCTCCCAAGTAGGTGGAACTGTAGGTACATGCCATGCATGCCACCATGCCCAGGTAATTTTTTTAAAAATTGTGTAGAGATGAGGTCTCACTGTGTTGCTAAGGCTGATCTCAAACGCCTGGGGTCAATCGAGGCTCCCTCCTCAGCCTCCCAAAGTGCTGGGATTCCAGGCATGAGGCACCACGCCTGGCCAAATGACCTCATCTGAATTACCTCTATAAAGACCCTGTCTCCAAGGAAGGTCTTAGGGTTAAGACTCCAGCTTACCTTATTGGGCAGAGCAATTCCACCCATAACAAGAGCAAGGAGAGGTTTAGAAGGTAGTTCAAGGTCACACAGCTGGTAAAAATGGGAGCTGCATTTCCCGCCCAGTCCAACCTCAGCACAGGCTCCTGATGCCTTGCTGTCAGAGGTGTGCCCTCTAGGCCTCAAGCTCAGGGGCTTCTGCCACCCCCAGGAGGGTCCCAGTCCTGGAGCCGGCCAAGACCAGTCAGCAGGAGGACATCAGGCAGGCCCAGAGCCACCCAGACCAAGCATGACAGGCGCTGGCCAGACGTGATGGACACCCAGGAGCCTGAAGCTTCAGGCTTCTCTCATGGACAGAGGTGCTACCATCTTTGTCACCGCTGTTTTGTGGGATTTCAGGGCCTGTGCAAATAAAATCTCCACATGCAAGAATTTCATCGGGTCCTGTCAAGGGGGCTGCCTACCCCCCGCCTCCAGGTCTACCGACTGCCTTGCTCACACCTGTCCTCACAACCACTTTGTCCCTGGATAGGACAAAGTGGTCCTGAGATGGACAGCCAAAATTCACACAGAATTCACAAAATTCACACAGGACTCATATCCTTGTGTCCTAAGCCCTGGAAGCACCTGCCCAGGGGCCCCGGCATCACTCAGGGGTTGACGGGAAGGGAGGGGCCTGACAAGACTTGTGGGTCCCCCACAGTCAGTCCCTGCCTTCCAGGGCCATCTCTGTCACCCCCACCCCCATCCTGCTTGGAAGGAAGCTCCAGGGTGCAAGCAGGAGAGAGGAAGCTGGAGGAGCCATGGGAAGGGGTGGTCCGGGACAGCCGGACATCCACTGTCACTCCCAGCCAGCTCAGGACAAGCGGACAGTGTTTGGGATGCTCCACGCTCCACTTTCATTCCTACTCTAAATAAATGGCCCCCGGGCACACTGGCCAGCTTTTCTACAGGAGGGGATTAGAGAGAGGAAGGAGTTCCCATTAAACACAGCAATTATTCAAAATCCTTCTAGGCAACATGTAGGAGACAGTATGCAAAACACTTTAGGAGACTCCAGCACCGAACCACGACGATACTGTCAAGTTGTAGATATGGTGGGAGAAAGAACGCCCCATGTCAGCACTCACAAAACACAACACACGTGGTTTAGAGCAGCAGCGACAGCTATTAACCTGATATGTTTGTTATGAGATAATGAGAGCATGCAGTTCTTTGATTTCCACTAACTACCTGGGGAGCTTAACCCTTCCTCTGGAACGGTCTCTGGTCTCCCGGCTGGAATGTGTTATCTGATTGTAGGCCTTCTTGGCAGGCTCCCTGGTGTGCTACAATTTCAGATGCTTGGGTGATAGACTCTGATCTCAGTGAATTACTGAGATTTCTTCAAAGAGCTGGGGGAGCAGGTGAGCTGAGGGGGGAAGGAAGTGTCACCACTGGTAGATGGAGTACGGGAACAAACCCTCTGTCCATTGTAATCACCTGCCACAGTGAACCTGCAGTTTTGTCTTGGTCAAAGAAGGAGGTTGGGCACGGAAAGGCAGGTCTGTAGGGCTCCACACAGTCGTTGGTGTAAAAACACAGGCTCTGTGCCCCTCCTCTATTCCCCAGCAGGTAAGAATTCACTTCATTCCTCCCAGGAGCCAGGCATATGTGAATCCAAGGAAGTCCTGGTTAGGCCGAGCATGGTGGTTCACACCTGTGATCCCAGCACTTTGGGAGGCCAAGGCAGGAGAATCACTTGAGCCCAGGAGTTCAAGACCAGCCTGGGCAAGATAGTGAGACCCCTATCTCTACCAAAAATAAATACATAAATAAAATGCAAAAGTTAGCCAGGTGTGGTGGCACACATCTGTAGTCCCAGCTACTTGGGAGGCTGAGGCAGGAGAATCACTTGAACCTGGGAGGTAGAGGCTGCAGTGAGCTGTGATTACGCCACTGTACTCCAGCCTGGGTGACAGAGCAAGACCCTATCTCAAAAAAGAAAGAAAGAAAGAAAAAGTTCTGGTTATACTTGGACTGAGCAGAGAGAAGGCAAAAGTCACTTCTGTTTCCTTGTTAGAAGGGAACATTTCAAAGAACAGAAAGCAGACAGGACTTTGTGAGGTGTGTCCTGAACCTTCTCTCGCCCGGAGCACTCCCTGGGGCCTTATTGATGCCCTAGGCAGTTTGCATTGCAGAGAATCTGAGGAGTGCTCCTAATTGGTCCTGCATGCTTCTGAGCCAGTCCACTCCATCCTCTGTGGTTACCGGCTCCTCTCTCACCATAAAACCAGAGCATATGGCTCTCGTAGCCAGAGGGGTTTCTCCGCTGACTGGGAGCTGTGACAAGCCTGCCACGTTCCCTGTCGGGCCCAGTGGGTAGTGTCTGGGGTCAGAGCCCACTCTTGTGTCTTCACCACACACAAGGTTCTGTGGGGTCTTGGCCAATGATACTCTGAAGGTCTTAGACTTGCAGCTGGAGGGGTGGTTGTCCATGTACTGGCAAGCATTCCCTGGAACTTGGTTCAAAACCTGCACCTCCTGAGTCAGAATCCACGTATGCCCTTGGGACTTTCACGTGATCTGTGTGCTTCTCATGACTTGAGAAGAGCTTCTCTGGGTGTGCTGGTCCATTGTCACACTGCTAATAAAGACATGCCTGAGACTGGGTAATTTATACAGGAAAGGCGTTTAATGGACCCACAGTTCCACACAGCTTGGGAGGCACAATCACGGTGGAAGGCAAGGAGGAGCAAGTCACATCTTACATGGATGGCGGCAGGCAAAGAGAGCTTCTGCAGGCAAACTCCCCCTTATAAAACTATCAGATCTTGGCCGGCGTGGTGGCTCATGCCTGTAATCCCAGCCCTTTGGGAGGCCGAGGCGGGTGGATCACCTGAGGTCAGGAGTTCCAGACCCGCCTGGCCAACATGGTGAAACCCGGTCTCTACTGAAAATACAAAAAAATTAGTTGAGCATGGTGGTGGGTGCCTATAATCCCAGCTACTTTGGGAGGCTGAGGCAGGAGAATCACTTGAACCTGGGAGGCAGAGGTTGCAGTGAGCTGAGATGGTGCCATTGCACTCCAGCCTGGGTGACAAGAGTGAAACTCTGTCTAAAAAAAAAAAAAAAAAAAGCCTATCAGATCTTGTGAGACTTATTCACTATCACGAGAACAGCATGGGAAAGAGCTGCCCCCATAATTCAATTACCTCCCCCGGCACTCTCCTATAACACGTGGGAATTCAAGATGAGATTTGGGTGGGGACACAGTCAAACCATATCACTGGGGTTCACGAACCCGAGCTAAACAGCACCCCCTCCCAAGGAGGGAAGAAGGGAAGGAATCTCCAGACCTGCCCAATCTAAAGGAAAAGCCCCGAAAGGGGAGGCCCCTTGCTCATGGGAAAGAAATGGCGGCTTTTCGAGCTGGGCTACTTACAGGGTAAAGTGAGGCATGTACTCCACAGCGTGGGTAAGAGATGACACCCTCCAGGAGAGAAAGCAAGTGTTTTGAGAACGCAAGACAAAAAATAAGAGAAGCTCCTTAATCCCCTGTCATCCTCCTACCCACCTGGGACGTGCTTAAGATGCTACCCTCTGCCCTCTACTGGGCTCCATGGGAAATACAACTGGGTGGGTGGGTGGGTGGAGAAGAAAAGAGATTATCACCAGGTCTGAAGTGACGGCACAGCATTTCTTTTTTCTTTCTTTTTTTTCTTTCTTTTTTCTTTTCTTTTTTTTTTGAGATGGAGTCTCGTTGTGTCACCCAGGCTGGAGTACAATGGCGCAATCTCGGCTCACTGCAACCTCCAGCTCCCAGGTTCACACCATTCTCCTGCCTCAGCCTCCCAAGTAGCTGGAAATACAGGCGCCTGCCACCATGCCCGGCTAATTTTTGTATTTTTAGTAGAGACAGGGTTTCACCATGTTGACCAGGCTGGTCTCGAACTCCTGACCTTAGGTGATCTGCCTGCCTCGGCCTCTCAAAGTGCTGGGATTACAGGCATGAGCCACTGCACCTGGCCAGTATTTCTTTTCTTTTTAATTTTTTCTTTCTTTGTTTTTTCTGTAGAGATGGGGTCTCCCTATCTTGCCCAGGCTGGTCTCAAACTCCTGGGCTCAAGTGATCCTTCTGCCTTGGCCTCCCAAAGTCCTGGGATTACAGGTGTGAGCCACCACGCCCGGTCGCAGTGATAATTTCAATAACAATAAAGACTATGATTAATCATCATAGCCAACATTTACTGAGGACAACTCTGTTCCAGGCACTCTATTCTGGGGTCTTCATTTTTGTTTT
>NW_012101710.1:1989220-2000837 GCF_000951045.1 Mandrillus leucophaeus
GCTGCCAAGAGGAGAAAAGGGATTGAACAAAACTGTTTCAAGGAGAGTGGTCCAGCAGCCAGGCGCGGTGGCTCGCACCTGTAATCCCAGCACTTTGGGAGGCCGAGGCGGGTGGATCACCTGAGGTCAGGAGTTCAAGCCCACATGGAGAAATCCCATCTCTACTAAAAATACAAAAATTAGCCACGTGTGGTGGCAGGTGCTTGTAATCCCAGCTACTCAGGAGGCTGAGGTAGGAGAATCACTTGAATCCAGGAGGTGGAGGTTGCAGTGAGCTGAGATCATGCCACTGTACTCTAGCCTGGGCAACAAAGCAAGACTCTATTTCAAAAAAAATAAAGGAGAGTGGTCCAAAGAGCCCCTGTGTGAATTTTGGCTGTCCAGCTCATGAAAGCCATGAAAAATTTCCTTTTAAAAAATACAATGTTAAAAAAGATAATTTCTCCCTCAGACTTAAAGAATATATTAATGGGCTTGGAAAGACTGATTTTTCAATGAAGAGCTCACCAAGTCAGCCAGGGAAAATAAAACACAGCAACAACAAACACACATGCCCACATGCACACCCACACACACACACCAGCCTCACAAAAGCTTAAACACACAGCATCTTAATAAGGCACCAAAATGCCTACTGGTTATGTTTATGCTCTTTTTAATTGTGCTAAAATATACATAACATAAAATCTACCATTTTAATAATTTCTTCTTTATATTATTATTATTATTATTATTTCCATTTTCTAAGAGACAGGATCCTGCTCTGTTACCCAGGCTGCAGTGCAGTGATGCAATCATAACTCACTGCAGCCTCGAACTCCTGGGTTCCAGCAATCCTCCCGCCTCAGCCTCCTGAGTAGCTGGGACTACAGGCATAAGCCACTGTGCCTGGCCCATTGTAACCATTTCTAAGTGCACATTTGAGTGGCATTAAACTCATCCAGTGTTGGGCAACCATCACCACCATCCACCTCCAGAATGTTTTCATCTTCCCAAACTGAAACTCTGTCCCCCTTCAGCCACCTCTCATCTCCCCTTCTGTGTTAGCCAGGGTTCTCTAGAGGGAGCAAGCTAATGGAATATATATAAGGGGAGTTTATTAAGTGTTAACTCACACAATCCCAGGGTCCCACAATAGGCTGTCTGCAGGCTGAGGAACAAGAAGAGTCAGTCCAAGTTCCAAAACTGAAGAACTTGGCGGGCAGGAAGAATCCAGCACGGGAGAAAGATGGAGGCTGGGAGGCTAGGCCAGTCTCTCCTTTCACATTTTTCTGCCTGCTCTTATTCTAGCCATGCTGGCAGCTGATTAGATGGTGCCCACCCAGATTAAGAGTGGGTCGGCCTTTCCCAGCCACTGACTCAAATGTTCATCTCTTTTGGCAACATCCTCACAGACACACAAGGGTCGATACTTTGTATCCTTCAATCCAATCGAGTTGACACTCAGTATGAACCATGGCACCCTCCTCCCAGCTCCTGGTAACCTATTTTCTACTTTCCATCTCTATGACTTTGGTAACTCTAAGTGCCTCAGATATGTGAGTTATGTGTTTTTTAAGTAGCCAAATTAAACTAAACTGTTTAGTTTTACTAAGAAGAAAAAGGCACGGTGAGGCACACGTTGCAATCTCTAATAATAAAAAATAAATACGATTTGCAAGATGACAAATGTGGCCCACACACATATTATTTTTTTTTCTGGAAATGGTCTGCAAACAAATTTAAAATATAAAATGTTTTAACAAGAAAAGAAGGGAAGCAGCAAATAGCAACAGCCCAGCAGTTGTTTAAGGAAAGTTCCAGAAAGTGGTGGTGCGGGTGGGGTGGGTGGGGAAGCCAGTCCTTTCCTGCCTAAGTGGGAAAGCCCTGTGGCTACCCACCGCTTCTCCCCCTAGCTACTGGATACCTGCTCACAGGTGTTTATAAGCTGAGTGGCTCTCCTGTCCCAGCTGTCACAGTCCCACTGGCCGGGTAGCCAGAGGCAACAGGTTTGGGTTCTGAGCCAGGAAGTTAAGAAGCCAGGCAGGGCAACCCCGCCACCCCGATGTCAGAGGCATTTGAACCAGAGCAACTCCATCTTGAAGAGGAGCTGGGTAGAATGAGGCCGAGACCTTCTGGGCAACATTCCCAGACGGTTAAGGTATTCTAAGTCACAGGATGAGATAGGAGGTCGGCGATAGATACAGGTGCTAAAGACCTTGCTGATAAAACAGGTTGCAGTAAAGAAGCTGGCAATACCCCAGCAAACCCAACACAGCCACCAGAGTGACCTCTGGTCACCCTCACGGCTACACTCCCACCAGCGCCGTGACAGTTTACAGATGCCATGGCAACGTCAGGAAGTTCCCCTATGTGATCTAAAAGTTAGAGGCATGAATAATCCACCCCTCCTTTAGCATATCATCAAGAAATAACCATAAAAACGGGCAACCAGCAGCCCTCGGGGCTGCTCTGTCTGCGGAATAGCCATTCTTTTATTCCTTTACTTTCCTCATAAAGTTGATTTCGCTTTACTCCGTGGACTCGCCCCGAATTCTTTCTTGCATGAGGTCCAAGAACCCCCTCTTGGGGTCCGGATCGGGTCCTGTAACACAGGCTCACCTGCTCCTGTTTAACAGATACCCCCTAGGGCTCCTCCAAAGGGGCCAGCTCCAAGTCTGGGCTGGACCCTTTTCCTCTGTGATCCTGGCTTCCTGTTGCCAAGGGAAGAAACCGTCCAGAAAGGCCCTCACCCAGAGCCCCCTGAACCCTTGAAGGAGGATCCCCGATCCCTCCAACATCATGCTGTAGTTTTCTCCCTACAAACAATTCCATCGACTTCCTTTTTCTCCAGGGAGAGTTCAGGGACCTCTCCGTGGTGAGTTAAACATCCCATCTCTACTAAAAAAAAAAAAAAAACAAAAAAAAAAAACTAGCCAGGCAACGTGGTGGGTGCCTGTAGTCCCAGCTACTCGGGAGGCTGAGGCAGGAGAATGGCGTGAACCCGGGAGGCGGAGCTTGCAGTGAGCTGATATCCGGCCACTGCACTCCAGCCTGGGCGACAGAGCGAGACTCTGTCTCAAAAAACAACAACAACAACAACAACAACAAAACATCAAATCCCTATAAAAACTGCTCCGGATTCTGCCTAGGTTCTCAGCATCTGGCAAAAACATTTGCAGATGAAGGTCTCTGAGCACATCTTGCTGGGGATTTTTGTTGTTGGTTTTTTTCGTTGTTTTTTTTTTTGGGAGCTCTCGTGATTTCTAAATTACATCATGGGGCAGAGCGGAATGGAGGGAGTCAGAGTGCCATCCTTTTAAAAAACATGAACCGTTTCAAGCATAGCGTTTGACGGAGGGTAGACGGTACGAACTTGATCCCACAGGGCTACTTACTTGCCTTGTGCAAGGCCCCCCGCTCCCCTTCCCGCTTGGAATCATCTTTGTCTAGGAAAAGGATTTCACGCCGGGTCTTTGAGAACACCTCTCAGGCCTGACCGTGGCCTTGGGAAGAAGACTCCCAGGCTGAGGGTCTTGTTGAGAGTTTTAATGTCCCCTTCAGGGACATCTTTGCCTTTCTTTCTTTCAGAAGGGGAATCAGTTCTGGACAGGAGGATGCCTCCCTGCATTTGCCCTCCCTGCCTGCCCCCACATCCTTCTCTGGAAAGGAGAATGAGGATGAGAATGACCTCCCTCTGCAGGACGAGGTGGGCACGGATTTAATGAAGGATTTCACTCTCAATCGGGCTCAGCTGCAAGCAGGGCAGATGGGGCTGAGCAGGGGTGTGTGGTGGGGTCTGCTCCGGGGAGATGGGAGCAGGAGCATCTGCAGAGTGGAAGCAGGAGGGTCGGAGAGCTCGGGAACCAGACAGTTCTCAGGCGACTCCTGGGAGGCTGGCTTTGATACCATCCCAGAATCTGGTTCAGAGTCAAAGCAAAGGGATGAATTTGTTAGCTGGAACAGGGCCCTGAATTCTCCCCAGGAAATTCACTGAAAGAGAGATTTAACCCGCGAGAGTTCCAGCCAAACAATGAATCACCCGACTTCCCTCCCGTCTTTCGTCTTTCGCAGCCCACGTTTCGCTTTCCTACCTTGGATTAGATAAATTAATGCAGAACATCCGGAAACTCCCGGGACCCTTTGAAGTTTTCAAAGGGCCTCTGCCTACTTTGTCTCCTGTGATCCCCCTGGCAGCCCCCACAGGTGAACGGGGAGAGGAGGTTGGGGTGTGGTCCTCATACAAATGGAGACACAGCAGAACACTAAAGGTGAATGACTTTCCCCAGGTCCCAGCCTGAGGATCAGAGCCCAGGTCTCCCGCCTCATTCCTCGATGGTTCTGGAGTTCAGGCAACTTCACACCGTGGTGTAGGGAGAAGCGTGAACCCAAAGGTTGGAGCCATGTCTTAGACAAATCACTTCTTTCCCCTGGGCTATGTCTCCTCTTCCTCTTTTTTTTTTTTTTTTTTTTTTTTTTTTTTGAGATGGTCTCACTCTGTTGTCCAGGCTCACTGGGCAGTGGCAGTGGCACGATCTTGGCCCACTGCAACCTCCGCCTCTCAGGCTCAAGTGATCCTCCCGTCTCACCCTCCAGAGTAGCCAGGATGAGAATGACCTCCCTTCGCAAGACGAGGTGGCCACTGATTTAATGGACTTCACTCTCAGTCAGGCTCAGCCGCAGGGAGGGCAGATGGGGCTGGGCAGGGGGCTGTGGTGGGGTGTAGCTAGGACTACAGTTGCATGCTACCACACACGGCTAATTTTTATACTTTTTGTAGAGATAGGGTCTCACTGTGTTGCCCAGGCTGATCTGGAACTCCTAGGCTCAAGCAGTCCTCCTACCTCAGCTTCCTGAGTAGCTGGGACTACAGGCTCACACCACTACACTTGGCCGATTTTTAAATTTGTTTATAGAGTCGGAGTCTCGCTATATTGCCCAGGCTGGTCTAAAACTCCCATCCTCAAGCAATCCTCCTGCCTCAGCCTCTCAAAGTTCTGAGATTACAAACGTGAGCCAGTGCACCCCGCCTCTCCTCTTTTTTAATGGCTGGGCTGGGCTCTCTAGAACTGTGCTGTCTAACGTGGTAGCAACTAACTCCATGTGACGTTTTAAAGTTAAACTAATTTAAACTAAATAAAAATTAAAAACTGGTTCCTCAGTCCGACTAACCCCATCCAAAGTGCTCAGTAACTGCATGTGACTAATGGCTCCCATATTGGATGGCACAGAAATAACATTTCCGTCATCACAGAACGTTCTGTTGTCCAGCAACGGGACAGGGCTGGTCAAACTGCAGCCTCAGGGCAAATGCAGTCTGCTGCCTGTTTTTGTAAATAAAGTTTCGTGGGAACAGGGACACACCCATTTATTTATATATTGTCTTTGGCCCCTGTCAGGCAACCAGCGCAGATCTGAGTAGCTGTGACCGAGATGATAAGGCCCGAAAGACCTAAAATATTCACTGTCGGGTCCTTTACGGAAAGCATGCCGACTTCCGCTCTGGAAGATGGAAAATCTCCAGAGTTCCACCCAGACCACTCAGCGTCATTCAGAGGCGCAGAATCATCCCACACTGCAGAGATCCCGCCTCTCCCTGTCCCAGGTATTGGGATTCATGGAACACATCTGCCTGTGTGTGTGTTTCCAGAAAGGAAATGTAGTTCTTCATTTTTTTTATTTTTGAGACAGGGTCTCACTCTCTTCCCCCAGCTGGAGTGCAGTAACGTGATCGGGGCTCACTGCAGCCTTGACCTCCTAGACTTCCATACTCAAGTGATCCTTTTGCCTCAGCCCCACCAGTAGCTGAGACTACAACAGGCACGAGCCATCACACCTGGTTAATTTTTTTTTTTAATTTTTAGTACAGGCAGAGGGTCTCACTATGTTGCCCAGGCTGGTCTGGAACTCCTGGGCTCAGGTGATCCTCTGGTCTCAGTCTCCCAAAGTACTGGGATTACAAACATGAGCCACCACGCCCAGCCCTAATAATTTTCAATTCAGGGCCAATCTCATTTCATCTGTTCCTCTACCCACTTTAGATGAGCCCTCGATTCTTTTGAAGCAGATTTCAGTCATTCTGTCACTTAATATGTAAATATTTCAGTATGCATCTCTCAAAAACATAAGCACGATACCAGTATCACAGCTAAAGATATTCACAATAATTCCTTAATCATATGTGCAGTGTTCAATGTTCCCTGATTTGTCTCATAGATATTTTTTCTTGTATTATTTTAAAATCTGCTTTGGGATCTAAATCAGATCCATATGTTGTGATGGGCAGTTGGGTCTCTTTGCCTTCTTTAACCTATTACCCTCTCCCTCTTTTCCTTACAATTCACTTAATGAAAAAATTGGATTATTTGTCCTATAGAGCTAGCCACAGCCTGCACAGTCTGCGATTATTATTATTATTGAGACAGGGTCTTGCCCTGTGCCCCAGGCTAGAGTGCAGTATCACAGTCATGGATCAATACAGCCTCAACGTTTTGGGCTCAAGTGATCCTCCCACCTCAGCCTCCAGAGTAACTGGGACTGCAGGCATATGCCAACACACAGATAATTTTTATATTTTTTGTACAGATGGAATTTTGCCACGTTGCTCAGGCTGGTCTCCAACTCCTGGCCTCAAGTGATCCACCCACCTTGGCTTCCCAAAGAGCTGGGATTACAGGCCACAGTCTGGATTTCGATGATGACATCTCCATGGTGTCATTTGACAGGTTCTTCTGTCCTCTTCATTTTCTGTAGCTCAGTAGTTGGATCTAGTGTTGATCACATTCAGTTTTTGGGGTTTGGCAAGAATATTTCATAGTGTAGTGTCCTGTCCTTCCACTGGGGGGCACAGAGTGCTTGGTTTGTGTTGTTTTTAGAGGTTGTTCACGTTCTTTAATGGTTATTGCTTAGATCCGTTAGTTCATTAGGACATGTAAAATGCTGATATTCAAATTCTACATTCCTCTTCCTTAATTAGCTAGAATAATTCTATAACAAGGACCTTCCCCTTATCAACCGTTTGGTCACGCTGATGTATCATTGCCGTAAGAAAGGTAGGATAAATGCTTAAATTTTTTGCCCTTTTACTGACCAGTTTTCAAAATAATGAGGGGGTATCCTACTATCCTCCAAAGGTGACCAATGAGGGATTTTTTTTCTTCTTTTTTCACAAATCATGAATTCATGGACTTAAACCCATTCACTTTGTTTCAATCCATTCAACTAGTCAACCTCAAGGATGCCAAGGTGCAGAAGAGAATGTGTTGAGTCAACTCTTCCTACATCACTGACCAGCCAACTTCTAAGAACAAAAGCTGTCAGGCTGGCTGGGGCCAGAGTCCCCTCACCTTTTCACAGGCCATAGGAGAGTCTCCTCCTACACCCCACCCTGGTCAACCCAAGACCTGCTCGTGTGCAGATGCATGCTTCAGAGACAGAGCAGCAGGATGCTCTAGAACCAAGCCAGGGGGTGGGAGGGGCTAGGCACCTCTCTTGCTCAAGAGTGAGACACCAGGCAGGATGCAGGGGCTCATATCTGTAATCCCAGCCCTTTAGGAGGCTGAGGCAGGAGGATCACTTGAGGCCAGGGGTTTGAGGCTGCAGTGAGCCACGATCGCACCACTGCACTCCAGCCTGGGCACCACAGGCAAGACCTTATCTCTACAAAAAATTTCAAAAATCAGCAGGGCATGGTGGTGTGCCCCTATAGTCCCAGCTACTTGGGAGGCTGAGGCGGGAGAATCATTTGAGCCCAGGAATTTGAGGCTGCAGAGAGCTGTGACTGATTGCACCACTGCACTCTAGCCTGGGAAACAGAGTGAGACCCTGTCTCTAAAAAAAGGGAGAGAGTGAGACACTTGTATTCCATTTTTCATGGTGGGGACGTCCCCTGTTGGGCTACAGTTAACGCAAGCACTGATCCTAAGCCTTAAAATGCACACACACAAACATACACATCACACACACACACACACACACACCCCAACGTGCACACAACTGCTGTTCATGAGGAAAAATAATTTCCAGGCTTCTGTTCCCACCTGCTCTACACACAGATGCTCTCGTATCTCATAATTGGCCAACTTATCTAGTTTGATAAGTAAATAGATTTTGCTTTAGAAGACACAGCTCCGTCTACCTCTGTGTAAGTTTCCTTTTTACTCCACCCACCTCAGAACTCACGCTGTTCCCAAGCAGTGAACTAACAGGAGAATGTCTAGTTTAAGGGAGATTTTTAATGCCATTCCCAAACCCTACAGGTACTCACCAGTATTCTGTTTATTTTATTTGCTCATTCCCTGCTCAGGACAGGATATTGAAGGTGAATTATTTATACTCCAAGAAACCAAAAGAAAGAGAGAGGGAAAAAAAGCAAGAGCAAGGAAACAGTAGTTTCTGTATGGCTGTTTTTCAGGTTTCTGCCGATCTTACTAAAAATATTTTATCCTTACTCCATTTTTGTACAGAAAATGTCATGTGTGTACTGCCACTGAAAAGCAACGTTACTGATTTATTTAAAATATTTATACTGAATTGCCACATTAAGATAGACACATGCATTAGCAGGAGTGATTCAGAACAATGTGCCCACGAAGTTTATTTTTGAATCAAAGTTGAGAAGGCTGTGTGTCTACAAACATCAAATGACTCATTTTTTGCTAATTACTGACACCTGCAGCCGATTCACTCTCTGCTAAAACTCAGCATTTCAGTTAATTTCTGCTCTAATTAGTGTGGTAACAAATGCATCTCCTACTTGATATAGAAATACAGAAGGCTGCACAATGACTCTGGGGGCTTCCAACTTTCTTCCTAAAATTCTAGCAGAGAAATCTAGAAATGCCAACGGTCGGGCTTCACGGCCTGACCTAGGTGTTCAGAGGTTCCTCCGCCAAAGGGCAGGGCTGCTTAGAAGCCAGGCAATCTCTTAAGATGGGGTAGTGGAGCGTGCGGGGGTTGGGGGTTAGAAAATCCTACGTTTGCATTTCTGCTCTGCCATTCACATGCTGTGCAACCTTGGACAAATCGCTTAGCCCCTCTGAGCCGTAAGATGGAGAGAAATGACGCGTCCCGTATCACTGGGATGTTGTCCAGGCAAAGTGCTGGGAACACGGGAAGTGGTCCATCCTCACTATTCCCATGGTTAAGACTCAAGATCAGACTGACTTTCCTTCCCTCCCTCCCTCCCTCCCTCTCTTCCTTCCTTCCTTCCTTCCTCCCTCC
Source organism: Mandrillus leucophaeus (assembly GCF_000951045.1). Lineage (NCBI taxonomy): Eukaryota > Metazoa > Chordata > Mammalia > Primates > Cercopithecidae > Mandrillus > Mandrillus leucophaeus. The sequence goes on from NW_012101710.1 coordinate 1,998,422, forward strand.
CTTCCTCCCTTCATTCCTTTCCTCCTTCCTCCCTCCCTTCCTCCCTTCCTTCCTTTCTTTCAATGGAGTCTCGCTCTATCGCCCAGGCTAGAGTGCAGTGGTGCGAGGTGTGATCTCGGCTCACTGCAGCCTCCACCTCCCAGATTCAAGCAATTCTGCCTCAGCCTGCCAAGTAGCTGGGACTACAGGCACGTGCCACCACACCCAGCTAATTTTTGTATTTTTTTTTTTCTTTAGTAGAGATGGGGTTTCGCCCTGTTGGCCAGGCTGGTCTTGAACTGGTAAGCTCAAACTCTCCGCCTGCCTTGGCCTCCCAAATTGCTGGGATTACAGACAGGAGCCACTGTGCCCAGCCCAGACCCTCTTTTCTCAACCCCCAAAACCGCTCCTGCCAAAGTGACTCCCGCTTTGCGTTCCCCAACCTTAGCTCCTGACAATTTCCACTGCCCCTGTGGTCCTGTCTGGCTCCGGCCTCCAGCCAGCCCAAGAAACGGTCTTTCTCTTATCTTAAGTGGGCCTTTTTCTTTCCCAAGCCCAACCCTCTGCATGGAGAACACACACACACACACACACACCACACACACACACACCCCCCACACATATACACACACACATATATACACACACACACCACACACACACACACACCACATACACACACCACACACACACACCACACAGAAGGGAGGAAGGAGAAAAAAGATAAAAGATTTGATAGCCACCATGTGTCTGGCACCCAGCACGTAATGACAATGATAATGTTTTCTCTGTTGCAAGCTGCTTTGCAGAGCTCTTTATGGCCAATGACTCATTAAATCTTCATGACTCCCGCGAGATACATACTCTCATTTCCCCATTTTATGGATGAGAAAACCGAGACTTTAGAGAAAAGTAGTCCAAGAAGATATAAACAGACAATTCACAGAAGGGGACATCAACATTGCCTTATGGGCTTAGAGAGAGTTGCTCAGCCTCACAAACAGTCAAGGAAGTGTGAATTAATTATGGGATACTATTTTTCATCTGTTACTCTAGAAAATGAAAAGAACAGTAGGTAACTTGCAATGGCACAAGAAAATGCGAAACCGGGTACTCAAATTCCTTGTTCATGAGTGTGAACTGCTTTAAACTTTACACAAATTAACCTTACAATGTCTATTAAAATTTAAAATGCATGCTCTTTGAGCAAGAAACCTCACTTTTGGGAATCTATCCTACGCAAGTAAAACCAACGACGCATGAAAAACATAGAGGAGGATGTTTATTGTAGCACTGTTTGGGACAAGGAAAATGAATGATTCTTTTTTTTTTTTTTTTCTTTTTTGAGACAGAGTCTCGCTCTGTTGCACAGGCTGGAGTGCAGTGGCACGATTTCAGCTCACTGCAACCTCTGCCTCCCAGATTCAAGCAATTCTCCTGCCTCTATCTCCCGAGTAGCTGGGATTATAGGCGCACGCCACTACACCTGGCTAATTTTTGTATTTTTAATAGAGACAGGGTTTTACCATGTTAGCCAGGCTGGTCTTGAACTCCTGACCTCAGGTGATCCTCCCACCTCAGCCTCCCAAAGTGCTGGGATTACAGGCGTGAGCCATTGTGCCTGGCCGGCAAATGAATGAATTTTACTGCATGGTTTGTAGTGGAGGAAAAAGCAACAACCAAGGATGGTATAGTATTGTTTGGAGTGGGGGAAAATAGAAACAAAGTAAATTTTCATCTATAGAGTAGCTGGATTCATTTAGACATATCCATATTATAGAATACTATGTAGCAGTTTAAAATAATGAATTGAAACTCTACTGCTGGATTGCTGAGTGAAAAATCAATACAACCTACTCCTTGAAACGTGTCACAAGTAGACAACGCTTTTGAATAATGAGATACCATGTTTCATTGTATTGGGGGGGAAATACCAAACTGCATTCCCAACCCATTCAAACACCCTCAGCAATTTCCAAAAAGTACTAAAGTTGTCTCCGACCCCCGTATGACAATCCACCAAGCATTTTTGCATAACATTGAGCATTTAAAACACCAATACCGAGTGGGGCAGATTGCTTGAGCTCAGGAGTTCGAGACCAGAAGACTGGGCAACATGGCGAAACCCTGTCTCTACAAAAAAAAAAAAACAAAAAAAAATAATTAGCTGGGTGTGGTGGTGCACACCTGTAGTCCCAGCTACTTGGGAGGCTGAGGTGGGAGGATCCTTGAGACCAGGGAGGTCAAGGCTGCAGTGAGCTGTGATTGTGCCACTGCACTCCAGCCTGGGTGACAGAGTGAGACCCTGTCTCTAAAAAAAAAAAAAAAGCAAAGACAAAAACAGAGAACCCCGATAACCTAATTAAATGATTATGTTATTAATAATTAATTAGCAATAATAATTAATAATATCTAGTAATAATTAATAATGAATGCA
>NW_012101710.1:2000887-2002362 GCF_000951045.1 Mandrillus leucophaeus
ACCAGGGAGGTCAAGGCTGCAGTGAGCTGTGATTGTGCCACTGCACTCCAGCCTGGGTGACAGAGTGAGACCCTGTCTCTAAAAAAAAAAAAAAAGCAAAGACAAAAACAGAGAACCCCGATAACCTAATTAAATGATTATGTTATTAATAATTAATTAGCAATAATAATTAATAATATCTAGTAATAATTAATAATGAATGCAAAATAAATTGATAATTAATTAGATAACTAAATAGCCCGGGATGAACACAATAGAGGGCACGTGTGTCTGCATTCATTGGGAATGTTTTCTTCCTCGCCTGGAATTAGCGAACTCTGTGACATAAGCAAATGGGGAAATGTTATCTGAAAGATACGCGATGCATGCAAGGAAGGCTTAGCAAAGTGAAATAAACAAGGGGACTTTTAATAATGGTGGTTTCCTGATGGGAGCATTATCTGAATGAGGGGACAGCCCCACTAGTCCCCCATCTCTCTGACTCCTGGCCCACCCAGGTACTTCCCCCTGCAGCCCTGCGTGGGCTGCCTCCGGTTTTCAGAAGTCAGTGAGTGTAAACTCCTTTCTTCCTGGCAGTCATTCCTGTGTCTGCAAAGTCTTAGCATCTCAGATTAAAGCAATTCCCAGGTGTGTGAAAACATCAGGCCTGTCTGTGGGGCAGAGTCTTGGCCGGGGTGGGGAGAGACGGGAGATGTGTGTCATCCTTCCTGGCACTCACAGGGCCGTGGGAACAAGAGGCTTGGAAAGGAGCAAGTGGAGCACGGTGAGGTGGGGACTGCAACAGGGGAGAGGCAGCTGCAGGAGCCCTGGGGGCCTAGAGGAGCCACAGCCCCTCGCTGCAGGCCAGAGTGAGGTCTGAGGGCTTCTCGGAGGAGGGAGGTTGCAAGTACATGGTGGGGAAGGTGCAGACGTCTGTCAAGGGCACCCACAAAGGTGATGCAGGAGGAAGCGTTGTGGCTGGGAGACCAGGGCCGGTCCAGAGACTGGCCAGTGAGAATACGAAAGGCTTCTGACATCCACAGGGCCTGGTTGTGGCAATCCTGATGAAACCTGCTAGGCTGTCTGGACCCTGCCCATTAGGCAAAAGGAGCCACTCAAGAAGATCCCGCCCAGCTGATGCCAGTTTCAGCTGAATCTGGTCTGTGGCTGGGGGCAGATTGGGAGAAATCAATGCCTCAGTTTTTTTGTCGGGATCAATGGATGGCTGCCGCTTGCAGATGTTGCATCTGGGATAAAGTGAAGGGACAAGTTTGGAGCCAGGGCTTGGTGGCCGAAATGTGTGTGTGTTGGGAGAGCAATGAGCCAGGAAGCTCCCCTGGTCCTGGATTGGAAGGTGGGTGGGTGTTGGAGCATTTCATGAGCAGGGCCACAAGGTCAGCACTGGGTTTGGGAGTAGACACTCCTTGTGAGAAGAAGGCAGCCTGGCCCGGTGCAGTGGCTCACGCCTGTAATCCCAACACTTTGGGAGGCCAAGG
>NW_012101710.1:2007822-2012361 GCF_000951045.1 Mandrillus leucophaeus
AAAAAAAAAAAAAAAAAAAAAAAAAAAAAAAAGTCTGCCCATATGAGTTGAGCAACCTCATGAAGATATCCTTTCTGAGCTTGTTTTCCCAGCTCTAAAATACAATACAAACTATCCCGCGGCGTGTATTAGGGCCCAATGAAATTACTCTGATAGGGCTATTATTGCCTTTCTTCTTATAGCCATTCTTATTTTTGACTTTGGAGGTATCAAATATTCAGCCCATGCCAGAGTGAGGATCTCCTTTTCACCTTCTGTCTAAATTGTGCCTTGAATCTCTTTCGCGCTGGGTGCGAACTGCGTGAGACTCTTTTTGTAAAACTCAAACCCTGGCAACCCCACAACACCTGACCTCGAGCTGGTTTCCATAGCCTGAATCCTTCCTCTCTAATTTGCAAACAACTTTCTTAGTAAATGATTACAGAGCAGAATGCAATCCCTTCTATAAGAGATATGACTCAGAACAAATTGTAGCCGCGTTTTTTCTGCTCATTTTTCTCCTGCGTGGTGCGTGCTGCATCATCTTAAAGATCTCTTTGTTTGACAGTCAAGTGCATTAGTGTAGACAAGTGTGATATTTCTTCTCTTGTAATAATTATTTCCTCTTATAATTTCTGAGTTGTATCATAGCTTCTAACATCGTCCCCCAGCCCTTAAACATAAAGATTTCCCCTGGACGCCACTAGCAATGTTCCATGCAAAATGAATGACATCAGCAGAATAGAATAAACTTGTAGAAAGATCTTCTAGGAAGAAAGCAAATAAGAAGATCATAGGAAAAGCTTATAGAAAGATCAGCTAAGGGCTGAGACGGGCGGATCACAAGGTCAGGAGATCAAGACCATCCTAGCCAACATGGCGAAACCCGTCTCTCTTAAAAATACAAAAATTTAGCTGGTCGTGGTCGCGCGCCTGTAGTCCCAGCTACTCAGGAGGCTGAGGGAGGAGAATCGCTGGAACCTGGGAGGCGGAGGTTGCAGTGAGCAGAGATCACGCCACTGCATTCCAGCCTGGCAACGGAGCGAGACTCCTTCTCAAAAAAAAAAAAAAAAGAAAAAAGAAAAGAAAATCATCTAAGCAGGAAGAACTTTGCTTTGCAAGAAAAATACCTACTTATTCATTTAACAACAGTTCCAAACAAAAGCAGTGTGTTCATCAAAGGTTCAGGCAGCTTGTATCATCTCTAATTATAATATAATTTTTAATGGTGGCAACCTGATGATTACATTCACAATGTTTGTTTATCAAAAGGTCTGAGGGGCCACCAAGAAACTCTTTCAGCAGTGCTCTGTACACTAATGAAGTTGCAAAGCTCTCAAATGCAGAGAGGACATAAAAGTCGTGGCAATAAAAGAGCTTAAATTCCCCAAGCCCGAAGTGCTTGCCTACTCCATCACCGGCCATCAATAGGTACTTTGCTCTGAGGACATCAGGTGGTGTTAGCAACCTGTGGATTTGATGGAGGGGAGCCCAGAAGCCAGGAAGTCACTGATGGGCCAGGGCTAGAGTCACAGGTGATGGTGAGACCCAGGCTACTCAAAGTATGGTCCCCAGACCAGGTGCCTGGCGTCACCTGGGAGCTTGTGAGAGGTGCAGAATGAGGCCACCCAGACCTGTAGTATCAGAAACTGCTAAGGGTACGGCGGCTCACATCTGTAATCCCAGCACTTTGGGAGGCCAGGGTGGGCAGATCACTTGAGGTCAGGAGTTCGAGACCAGCCTGGCCAACATGGTGAAACCCCATCTCTACTAAAAATACAAAAAGCAGCCAGGTGTGGTGGCACACACTTGTAGTTCTAGCTACTTAGGAGGCTGAAACAGGAGAATCGCTTGAACCCGAGAGGCAGAGGTTTCAGTGAGCCAAGATGGCACCACTGTACTCCAGACTTGGTGCCAGAGTAAGACTCCATCTCAAAAAAAAAAAACAAAACTGCCAATGCACAGGTGACCCATGTGCTCATTAATGTTTGAGAAGCAGAGGTTTAGGAAACAGCTTTGGGAGAAATCAAACCAAGAGAGGGGTAGGAATTGCAAGAGGTGGCCCTGGAATGTGAGGCTGTGACCAGCATGACCTTGTCTCAGCTCATAGTACCTGCAATTAAACCTTTTGTCCAGACAAGATCTTATTCTGAGGTTCCAAGTAGATATGAATTTGGGAGAGGACAGCATTTAACCCAGTGCAGAGGAGAAGACTTGCAAGAACCACAGACAGGGCATTGGGACTCCTGAGTTCAGCTCCTGGCTGGGGCTACTCCAGAAGGTTCTGTTTCCATGTGCATTTAAAAAAAAAATGGTCATTGAAATCCTTTTTTCTGAGACAGAGTCTTGCTTTGTCACCCAGGCTAGAGTGCAGTGGCATGATCTCGGCTCACTGCAATTTCTACCTCCCGGGTTCGAGCGATTCTCCTGCCTCAGCCTCCAGAGTAGCTGAAATTACAGGTGTGTTCCGTGTCTGGCTAATTTTTGTGTATTTAATAGAGACAATGTTTCACCATGTTGGTCAGGCTAGTCTCGAACTCCTGACCTTGTGATCCACCCACCTCAGCCCCCCAAAGTGCTGGGATTACAGGCATGAGCCACCGTGCCTGGCCGGTCATTGAAATCTTTTACATGCTAAAGTGGCAGAGAACACACTGAGGACAGATGAAAAGGCAGCTGATGAGAAGGGACTGAAATTCCACTCTCCTTGAGCATGCAGACTTCTCTGACCTGGTCCCTGGGAGAGGCCCCAAGCCTCTCCACTCCCCTTTCCTTGTATTTAAAACCGAGCTAATAACTTGGAACTCCCTCGAAGGAATAGTGGAAAGAACTGGTGTTTAAAATAAAATGATTCTCAACAGTGTTGCAAATGCGAGTTGCCTCAGGAATACTAACTAGGAGGAAAACTATCAAGGTTCCTCGATTCTAAATCTGGCAAGAGAAAGAGACGGGTGTGTGGGGAGAGAATGAGCTATTTTTAATTCCTGGCCAAGAAAAGAGTTTTTATAAATCCACACTAATATTATGAGCTCAGCCTGTTCGAACAATGAATTCTGTTTCCATAATTGTCTTGTCCACGGTAACCACCATAGAAAGAACAAGAATCATGGTGATTCCTAATGTAAATCTGCCTGGCTTCTCGGTGGCAGAGGAGGTTGGGCTGCTTTCAGAGCTCCGGGAGAGCCCCGAGGGAGGGGGGACAGTGGCCTCTGCTGGGGTCAAGCCATATGATTCGTAATTAATATTTAACACTGGTTTTAAAAACAAGTGACATGCCCCTTAATCCGTGCACATTATCTAAGGTCAGGAACAGAAGAAATGCATTTATTGATTGATTTGCTTTCTCCGCGCCCCACCCCCGCCCCGCCCATGCCTCTGTGTATATGTTAATATTGCCTACAATGTCCAGATTTTTTTTTAAAAGGTCTAGATGCAACTGCAAACACAGCCAGTTCTCTGCTTTCCCTCTGTGCCACAGCCGAGGAAAGCGTGTTGGCAGGAAATTCACTTGTTCAAGGAGCTGGCTTCAGCCCCCTTCTGCCACCAGACCCACTCCAGAACAGATTCCCTATTCACGGGAGAAGAGGACCATAGAAATTCAGTATGTAGTTTCACATGGGTTATTTTATTTTTTTTTAGAAATGTTCAAAACACAAAAAGTGCAGAGAATAACAGAACACGTTCCCAGGTTCGCACCACCCAAAACTGACAAATGCCAACATTTTCTGTCTTTGGGTTTTTGTTTTTGTTTTTGAAACAGGGTCTCATTCTGTCACTCAGGCTGGAGTGCAGCGGTGCGATCACAGCTCATGGCAACATGGGTCTCCTGGGCTCAAGCAAGCCTCCCAAGTAGCTGGGACTACAGGTGCACACCACCATGCCCGGCTGAGTTTCTGTTTTGGTGGGTTTTTTTTTTTTCCTTTGTAGAGATAGGATCTTCTTTGTTGCTCAGGCTGGTCTTAAACTCCAGGGCTCAAGTGGTCCTCCTGCCTCAGCCTCCCAAAGTGCTGAGATTACAGGCAGGAGCCTGTAATTCATATATTTCATATATTTATATTTACAAAAATATAAAGTGGGCCAGACTCGGTGGCTCACACCCAACACTTTGGGAGGCCGAGGCAGGTGGATCACGAGGTCAAGAGATCGAGACCATCCTGGCCAATATGGTGAAATCCCATCTCTACTAAAAATACAAAAATTAGGTGGGCGTGGTGGTGCGTGCCTGTAATCCCAGCTACTTGGGAGGCTGACGCAGGAGAATCGCTGGAACTGAAGAGGTGGAGGTTGCAATGAGCTGAGATTGCACCACTGCACTCCAGCCTGGCAACACGCCGAGACTCCATCTCAAAATAAAATAAATAGAAAATAAATGAATAATATATATATATAGTGAACAAAACATCACAGATCAAGTGAAGTCCCTTTCAGCCCCACATGCAAGGTCAGCCCCTCTCCCCTCTCTTGAGTCAGGGATGTGTCTCTACCCTCTTATAGGTGTACCCATGAACAATCTATAATATTGTTATAATATAGTTTGGGCTGCTTTGAGGTTCCTAGAAC
>NW_012101710.1:2012411-2017671 GCF_000951045.1 Mandrillus leucophaeus
ATATATATATAGTGAACAAAACATCACAGATCAAGTGAAGTCCCTTTCAGCCCCACATGCAAGGTCAGCCCCTCTCCCCTCTCTTGAGTCAGGGATGTGTCTCTACCCTCTTATAGGTGTACCCATGAACAATCTATAATATTGTTATAATATAGTTTGGGCTGCTTTGAGGTTCCTAGAACTTGTTTTGTGTCACTCGACATTGAATTTTTTTATAATTACCTGTGTTATCGATGCACATCTAGTCTATCCATTTCAATTGCCTGTAGAAGTCTATCTTATGAATGCACCACGTCTGGTCCACCTTCCCCCATTGATGGACATGGAGTTGTCTCCCACTGTGTCCCATTTACAAACCATGAGTCTGCCATGTGTGTCTCCTGGTCTACATGTACCCATGGAATTTCTGGGTCATGGGGTCACACAGGTTCAACTTCACCGGGTACTGCCCAGTTGCTCCAAGGCAGGATCAACCTGCATTTGCATCAGCAGGTCATGAGCACTCCCTCTGCCCCACATACTCTCCAGCATTTACTACGGGCCAGCTTTTCTTCCTGATTGGAAACCATCTGACGGGTGATGGAGAGGAACGGTGCACACGGCTGTTTTCACATCACCATTCTGTGGCTTTCTCTGCTGGGGCTACTTAAATGCAGCAAAGGGGACAAAACCCAGAACAGACACTGGACGTGAGAAATCTGAAACTGGAGCATCTATGTTGTTCCAAAGGGTGGATCTCCAGAGAACTCACCATCAAGACTGCAGCCCCCACCACCCATCTGTCATGTCACTTGAGCAGAGTGACACTAAGTAAGTACTTTGAAAATGAGCTGTGGGTCTGGGAGGACCTGGGTCCTTGTGTTGGTTCAAGACTTTCCTCAGACAACTGACTTCACTCTGGTAACCTCAGTTCCCTCAGCAGTCAAAGAAGGACAATGATCTCAATCATATAAGAGTAAAAGATGCAGTTATCTGTGCAGGGCTCGGCACATCACTTGGTGTAGAGTGCTGAGAAAGACTATTATTTTTGAGACAGGCCCTTCCTCTGTTGCCCAGGCTGTAGTACAGTGGCACCATCATGGCTCACTGCAGCCTCAACTTCCTGGACTCAGGTGATCCTCCAACCTCAGCCTCCCAAGGCTGGGACCACAGGCATGGAGATCCTTGGCTACGTGTTTTTATTTTTTGTAGCAATGGGGTTTCACTACGTTGCCCAGGCTGGACGTGAGCTCCTGGACTCAAGAGATCCTCCTGCGTCAGCCTCCCAAAGTGCTGCAATTACAGGCATGAGCTACCACACCCAGTTTTATTAATAATGATAAATAATACAGAGAAATGACTCAGAGTCTGGGTTCTGGAATCGGACTGTTTGGGTTACTTTCCTGGCTTCAGCCTCTTGCTTGTTGTGTGTGTATCTTAGTTGTCTCATCTGCAAAATGGGGATGCAACGAATACCAACTTTTGTGAAAATCAAGTGCGATTGTGCATATAAAGGTCTTAGAACAAGGCATTATCCAGGGCCGGGCGGAGTGGGTCAGCCTGTAATCCCAGCACTTTGGGAGGCCGAGGCAGGTGGATCACGAGGTCAGGAGATCAAGACCATCCTGGCTAACATGGTGAAACCCTGTCTCTACTAAAAATACAAAAAATTAGCCGGGCGTGGTGGCGGGAGCCTGTAGTCCCAGCTCGGGAGGCTGAGGCAGGAGAATGGTGTGAACCCGGGAGGCGGAGCTTGCAGTGAGCCGAGATTGCGCCACTGCACTCCAGCCTGGGCGACAGAGCGAGACAAAAAAAAAAAAAAAAAAAAAAAAGTATGATCCATAGCAAGTGCTCAATTGCTTATATTCCTAACAGAGCAGACTATGGATGGCAGAGCTGTACCTTGTGATTGAACAGAATCTGATCAGGAGCCTTGGCCTGGAAGCTCAGCAGACTGAACGTTTCACAGTGTGATGCAGCTTATTTGAAGTCATCCAGACCACAAGAGCTCCTTTCTCCTTACCTTTGACGTTGGCTGGTGGCTGGTGCGCACCGTAGGGAGTGCCCTGAGGACCCAGGGGCTCTCCTTCCTCCCCCTGCCTGCCGCTGTGCCATCAGGGAGGTCTGGCCTCCAAAGGCCTGGCCAGATCCTGGGAGAAAGAAAAAAAAAAAAAAAAAGACACAAAACGAGTGAGGGGAGTGCCTCATGCAGAAGCTGCCCCATGCATGAGCACAGGAAGAAAACAAATCGGACCGGCTCTGTAGCAGAAATGCCGGCAGGAAGCAACATGAATTCTCCCCTCTTCTGAGATAACCCCTGCCAGCATTCTGAGTGATGATAAATCACTCATTTCTGACACGGTTGATTTTTCAAAGCATTTTTAGAAGAAGCATCCAGCCGTCACATTTCAAACATAATTCAAATGCGGGGGAAAAAATCCTGCAATGTTTATTATTAATTAAACAGGATTACAGGACCGACTTGGTAGAAATGGGCAGAGGAAATGCAGGCATCGTCCCAAATTCCTTACATCCAACCTGCCAGACCTTCCTGGGAAGGGTTTCCAGATGAGACTCCTTTTGCCATAAATCCAAATATCTGTTCGTGCTCATCTGCGTTTTGATGCTGGAATTAGATGCTTCATGTGTGCGGATGTCGGAATATTTATTGATAGTTAAAATTTCATGTCCCCTGGATTGATGTTTGTGCATCAGGACAAATGACTAGTGTCTTGCCAGTAGTTTGAACAGGTGTAGGGTAAAGATTATTTAACACGGAGTTCTGCTTTCTGTCTTTAGATTCTCCAGGAAACGAGAAATCAAATCTCCGGGGACTATCCAGGTGGGAAATGGAAATAAATGATAAACATACAAATACTTCAGTTCTGTTTCCTATTGGTTGGGAGCGGGCTTTTTCTTTTATGATCTTGTTACTATTCCAGATTTATGAATTCTGAAAAATTTAGAGACTATTTGAAATATTTAAATACATTTTAAAACCTGTGCGTGGGAAATGGAGCTATAACCTACAAGATCCAAAGTGTCTTTCACAAGCCCGTGCTCTGCACCGGGAGGGTTCCGCCGTTCGGGGCCCAGGCTCCATCAGAGCAGCAGGAGCTGCAGAACTACAGCTGGATCGGAGGATGGACCTGCCCCACACTGGGCTGTCACTGGGGGGGGCCCAGTGTTATCCCAGAGGAACTGCTACCCGGACCACTGTCCTTGAGTATGTCTGCAAGAATGCCACAAAAATCACTAGATGTGGCTGATGCCAGCCCTGTTCATTAAAAGCAGGTGCCCACCCCATCTCTACTAAAAATAAAAGCCAGGTGTGGTGGCAGGTGCTTGTAGTCGCAGCTACTCAGAAGGCTGAGGCAGGAGAATGGCGGGAACCCGGGAGGCGGAGGTTGCAGTGAGCTGAGATCACGCCACTGCACTCCAGTCTGGGGGACAGAGCAAGACTCCGTCTCAAAAACAAACAAACAAACAAAAAAAAGTAGGTGCCCAACACAGTGTCTTGCTCATAGCTCACAAATGGATCCATCTTTCCTTGGTCCTCCCAAAGGGCAGGAGCCCGTCTACCTTCGGGGTCGGACAGGGTGTGATCGGGAGTGTGTCGTCTGAAGAGAATTTTAAAACAATAACACCCCAACTCAAAGTCAATCTGCTCTTCATTCTCGCCACGTGCGATTCTACACAATGCCAGGGATAACATATGTCTCCCCCTCAGTCTCTTTGTTGGTCTAATTTCTAGACAATTGCCACAGTTACTGTTGAGTTTTGATAATATCGCTTCAGATTAGCACATTGAATGACTTGTCCTCTAAACAAATAGTCTTCGATGTGGAGGTTAATTTGGAGAAGTCCCCATTGTAGAGTCACCCTTAGCACTCAGGGAGCCAGCAGCACGTGCTCATGTGAAGAGGAAGTCTGCCAAGATTCTGAATCACTAGGGCTCACTTGGTGTGGAGTTCAGGTCCTCATCCCCTGTGGCATTGCATATTTCATATTAACTGTGTTTAGTAGATTCAGAATAAACAATAGCACAGTCATTATGAAGACAAAGAGAATTTGAATTGCTTTAATTCTGCCTTTCCTTGTGACCATTTGGAGTTTTAATTTTATAATTAAAACAGCAAAACGAACTGAGACATGTCATGTTTTGTTCCATACGTGCAAATATTAGTGTATACAAGAGATATTTTACTGAATTCAAACAGTAACTGTTGCATGATGGTGACAGAAAATAATTTTGTCTGTCAAGGAGAGGCATATTAGAAATGATGGGCTTCAGATGTCTATTTTGCCTGGCGTATCACTGTCTCCCAGCATGACGTTCAGTTCTATAAGCATTTACCAGGTCAGGACCCTGAGGGCACAGCAGGGACTGCAACAGACATTTTCAAACCGTGTGTTCCACAGTTAATTATTTGAATATAAATGTCATAAATGCTATAAGAATAATGTAGGAAGTTGCTATATTGTCTATTTCTGTATAACAAATTGCTAGAAAACTTAATGGCTTAAAAAAATACACGTTTATTATGTCAGTTTCTTTGAGCCAGGAATTTGCAAGTGATTTAGCTGAGTGGTTCTGGCTCAGGGACTCTCATGAGGATACAATCAAGATGCTGGCCAGGGCTGCATCATCCAGAGCTCAATTGAGACTGGAGGATCCACTTCCAAACTCCCTCACATGGCTGTTGGTAGGAGGCCTCAGCTCCTCACCATGGAGGTTTCCCCAAAGGACTGCTTGAGTGTCCTCACAACATGGCGGCCGGCTTCTCCCAGAGCAAGTAATCCAAGGGAGAACACAAGGAGGAAGTCACACAATGCCTTTTATGATCTAGCTTCAGAAGACACACCTTGTTACTTCTATTTATTAGAAGTTTATTAGAAGTATTCTATTTATTAGAAGTTCCTAAGTCCAGCCCCATGTAAGGAGAGGTGAATTGGGTTCCATTTTGGAGACAGGAATGTCAACAAATTCATGTAATTTTAAATTTATTGCTTATCTGTAGATTTATTTGAGATAAGGTCTGACTCTGTCACCCAGGCTAGAGTGTATGGTACAATATTGGCTCACTGCAACCTCCACCTCCTGGACTCAAGTCATTTTCCCACCTCAGCCTCCCAAGTAGCTGGGACTACAGGCATGCACCACCACCCCTGGCTACTTTTTGTATATTTTGTAGAGATGAGGTTTTGCCATGTTATCCAGGCTGGTCTCAAACTCCTGGGCTCAAATGATCTGCCCACCTCAGCCTCCCAAAGTGCTGGG
>NW_012101710.1:2022886-2050694 GCF_000951045.1 Mandrillus leucophaeus
ACATTTACTGATTGGCTGTGTGGTGATGAGGGAGGGAGGGAGGGGTCAGAGGTGATGCTCAGGTTTGGGGCTTATCAGCTGCCCAAGGAGGTGGCAAGTGGAGCCATCTACTCTGATAGGAAAACACTGGAGGAGGGGGAGCAGGTCACAAGAGCAAGATCCTAAACTGAGCTTCAACACACTCAGCTTGACAGCTCTACCAGATATCCCAATAGCCACAGCACGTAGAGAGCCAGATATAGCAGGCTCGAATTCAAGTTTGGAGATATCCATGTGGCCGTGGGTTTAGCCTCTTGGGGAGAGAATAAAGGCAGTTGATTAGATAAAAGAGAAGGTGGAAGACGGCATTTGCATCCCCTGTTAAGTGAAAGACTTTTCTACTTTTGTGATTTGATGACATACGTCAAAAATGACCAGTTTTATGTACGGGCATGGTGACTCGCCTGTAATCCCAGCACTTTGGGAGGCTGAGGTGGGCGGATCACAAGGTCAAGAGCTCGAGAACTTCTTGGCCAATATGGTGAAACCCCGTTTGTACTAAAAATACAAAAATTAGCCGGGCGTGGTGGTACGCGCCTGTAGTACCAGCTACTCTGGAAACTGAGGCAGGAGAATCGCTTGAACCTGGGAGACGGAGGTTGCAGTGAGTCAAGATGGCGCCACTGCACTCCATCCTGGGCAACAAGAGTGAAACCCCAAAAAAAGTTACCAGTTTTGCATAAGCTACTCAGAGTTGGGTTGGGTGTCTGTCACTTGCATCCAAAAAGTTCTGACAAATATACAAGGCCACCCGAGGAGAGTTTGCTCCTTCTGAGAATGATAAAGCAGCTCTTTCTCCCCCTTGGAAAGAAGATGAGAAAGTAATTTGTATGCAAATGGAGATGGATGTGACCTCCTGCTTATCAACAGCAACTTGTCCCCTTTTCAGAAAACAGAAACTTACATTCCACTTTGTACAAATGGTACAGTTCAGAATGGCAGCTGGAGGCAAATCTTTCTCTCTTTTTTTCCCCTCAATTGCTAAGCAAGACCTCCCTTGCTGCGTAAATGCTTTCCTACCCTTTGACACAATTGCTTCAGGTCTTTTCTCCTGGGTGAAACGTTCCGCAGAAGGGGCTGCGCAGGGAACTCTAATTAGAAAGCAGATCACCCACCCACATGAGATCAAAATTCAGAGTGTAACCATCCCTCCTGGCTGGAATTCTAGAAAAAACAGCTGATGGAAGTAGAATGTGGGCAGGCTGATGTGTCCACATCAAGTGCTTGGTCAGTATGTCAGTCCTGGGAGGGCAGGACCCTGGGGGTCCTTTCTTAGAAGAACACAAATGATCAAAGACCTGATGTGTTGGGATAGAAAGAAGGATGCTGGCTAAGATGACATTGAGTGTCAGTTTGAAGGCTATAACAAACCTTCCAGTAACAATAATACGTTTATACTGCACTTATCACCTATGAAGTGTTTTCACATACAATGCTGACCAACCTCTTCTTAGAGCAATCCCCCATCCTCATGGGATCTAACTTCTGAAAGAGCCTCCAGGTCCAGAAATCCTTGTTCCTTCAGACCCATCTTTGTCATTTTTAGAGCTTAACAAATTCTGAGAGAAGGTGACAATGTCTCTTGTGTTGTCAAACACTGCATAACAAATCACTCCGACACACAGTGGCTTAAAACAATCGTCGTTTATTACCTTGTGGTTTCGGGGGTCAGGAATTCAGGAGCAGGTTAAGTGGGTGGTTCTGGTTCGAGGTGTATCGTGAGTTTGCGGTCAGATGTTGGCTGGGGCTGCGGTCGGAAGACTTGAGGATTCTCTTCCAAAGTGGCTCAGTCACAGAGGCTTCACTCGGTGGAACTTTCCATAGAGTTCCTTGAGTGACCTTACAACATGGCGGCTGGTTTCTCTCAGAGTGAATGATTGGGTAGAGAGAGTTACAGATGGAAACCACAACGCCTCCTATGGCCGAGTCTCAGAAACCATACGCCATCATTTCTGCCATACTCTGTTCACTAGAAGCAAGTCACTAAGTCTAGTTCACACTCAGAGGGAAGAGAACAAGCCTCCATTTTGGAAGGAAGCAGTATCAAATTACTAGTGGAGATAGATATAGATATAGATATATGGATATATATTTTTGGAGATGCCCAGGCTGGAGTGCAGTGGCATGATACCGGCTCACTGCAACTTCTGCCTCCCGGGTTCAAGGGATTCTGCTGCCTCAGTCACCAGAGTAGCTGGAATTACAGGCAGGCACCGCCACATCCAGCTAATTTTTTTTGTATTTTAGTAGAGACGGGGTTTCACCATGTTGCCCAGGCTGGTCTTGAACTCCTGAACTCAGGCAATCCACCCACCTCAGTCTCCCAAAGTGCTAGGATTAGAGGCGTGAGCCACCACATCCAGCCTAGTGGATATATTTTAAAACCAAATCTCTTGAAGCCAAAAAGCTGAGAGAATGGGCATCAAGTCAGTGCAATAATTCATTGAGTAGAGACTAGAGAACCCACCTTCACCCCGTACGTTTTCACTTTGCAGCGAGCATTTTTTATTTTTTAAGGTCCTGGCAGGAAACAGATGGCATGTTCAGGTAGTGAATTATCTCAGTAGACACAGAAAAAACAATTGACAAAATCCAACACCCATTCATGACAAAAACCATCTACAAACTAGGAATATGAAGGAACTTCCTCAACTTGATGAAGTGCACCATGGAAAACCCACAGCTAACATTATACTTGATGGTGAAAGACTGAATGCGGTTCCCAAAGCTTGGAAATGAAGCAAAGACATTCATTCTCGCAACTTCCATTCGGGAATTTACTGAAGATTGGAGCCAGTAAAATAAGGCCTATATATATATATATAAAATAAAATAAAGATATCCAGATTGGAAAGAAAGAAGGAAAACTTTTTATTCACAGATGGCATCATCCTATATGTAGAGAATCTTAAGGAATCCACCAAAAATCCTCCTACAACGAATAAATTTAGCAACTTTGCAGGATACAAAATCAATATATAGAAATGAATGGAATTTTCTATACTCGTCATGAACAATTTGAGAATTAATCTTTTTAAAGTTCATTCACAATAGCATCAAAAATAGTTTGGAATGAATTTAACAAGAAAAAAGTGAAAAACTGGTACACTGAGCATTATAAAGGATTGCTCAGAGAAATGGGAGAAAATATAAACGGAGAGATATTCCACGTTAATGGATTGGAAGATTAAATATTATTAAGATGTCAATCCATAGATCAAATTGATCTGTAGATGCAATGCAATCCCTGTTAAAATCCCAGCAGGATTTTTTTGAAGAAAGTGACAAGCTGGTTCTAAAATGAATGCAGAAATGCAAAAGACATACAATTGCTGAAACAATTTGGGGGGAAAAAAAACAAAGCTGGAAGACTTATCCTACCCAATTTCAACGCTTACTCTAAAGTTTACTCTAAAGCTACGGTAATCAAGACAGTGTGGCACTGGAGTAAGGATAGGGATATTGATAATGGTATAGAAGTGAGAGCACAGAAATAAGCGCTTGTGTATATGGCCAATGGATTTTTGACAATGATGTCAAGACAATTCAATGGGGCAGGATAGTCTTTTCAAATATGGCATTGTAACAATTGGATGTCATATACCAAAAAAAAAAAAAAAAAAAAAAACCCACAAAACAATGTTAGGCCCTTAACTCACAACAAAAATAAAAATTATCTCAAAATGAATCACAGACCTAAATGTAAGAGCTACAATTATAAAATTTCTAGGAGAAACCAACAAGAGAAAATCTTCATGGCTTTGGGTTATGCAAAGAGTTCTTAGACATTACACCAAAAGTATGAGCCTATTATAAGTTGGATGTCATTTTAATTTAAAATTAAAAACTTTAAAAGATGCCATGAAGAAAATGAAAGAACAAGCTACAGACTGGGAGAAAATATTCACCAGTCATGTATCTGATGAAGAACTTGTACCCAAAATATATAAGAACTCTTGCAACTGATGATAAGACAACCCAAATAAAAAATAAGCAAAAGACTTGAACAAACATTTCACTAAAGTTTCTCCTACAAGTTTTATAACTGTAGCTCTTATATTTAGGTCTGTGATTCACTTTGAGATAACTTTTATTTTTGGTGTCAGTTAAGGGCCTAACTTTTTCGTGTGTGTATATGATATCCAATCTATACAAATGACTGAAAAGCACCAGCCTGCCCAACAAGGCAAAACCCCATCTCTGCTAAAAATACAAAAATTAGCCGGGCATGGTGGTGGGCAACTGTGATCCCAGCTACTTGGGAGGCTGAGGCAGGAGAATCACTTGAACCCGGGAGGCAGAGGTTGCAGTGAGCCAAGATCGCACCATAGAACTCCAGCCTGGGGATAGAGTGAGATTTCATCTCAAAAAAAAAAAAAAAAAAAAGCATTCACCATTATTAGTCATTGGGGAAATGCAAATTAAAGCCACAGTGAGATATTATTATGTACTAGTAAGTGGCTATAATTTTTGAAAATCAGACAATAACTAAACATAGGTGAGGATGTGGAGGACTCAGAACCCTTGTCCATTGCTGGTGAAAATGTAAAATGGTACCATAGGTTTGGAAAACAGTTTGGCAGTTTCTTAAAACTATTTTACAACCTATCCTACCATTTTACATTTTCACCAGCACTGGACAAGAGTTGAAACATAAACTTACCATATGATCCAGCAATTCCACTCCTAGGAAGCTATCTGAGAGAATTCAAAACACATGTCCACACAGACTTGTAAACAAATGTTCATAACAGTTTTATTCGTAATAGCCCCAAACTGCAAACAACCCAGATGCCTGTCAGCTGGTGAATGGATAAACAAAATGTGGTCCATCCATACAATGAAATATAATGCAGCAATGAAAAGGACTGAAATACTGACACACGTTCCAGTAGGGACAAACCTCAAAAATATTATGCTGAGTGAAAGAAACCAGACACGTACTATATGGTATGTGATTCCATGTTTATGAAATGTCCAGAAAAGGCAAATTCTGCACATTGCCAGGAGCTATGGCAAGCAGGCTGAAGTGAATTTTAGGGGTTGATAGAAATGTTCTGAAACTGGATTGTGGTGATAGTTGCAGCACATTATAAAATTACTAAAAATTGTTGAATTGTAAACTTGTAAAGGATGGAATTTAAGGTATGCAAATTATACCTTAAAGCTAAGAAAAGAATAGTGTATTAGTTTGTTCTCATGCCTCTATAAAGACATACCTGAGACTGAGTAATTTATTTAAAAACAGAGGTTTAATGGACTCCCAGTTCCACATGGCTGGGGAGGCCTCACAATCATGGCGGAGGATGAAGGAAGAGCAAAGGTACATCTTACATGGTGGCAGGCAAGAGAGCTTGTGCAGGGGAACTCCCATTTTTAAAACCATCACATCTTGTGAGACTTGTTCACTACCATGAGAACAGTACAGGGGAAACCATCCCCATATTCAATTATTTCCACCTAGCCCTGCCCTTGATACAAAGGAATTATTACAATTCAAGGTGAGATTTGGGTGGGGACACAGCCAAACCATATCAAATAGCCATATGTTAGCCATAGAAATCAATCTTGGCACAGAGAGAAGGGAGGAGACAGGTGGAGAGCAGATCTGGAGGGGAAAGCACTGAATGTCCAGTTTAAGGATTCCTGTCTGGCCTGCATTCTTTCCCCCGTTTTGGTAACAGTACTGCAATCGTCCTTGGGGGAACTGCTCCCCCAACTCTCTCAAGGCATATGATTCATCACCTCTTGCTTTCAGAAATGGATGACCAGGGCCTGGCCAACCACTGTCAATCTGAAGGATTTTAGGAGAGTTTTAGGGAGTTACTGCTCTAGGTTGCTAAGCTGACAAAGCATATGATATGGTTTGGCTCTGCGTCCCCACCCAAATCTCATCTTCAATTGTAGTTCCATAATCCCTACATGTCAAGGGCAGGACCAAGTGGAGGTAAATAAATCATGGGGGCAGTTTCCCTCATGCTGTTCTCATGATGATGAGTGAGTCTCATGAGATCTAATGGTTTTATAAGTGTCTGGCATTTCCCCTGCTTGCACTCATTCTCTCTCCTGCCATCCTGTGAAGAGGTGCCTTCCACCATGATTGTAAGTTGCCTGAGGCCTCCCCAGCCATGTGGAACTGTGAGTCTATTAAACCTCTTTTCTTTATAAATTACCCAGTCTCAGGTGTTTCTTCATAGCTGCATGAGAATTGACTAATACAGCATAGGACTGATACTGACAGAGAATGTCTTCGCCATTATGAGAAAGAGCCTGTTGGGAAATAGTCATCATAGAGAAAAGGAGAACTGAAAGATGGAGAAAAGATAGGAAGAAACTGAAGTCCACCTGCCCATGGATGTGTTCAATGAGCCAATACCTCTTTGTGATTGCATTAGAGTATGTTAGGTGTCCATCACTTGCAACCACAAGTCCTAACTCAGTGGCATGATCTCAGCTCACTGCAACCTCCGCCTCCCAGGCTCAAGTGATTCTCATGCCTTAGCCTTCCAAGTGTCTGGGATTACAGAAATGCACCATCATGCCCTGCTAATTTTTGTATTTTTACATATTTTTTTTTTAGTAGGGATGGGGTTTCACCATGTTGGCCAGGCTGGTCTCGAACTCCTGGCTTCATGTGATTCACCCAACTCGGCCTCCCAAAGTGCTGGGATTACAGGCATGAGCCACTGCAACCGGCCCTCTCTCACTATTTCTAATTAATCTAAGTGCACTTCTCCTCTTCCCTCCTCCTTCCCCTCACTTCCTCTGCTATTTTCCCTTCTCTCCTTCCTTACCACCCTACCATTAGCCTTCTAAGAACAATGGGGTGAAGAAAAGGAAACCAACCACTTACCACCCACTACTTTCCAGCTGTGTGAACTTGTTGGACAAGTGACTTCATTCTTTGAGTCTCTGCTACCTCATCTGTAAGTTGGGGACAATACTATTTACACATTTACCGGAAGAATTAAATGAAGCACTCTATGCCAAGTGCCTGGCACACAGTAGGTGTGATGGTTAATGTTGAGTGTCAACTTGATTGGATGAAAGGAGTCAAAGTATTGTTCCTGGGTGTGTCTGCGAGGGTATTGCCAAAGAAGATTAATATTTGAGTCAGTGAACTGGGAAAGATGGACCCATCCTCCATCTGGGTGGGCACCATCTAATCAGCTGCCAGCATGGCCAGAATCAAAGCAGGCAGAAGAATGGGAAAAGACTAGACTGCCTGAGTCTTTTGGCCTCTATCTTTCTTCCGTGCTGGATGCTTCTTGCCCTTGACCATCAGACCCCAAGGTCTTCAGCTTTAGGACTCTTGGATCTTCGACCACAGATTGAAGGCTGCGCTGTCGGCTTCCCTACTTTTGAGGTGTTGGGATTCAGACTGGCTTTCTTGCTCTCTGGCTTGCAGATGGCCTATCATGGGACCTCACCTTGTGATCGTGTGAGTCGCCCCTTAAGAAACTCCCTTTTATATATACATCTAACCTATTAGTTCTATCCCTCTGGAGAACCCTGTCTAATATAGTAGGTTATCAATAAATGTGACGATTATTACTAATCATTACTATCTTGTCATTAGCTAGCCTGATGGGCAGTATTTGGTACTAGAATGGTTGTAAAGCTCTGCATACAATCAACCCTTTTGTGTCATGTAATGGTGAAGAAGTCAGAGTTGACTTTTGGTTACCACGCCACTCCTGGGATGGACAATATCACTGGTCCATGTCTGCCTAAATGTGGGAGGAGTCAGAAAGCAACTCACAAGAGTGGAGGGTGAGAAGACTTGGAACGGTCAGCAGTCATCAAGATTCCTTCCAATGGGGACTTAACCCAGGGCTTCCAAGCTCTAAGGTGCACACAGCTCTACTGAGAAGCTTGCTGACATGCAGATTCTGATCCAGGTGATCTGGATGACCCAGGAGCCCTGGAGCAGAACCTAAGTTTCTATTTTCCTGGGCAGCTCCCAGGTAACACTTTCACTGCTGCTCCATAGAAGACAAGTGGAATGACACAGATTGCAAAACACTGGTGCTCACATTGGACTGCTTGTTGGAATCCCCTGAGGAACTTTTAAAAATGCACATGCCTAGGTTCCATCCCCAATGGTTGTCCTTTAATTGGTCATGGGTTTGGCCTGGACATCAGCATTTGTCAAAGTTCTTTGGGGACTTAAGGGACAGGTAGCGAGGGTTGAGAACCACTGTCCTAAACGAGCCTGGGTCTGTTTCTCTACCTGTCCCCATACTAGAGAGATTTGTTTTAAACACCAGGGAGAGAAACTGTCTTTGTTTAGCCTTCTATACAAAACTCCCCCTCCCGCTAAGAAGGAAGTAAATGACTCACACTTGAACTCTCACACACAGCAACACAGAGGACAACCTCAAGTCCAGAAGGAAAGATGTGTAGACCCTTTCACCTAATTAAGATGCTCAGTGATACTGGGGCAGAGGAGATGTGAGCTGCGAACTCCGCTCAGGAAGCTGAGCAGTGACATTTTTGCATACGGAAAGGGAGAGAATCTCCCCAGTCAGGACCTTGGTAGCACTGTGAGTATTTTTGAGGAGTCTTGAATGTTAATATATGCACTCTGGAAATAGTTTATTCCCAGAGAAATGTTAGACCTGGTCCTCCCGGTCTGGAGCTGCTACTTATCTTCACTTCTGAGCTTATGACTCGGGCCCTGTAACTGTTAACCCTTGAGACTCTAGAAATTCAGCCTTTATCTCGACTGCCGTGAGCAGAAGCCATACCTGTCCCGAGTTGTTGCCACAGGCAGAGAGGTGCATGCCCCGGTAGAGGAAGCCACTTCAACTACACTCATTCAGCCACCGTGAGTGTTGACTGGATCCCAGAGAGCCTAGGAGGAGAGGATAGGAATAGAAACAAGAGTTTCAAACCCTTGGCAAGACAGAACAAAACATACTTTTTCTGAGTCATTACTGAAGGAAGAATTGATTGTTGTTTTTATTTTTGTTTTTAGTAAAAATTTCCCACATCATATGTTTTTATTGCTGTAAAATACATGTAACAAAAGCCTTACAATCTTAACCATTTCTAAGGGCATAGTTCAGAGGCACTAAGCACATTCACGGTGTTCTGCGACCATCACTACCATCCATCTCCAGAACCTTCTCATCTTCCCAAACTGAAATTCTGCACCCATTAGACACTCACTCCTGGTCTCCCTCCACCCACCCCTGGTAACTACCATTCCACTTTCTGTCTCCATGAATATGACAACTCCAAGTCCCTCATGTAAGTGGACTCATACATTATATGTCCTTTTCTGACTGGCTTGTTTCACTTTGCACCATCTCAAGATGGATGTTCTCAAGATCCATCCATTTGGCAGCCTGTGTCAGAATTTCCCTCCTTGTTAAGGTGAGATCAGTGGGTTGGGACCCTGAATTTCACACTTGGGGTAAATGCTTTCCCTGTGTGTGCCTCGGTTTCTTCATCTATGACAGGGCTCATTTTGTCCAGCAATCTCCTGTTAGAAGCTATGTTAACTTGTCTGCAGCAAAAACTCAACTTCAGTGACTTCAGCAAAGAGGGTGCTTTTCTTCTCCTCAACACATAATAAGGTGTCTGGAGGATGCATCCCAGGGCTGGTGAATTGGTCCACAATAGCCTCAGTGTCCCAGACTTCCCCTTTTTGTCCTTTAGTGAGTGACTTTCATCTTCATGATCATGAGAGAGTTTCTCTTCCGCAGCTTTGAGAGTCCATGTTGCGAGCAGGAAGAAGAGGAAAATAGCACTGAGGAGCGGATGGTGCCTGCAGCAGAGGGAGGTGAGATTTTCTCAGAAGTCTCTGGCAGACTTCTCTTATCTCATTGGCTAGATTATGCCACATGACCGTACCTAACTGCAAAGGAAGCTGGTACTGTATGGTCTTTGTCTGTTCGTTGCATTGGACATTTTACATCTATTTCTAACTGTTTCACAATTTTGCATCATCACGCCCAACTGGAGGAGTGGATTTTGTTTGTTTTTATTAGTGTAGATTTTAAATCTTTGGTATCATGCCACATTAAACAAAATCTCAGGATTTTATATGGCAAGGAACAAGGGGGAGAATGCATTGGGGGTAGGCAACTAGCGAGATTCTGTTTCACAAGTTGTCCCAAGGATTAGATATAGGTTTGCAAAGTGTCTGAAATGGTGCCAGCAGCACATAGTAGGCACTTGGCCAATGATGGTGCCAGTGAAGATGACAATGATGATAATGATGATCCTGATGGTGAGGATGATGATGAAGATGATAGTGATATGATGATATGATGATATGATGACATGATGATAGTGGTTATGATGATGAGGACGATGATGAACAGAATGGTGAAGATGATGCTGAGGTTGATGATGGTGATGGTGAGGATGATGGAGGCATATGGACATAAACATTTTCAGTAGAATAGGACTCTTGATTAACCAGATTTCACCAGGATGACAATAATGACCAGTAATTAGCTCACACTTACGGAGTGCTCCCTGCGTGCCTAATGCTTTGCAAGTATTCCTAAATCTTTGTGAGTCTCCCAACCTTCATTCAGGCACATTCTTTGGGACTAACTCCACCTCTGGCTCTAGAGAAGGGATAGATAGCTCAGGCCTAATCTAACCAATGTAGTCTCATCCCCTAGACTGTGATGGATTCAGAAATGACCACATCAGCTTTGCAAATCGAACCAATGAACCCAGAGGAGGGTTTTAATGGAAGCTTCTAGGAAAGGAGTTTTAAAAATCTTCTGTATGGGTTTCCAGAAGTGATACATGCTTGCCTTCTCGCTATGAGGACATTTATAGCTTCAGTACTAGTTGACAACCACATTATAATTTGATGTCAGCCAGGCATGGTGGCTCATGGTTGTAATTCCAGCCCTTGGGGAGGCCAAGGCGGGCAGATCGTGAGGTCAGGAGTTTCAGACCAGCCTGGCCAACACAGTGAAACCCTGTCTCTACTAAAAATACAAAAATTAGCTGGGCGTGGTGGTGGGCACCTGTAATCCCAGCTACTTGGGAGGTTGAGGCAGGAGAATTACTTGAACCTAGGAGGCAGAGGTTGCAGTGACTGAGATCATGCCACCGCACTCCAGCCTGGGTGACAGCAAGACTCCCTCTCAAATAATAATAATAATAATTTGATGTCATGATGAAGCCAATACTGCATAGAAATGGAAATGTACAAGGTGTTGTCTCTGTTTGCGTCGGGGTTTATGTTCTTTGCATCCGCCTGCACCCCACCTGGTTCAAGTCGCCACTATTAACAGCCTCATTTTACAGAGGGGAAAACTGAGGTTCAGGGAGGTCAGGGGTACAAAACTAATAAGGGGCAAGCCTGAAATTTGCACCCAGGAAGTTGGATGTTAAACCTTAGAACTTAATCACTCAGTTGTACGAAAATAGTGTGCTTACTGGTGGAAGTTTCAAGTCCTCAACCCCAAAATAACTCTGTCTTTTAAGCCTTTCTTCTGGAGTTTTCTCCTTCAGGGTCACTAACATCTTCTATCCCAAGCTGGGCTCCACCTCAGCATCCACACAGACAGCAATGGGGCCTTTAGTCTTGCCCCTTATTTCCAAAAGTCTAATGGAAGCCCCTGTGTTTTTACAGAGCATGATGCCACTCAGCCTAATTAGAATACGGAGCCTGATTAGATGCCTTCAACTGGAATCAGATCCACTCCATGAAAAACACTGCTTAGCTCTGATTAGTGGAAGAGCCAATTGTCTGATGTACATGTTTGATGAATAAGAATAATTTTGGTTGGGTGCAGTAGCCCATGCCTGTAAGACTAGCACTTAGGGGGCGCCGAGGCAGATGGATCACTTGAGCCCAGGAACTTGAGACCAGCCTTGGCAACATAGCAAGACCCTATTTCTACCAAAAAAAAAAAAAAAAAAAATTAGCCAGGCTTGGTGGTATATACCTGTGGTCTCATCTACTCAGGAGGCTGAGACAGGAGGATTGCTTGAGCCCAGGAGGTCGAGGCTGCAGTGAGCCATGATTGCACCACTGTACTCCAGCCTGGGCAACAGAGCAAGACCCTGTCTTAAAAATAATAATATTTTTTAAAGAAAGCATTATTTCTTAATAAATGCAACTTAGTAAACAAAATATTTGGAAGAACCAGATTCATGAGAACACAACGAAGGGGCATTTGCCTCACACCTCCTAAGTGTGGATGTCACCCCTAGCATCCCTCAGTTCTCAGATCCAGGCTTGTTTGACGACTCCCCAAGGTCTAGAGATATCCCTCCATGCCAGTTCACCCAAGAACAAGAGCTGAGCAGAAAACAGCTCCTGTTCAGCACAAGATGAACGTTGGTGGACCCCTTCCCCCAAAATGAAAAAGGGAGACGTTAACAGGGTGATAAAACCAAAATCTTGCTCAGAGACTGTTTAGAAACCACTGGGTGGGAGGCAATGGTGGCTGAACTTAGAATGGAAGCTCTGCAGGGTTTCTGTCTGAGGCTGGTGGAGAAAGCTGCTGGCAGCCAGCCCAGGTGTGAGGGGACCAGAGAGAAGGCTCATCCTGGGTAAATTCCAGTCCAGTAGGAGAGAGTGGGGTGAGCTGTCTCCAAACGCGGGAGGGGTGGGAGAGAAGGTGGCAGAGAAGCTTCATGAAAGGAGACAGGCTGTGCTAACAGGGCTCTGCACTCGGAGGAGAGAAGTGCTAGGAAGCCTATCCTCTCTCAATCTCTCTTTTAACCTCTCTGCCTCCCTCCCTGCCTTCCTCTCTCTCCCTCCCTCTTTCTCTCTCCTTTCCCACTCCCTCTTTCTGTCTCTTCTCCCCACCTCGTTCTTCCCTCTCCCTCTCTCTCTTCCTCCCTCTCTTTCTCTCTCAATCTCTCAACATTCTTCCCTCCCTCCTCTTCTCTCTCCCTTCTCCCCTCCCCTTTCTCACTTCCCTTCTCCCCCTCCTTCCATGAAAGTAGTAAATTCTAACCTAAGCTTTTCTTCTGATAAATCAAAGGTCCAGGTATGGTTGCCAGAAACAGTCAATACAAATATTTATACTAAGAAAAGGTATCTGTTGTTTATTTGATTTAATCCAGTGAACCTCAGCCCAGGGAGCTACGGCCTACCACAAACACCCCACCTCCCATTTCCATGGTCACTCCTCGGGCTCTGTGGGGTGGATGTGTGTTCCTGCTGAGGACATGGCAGAACCCAAAATGGAACAGACAGGAACTCAGCCCCGTAAACTGCCAGCATGGCACGGATTCTATTCATTCTGTGCCTCCATAAAAATCACATTTAAAAAACAATCAAGATAGGCTCCAAAGAGTAAAGATAAGGCTTGAACACCCTCTCCTGAAGAGACTTGCCATTGGTAGTTCAGGTTCTCATTACGGTGATTGTGGACGACCAGTCCTCCCCAACTCCATCCCTGCGGTTCCCCACTCTCCTCTCATCCTCCTCAGCCCTGCCCCACTCCTCACCACCAACCCTGTCCCACCCACCAGCACCACAGGCTTTTTCCACCTCAGCACCTTGTTTAAAATTGCAGCCCTTCACTGCAACCTTAGTTGACGTCCTGCTAAGGACCGTACCCTTCTAACATCATTGAGGCTGCAATCTCACAACTGACTTGGCCTGCCCTCCCCAGCAAGACTTGGAAGGAAGATAGAAATGGTCCCAGCCCTGCAAGCCAGTGCCCCAGGTGAGGCTGCAGGGCACAGCAGAATGGGGCTTACCCGAAAGACAGGTCTTTGTACCCCATCTTTTTCACGCAGCGGTCACCAAGCAGTCTTTGCAAACTCCATCATTAATTGTTTACTAGGGCGAGGCCATTTCTTTATCCATCCCTATTCTTGAGCATTTAGATTATTTCCACTTTTACAGGATTTTGATCTTAAATTTTCAAAGGGAGAGAAGAATGGAGTCATCATTTAGAATTTATGAGTTGAGTGCCCAAGTTTTACCCTTCATGTATTATCATGACTTGGCATGTTTGGTGATGAGCTGTATGATTTTAATCAAAAGATACAGTTTAGTTAGGCCATCAGTAGACAGTCCATAGTTCTAATCTGAAACATAAAGGAAAATTGAGGGTGGAGGGGAGACCACAAGCCATCTGATTAGAAACCACTGGCAATACACAGAGCGGGATGTGGGGGAAAATTATTTTCTTAAATGTTACCTTCACACGCGTAAAGTTATCGAGGGAAAGCGGTACAAAGAGAACATCTGAGAGAGATGCCAGCTCGGGCCACAGGTGGCTCTAATCTGTTCTGACTTGACTCTAGATGTCTCTCTCCAGGTCCCATATCTCTCTATTAAGGTCCTGTTCGTGGTGCAAGGGAAAGGCAAGATGATTCTTCTTGGGATAGGGGCAGACACTGAGGGCAGAGGAAACGTGCTGTGGCTTAGTTGAGCCAAGGGGGAAGTTGAACTAAGTTGATAATAGCTCAAGATAAAAACTGAAATCCTATCAAAGCATTAAGTCCAAAGGGCAAGACGAGGCCAGACACAGAAAAATAATCAATGGATGATCAATGAGCTCAGAGGCTGGGAGGGTTCAAGCCAAGATGGCAGGCAGAGTGAGGCGTGGAAGAAGCCTGTGGTTCAGAATGAGCCCATGGACAGGGAGGAGATCTCAGAGGTCCTCCTGAGTGGAGGAGGTGCTATCCAGGTTGCAGGGATGGATGTGATGGCTAAAAAGGATCTCTCAAGGCTGGTCACCTTTCACATGGCACTGAGACTCTGTACGTTTCATCCATTGGTCTTCTTTCTTTGTCCATCCCTTCATACTATGCTTAAGATTCTTAAGAGAGCTGTCAGTGACGACCTTGCCCACCTTCCTAACACCACCAGGTTTAGTCTCACTCAACGTTCTAGTACAGAACTAGAGAATCATTTCCTTAGATTCAGAAAGGAGTATCTTCCAGAGAAAGAGTCTCATCCCCTCCCCCTCCACCTATCCTGAATAATAAATCGAGAAGATAAAAACTAAAGACATTAAAATAAAGTCACTTTGCTGACAGGCTATGACTTGGGAGAGCTAACTGTTTGTGAACAGAAGGGCATAGGGAAATCCATTTGGGGAAATAATTTTCAAAGTTTACTGTCTAGTTATGGCCTTAAAGTTTTTATTTTCCCAAATTATAGGAAAAGATTCATCACGGTGAGACAAAAATTTCTTGTGGGAAAGTTGTGAAAAATGTCTTTGTTCCAACGCGAAGCAACAGAGTGTTGTCTAATTTTCCTGGTGGGCAGGTGGAAGATGATAGGTCAAGGATAAGGAGTGATGGTGATGGTGGTTTATGCTGCTGACACGTATTCTTAAAGATTATAATCAGCTCACTTGGGAGCCCTTGAGGGAAGAAAGATCCAAAGGTAGAATGAACACATATGATCTATAAATAGGACACATACTTGAGAAGCAGTGATCTTATCTGGAGGCAGCCGTGCCTCTGTTATTTCATCGATTCTCCCCACGTTAATGGTGTTGCTGGAGCTTACTATTAATCTAATGACTGTGCTTTGGAATAATAATGCTTCACTCCTGCTCTGTCTCTTCTATTTGACAGACAGCTTGGATTCATCAGAGAAAGGGCCCAAGAGCTGCATCAGTCATTATTAAATAGAAATCAATAAGGTACGTTACATAAAGGAAGCTGCAAGTGTGTGATACGAGGCAGCGTGTTACCTCTGAATTCAGAAATCCATTCCTGTTTCTAAGCACCAAAGTTCTAGGGGGCTCTGACCTCTGGAAATGTATGCATGTGCTTTGGACATTAATGCCGCTAAGAGGGTGCCTTAATCCATTTTGTGCTGCTTCTACAGAATACCTGAGACTTGAAAATTTATAAAGAACATAAATCTATTGGCTCATGGTTCTAGAGGCTAGGAAGTCCAAGATCAAAGGTCTGCATCTGATGGGGACTTCCTTGCTGCACCATAACATGGCAGAAGGCATCACATGGCAAAAGAGGATGAGAGAGAGGGGGAGAGGGAGGTGAAATTGCTTTCATAAAAAACCCACTCCCATGATAATAACATTAATTTATTTGTGAAGGCAGAGCCCTCATGACATAATCACCTCTTAGAGGTCCTACCTCTCAACATTGTTGCATTGAGTATTAAGTTTCCAGCACATGGATTTTGGGGGACATATTCAATCCATAGCACAGTTTTTGTGGGTCAGGAATTCATGGGTGGCTTAGCTGGGTGATTCGGGCTCATGTCTCTCATGAGGTTGCAGTCAAGATGCCAGCTGGGCTGCATCACCTGAAGACTCAACTGAAACAGGAGGATCTGCCTCCAAGAAAGCTCCCGCACAAGGCCAGCAAGTTGGAGTGGTTGTTGGCAAGAGGCCTCAGTTCCTCATCACATCAGTCTCTCCACAGACTACTTGAGCATCCTCACAACATGGTGGCTGGCTTTGTCCAGAGTGAGTGAACCAAGACAGCAAGGGAGACACTGCAGTCTTTTGTGACCTAACCTTGGAAGCCACACTCCGTCTGTTTCACAACACCCTATTGTTAAACAGGTCCATCCTATTTGAAGTGAGAGCAGGGCTATGCAAAAGCAGAAATACCATGAGGGGAGGATCCTTGGGTGTTATCTTGGGGTGGATACTCTGGTTCTCTGTGAGACTTTGCTTGATATCGTGCCTTCCCTTGGCCACCTTCTCTTCCTGGTCCTGCCTCCCTACTTTCCAACTAGTTTTTCCTAGGAGCAATTTCTACCAGGGGATTTTCACTTTTACCTGGATTCTCCCCCAAAGATCTGCTTCTACAGAACACAGCCTAAGACATGCAACATAGATGGGCAGCCCGTCCATTTTTTGATTAGCCCTCTGGCTTTCTGCTGGGATGGGAGCACGCTGTGAGCCTCACCCTCCTTGGCTGTGGCCCTGACCCGCTCCTTGGGGGCTTCATTCTCTCCTTTGTCTCAACAGTCATTGGCTAGGGCCCTATTAGAATACAGCCACCACCCAGAACCAATGATATCCTTTACCAAACCCTCAGCTGATATCACCCCATTTAACATAACTTCCAACTTATCCTTTATAGCAGCTACTATTGTCTTTATTCTACAGGAGAGGAAACTGAGATTTAGACAAATTAAGTAACAAGTACAAGTTTGCATTGCTAGCACCAGAGCCATGACTTGAACCCACGTCTGGAAGGTCCAGAGCTCATGACCTTCACCTCCATTGTGTTTGCTTTCTGGTCATTCTCTCCACCTGCTGCCAAGCTGTGTCTGCAGGTCTGACCCCCGCAAGGACAGAGTCAGATGGGGATGGAGCTGATGTTGACCACAATTCCTTGCATGGCCAGCCATCCAATCCTGTTTTCCGGGTCCTCTCCCCCTCCTCACCCACTACTCCTGACTTCCTGCCTCTCCATACCCACAGTGGAAACTCTTACCATGCATCTGTGCTTCCTGCCTGAACCAACCCAAAGCTGTGGTCACCCTGGTCGGGGCACATAGATGGAGTGGTTAACCCCACCCTTTGCGCTGTTGCCACCTGGGTTCAAGAAGTCAACATCCCTCATGCCACCAGGCTCCTGGCCTCACTGTAGCAGATGGAAAGGTCTCTTCTTGGTTAAGAGATTTTGCTCCCCTGAAAATATGCTTGAGTCTAAGCAGGTTGGCACTGGGGTTTTTCTTTGAGGACAACGTCTGAGGGAAGGGGAGACAGCGGAGTGTGTGAGCTGCTTCAGGGAAGGAGTAAGCCAAGCCCTCTCCAGCAGGGGCAAGTCCAACCCCTCAAGGGGAGATTAGGGCTTAGAGAAACCAGTCCTGGGGCTTTGGAACCTTCTTACTTGTAAAACACAATGGCTCCCAGGGCAGCACACTAATGAGCCAGTTGTTCTGCATAAATTTGCCTCTTAAATTCAAGAGACTCACACTCCTTGAACGTATCATAAAGCCAGGTTCAATTTTAGAGTTAAACTCCCAGAAAGGAATAGAGCATTCCAGCCCCCCTTATTCTCCCAGTCAGTGCCCTTCTGCCTCCCAATTTCTAATACCATGCCTGAGTCAAGCAGGGGTCATGTGTGTGTCATTTTCTAATTGAACTATAATTAACACACTATAAAATGCACAGATTTTAGGCATTCCGTTCAGCGAGTTTTGATAATTACATACTCCCAGGTAGCCGCCACCCAAACAAAACACAGACCGACTCTGTCTGATAGCAGTGGAACAACAGCCATACATGTAATTTTAAAGTTTCTAGGAGCCACATTTGGAAAAGTAAAAAGAAACAAGTGGAAATTACTTTAATACTGTCTTTTTAACCCAGTATATTTAAAACATTATGATTTTAATACAAAATGATAATAACTTTTTCTCTTTTTTTGGCAACAAGTCTTTGAAACTATGTGCATGTTTTATGCTTACAGCACATCTCAATTTGGAGGCTAATTTTTAAGAGTTCAAGTTAGTGCTGTGGCTAGTGCCTGTAATTCTAGCAGTTTGGGAGGCTGAGGTGGGAGGGTTGGTTGAGGCCGGGAGTTCAAGACCAGCCTGAACACTACAGTGAGACCTCTTCTCTACAAAAAAAAAGTTTAAAATGAGCTGGGCATGGTGATGCACACCTATAGTCCCAGCTACTCCAGAGGCCGAGGCGGGAGGATTGATTGAGCCCAGGAGTTCGAGGCTGCGGTGAGCTGTGATCATGCCACTGCACTCCAGCCAGTATGACAGAACGAGACCCTGCCTCTAAGAAAAAATTAAGTAAAATTAAAAATTTAGTCTCTCAGTCATACTGGCCACAATTCAAGTCACATTTTATGAGGTTAGTGGCCACCATATCAGATAGCAAAGATTAGATGCCACCATCAACCCAGAAAGTTCTCTTTCCGTCAATTTCCTTCCTCTCCCCCAGATGACCACTTTCTATCATTACAGATTGCTTTGTTTGCTCTGGGCTTCATATAAATGGGTTTATACAGCCTATACTCTTGTCTCCTGCTTTGTTTGTTCAGTATAGTTTTTGTTTGGTTTCTTTGAGACAAGATCTCAATTTGTCACCCAGGCTGGAGTGCCGTGATACAATCATAGCTCACTGCAGCCTCAACTTCCCGGGCTCAAGAGATCCTCCCGCCTCAGCCTCCCAGGTAGCTGGGATTACAGGCATGCACCACAATGCCTGGTTAATTTTTATATTTTTTTTTTGTAGAGACGAGGTTTCACTATGTTGCCCAGGCTGGTCTTGATCTCCTAGTTTCATGTGATCTGCTCCCTCAGCCTCCCAAAGTGCTGAGATTACAGGCATGAGCCACTGTGCCCAGTCTCAGTATAGTTTTTAAGAACCATCCACATCATTACTCATATCAGTAGTTCTTTTTTTTATTGCTGCGTAGTATTCTACTGCATAAACACACCAAGATGGACCCAGATGCGTGATACCCATTTGGGCTGTTTTCAGTCTGGGGTTCTTCTGAACAAGGCTGCTATCCACATCCTACTACATGTCATTTTATGAACGTATGTTTTCATTTCTCTTGTGTAAACACCAAAGGGGAATTGCCGAGTCATAGGGTAGGTACGTGTTTCACTTTGTAATCAGCAGCACTCCAGAGAGACGGTGCCGTTCCACGTTCCAAACAGCAGCATGGAGCTGTCCATGTTCCCCACATCTTTGCCAGCCTTTGGGACTGTTAATCGCTTAAAATTTAGCCACTGTGTCCACCGTGGTGATCACGTTCATTTCCTTGATGACTCAAGACATTGGGAATCTTTTTTTTTTTTTTTTTTTTGAGACAGAATCTCACTCTTTCACCCAGGCTGGAGTGCAGTGGCATGCTCTCGGCTCACTGCAACCTCCACCTCCCAGGTTCAAGCAATTCTCCTGCCTCAGCCTCCCGAGTAGCTGGGATTACAGGCGCCCACCACCACACCCAGCTAATTTTTGTATTTTTAGTAGAGATGAGGTTTCACCGTGTTAGGATGGTCTCAATCTCCAGACCTCGTGATCCACCCACCTTGGCCTCCCAAAGTGCTGGGATTATAGGCGTGAGTCACCACGCCCAGCCGGGAATCTTTTATATATTCATTGGCCATTCTTAGATCTTCTGTGAAGGGACCTGATCAAATCTTTTGTTCATTTTTTAGGAGTTGTTCTCTTCAGGGTTAATTTGTAGGCGTTCTCTACATATTCTGCACAAATCCTTTATCAGAGACATGTGCGGCCAATATTCTTTCCACTCTGTGGCTTATCTTGATTTTAATTTTTTTGAAACAGGGTCTCACTCTGTCCCCTAGGCTGAAGTGCAGTGGTGTGATCACAGCTCACGGTAGCCACAACCACCTGAGCTCAAGAGATCCTCCCACCTCAACCTTCAGAGTAGCTGGGACTACAGGCATGTGCCACCAGGCCCAGCTAATTTTTGTATTTTTTGTAGAGATGAGGTCTCTCTCTGTTGCACAGGCTGGTCTCAAACTCCTGAGCTCAAGCAATCCTCCCACCTCAGCCTTCAGAGTAGCTGGGACGACAGGCATGTGCCACCTTGCCCAGATAATTTTTTTGTTTTTTGTAGAGATGGGGTTTCACTATGTTGCCTGGGCTGGTCTCAAACTCCTGAGTACAAGCCATCCTCCTGCCTCGGCCTCCCAAAGTTCTGGGATGACAGCCTCTGTGGCTTGTCTTCATGATGTCTTTTGAGGAGCATTTTCAAATGCCTGGGTAACAGAGCAAGATCTTATCTCTTTAAAAAATTACAATTCTCTATTCGCAACAACCCACTGTTCATCTCCGTTGCCAACATTCCCTGCAGACAGGGATCGAAGCCAGCACCCCAATTGCAAGGCCTCTGCCATCCAACGGAACAGGCTCAACATCAGCGTGGATTGTGGTGTATTTTTCAGTCAATTCTGTATCGTAGCTACCGGCTTCAACTTTTACAACCTGTTGTCCCACAAAGCAATCTCCTGCCACTCCCTAACCTCATGAAAATGAAATGGGAGCCCTGCAAAAGCACATCATTAGTTTGAATCTGTTTGTAGCTGGTCAAACTTGTTTCACTCAAAGACTGGAGTTCAAAAAGTCATTTCTCCTAACCAAACAAATATTTGCCCGTCATTTAAACGTTCTGTAGCTCTCAGGGCTCTGCCTTACCTTAAATTGCTTGTTATGCAAAGTGTTCCGAGATGAAATTTGGCTTTGGTGTTTGGGGACGGGCTTTCAAAGGATTTATTAACCGACTCTGTATCTCGCCTCCCTGGTATTTCAAGCTCCATCTTCTCCTTGTTATCTTTCATGCGGGACCAGGACTGGTGGTGATTTTCCCTTTGTGAATCTTGTTTTCAATAGAAACCTCACAGACACACAGAAATCTCCTCAGGTATGCGTGTGGGCAGTGGTATCCCGCCAGCCTTCTGCCTCCCGGCTCTGCCGAGACCGTAATCGTGTAATTACGGTAACACTCCGCATCCTCATCACACATTTCATCTGAGGTTGCCAAACGTTTCACAAACTATTATATGACCTCTTTCATTTTACAAGTGGAGAAACCAAGGCTGGAAGACACTGGTGAGATGTCATGTCAGGGAGTGCCTCCGCCTCCCTGGGCTTGCTCCAGGCACAGCGGTCTTTCTGCTCAGATGGATGCAACGACACCCAGCATTTGTTGTTTTCACATAACGCATGTCAGATGTTGCTCTCAGAGCCTTTCACACGTTAACAAAGTTCATCCTTGGCCGGGTGCGGTGGCTCACACCTGTAATCCCAGCACTTTGGGAGGCTGAGGCGGGCGGATCACAAGGTCAGGAGTTTGACACCAGCCTGGCCAACATGGTGAAACCCTGTCTCTCTTAAAAATACAAAAATTAGCTGGGCGTGGTGGCACATGCCTGTAATCCCAGCTACTCAGGAGGCTGAGGCAGGAGAATTGCTTGAACCCGGGAGACAGAGGTTACAGTGAGCCAAGATCGAATGACTGCATTCCAGCCTGGGCAACAGCAAGACTCTGTCTCAAAGAAAAAAAAAATCAAGGTTCATCCTCAGTTTAGTTACATCCCTGTGTGCCAGTGGATAAAACGAGTCACAGAAAGGCTAAGAACATAGCCCAAGGGCACAAAGCTGTAACTGCCCAACAGGTTCTCCTTGCCTGCTGCCTAGACAGAGCCAATTTATCAAGACAGGGGAATTGCAATAGAGAAAGAGTAATTCACGCACAGCCAGCTGTGTGGGAGACCAGAGTTTTATCATGACTCAAATCAGTCTCCCCAAGGATTCAGAGATCGGAGTTTTTAAGGATAATTTGGTGGGTAGGTGGCCAGTGAATCGGGAGTTCTGACTGTTCAGGAAGGAGATGAAATCATAGGGAGTTGAAGCTGACTTCCTGTACCAAGTCAGTTCCTGGGTGGGGCCCACAAGACCAGATGAGCCGGTTTATTGATCTGGGTGGTGTCAGCTGATCCATCCAGCCAGAGCGCAGGGTCTGCAAAATATCTCAAGTGCTGATCTTGGTTTTACAATAGTGATGTTATCCCCAAAAGCAATTTGGGGAGGTTTAGAATCTTGCAGCCTCCAGCTGTGTGACTCCTAAACCCTAATTTATAATCCTATGGCTAATTTGTTCATCCTACGAAGGCACTCTAGTTCCCAGGCAGGAAGAGGATTTGGTTTGGGAAAGGGCTGTTATCATCTTTATTTCAAACTATAAACTAAGTTCCTCCCAAAGGTAGTTCGACCTACGCCCGGGAATGAACACAGACAGTTTGGAGGCCACCAGGCAAAGGAAGGTAAACGAGTAGCTTTTTACCGACTATTGTAAAGTCACAAGTACATCAAGCCCTAAAAGCCCTCAGCATCACAGAGTGATGGCTGCAGCTCCAGCCACTGTGTTCTCATTCTAAGCAGAAAAGGGAGGGACAGAGGGTGCAAGCCACACTGTTCCCTCTTCACAGGAAAGAGTGTTGAGTGTGAGACCAGTTATGTGACTGGTCATTTGTAACCAAAGGATGTCAGAATGAAGTGCAGTGGGGGAAGATGGCCATAAAAGCCGGCTGCAGGTTTATTCCATTTTAAAATAAGTACACGATTTCAGACGTGCGACCTAAATCTGTATGCAAAACGGAATCAACCCCAGAAGCAAAAGAGAAAAAAAAATTGTCTGGACTTCCTCTTGTCTTAGAACGCATCCTCTAAGGATTTTTCTATAAGGCCAAGTAAAATTACAAGGTTGGGTTTTTTTTTCTTCAGTGAAGTCACAAAATTACGGTAGCATAAAGGGCACACGAAAGGCCAGTGATCATTGCCTCAAATTAACATTTGGTAATACCAGAGGAAGAAATGCCACAGAGGACGCCTCCAACGGCAGATGCTTTCTCCACCTCAGCCCAGTCCGAGTGCACAGAGAAATAAGGATTCTGGGGACCTTGGCGACCTTGGGAACAGGTGCCAGAATGAGACTGAGAAACCCTGACCCAACCCTTCCTCCTGGAGATTCCTCATCCATGAAATTGTCAGGCTGGAAATGTCTCTGGAGACTCTGCGTCTAACCACCTAGAAAACCTTCAGTGTCCTTCCTTCCTTGATTTGATAGCATTCAACAAATATGTGAAAACCTCCAATGTACCAGCTTCAGGGTAAGGGCACGTGATGGTGAACATAACAGACCCCGTCCCTAATCTCACAGTCCTTGTGGTCTGGAGGGGAGATGGCCTCTGAGAATACGAGTGTAGCATATGCGAGAAACATGGAACTGATCAACAAGAATCCTGGCTACAGAGGCTCAAACCAAAGGGGATTTATTTTTCTCACCTACCCAGAAAGGTCAAGTCCTAGCTCCCTGTG
This sequence comes from Mandrillus leucophaeus, assembly GCF_000951045.1. Classification (NCBI taxonomy): domain Eukaryota; kingdom Metazoa; phylum Chordata; class Mammalia; order Primates; family Cercopithecidae; genus Mandrillus; species Mandrillus leucophaeus. The sequence goes on from NW_012101710.1 coordinate 2,046,685, forward strand.
TTGAATCAGCCACATGGTAACATCGAAACCCACATTTCCCTCAAGATCACAGAGTGATGGTTGCAGCTCCGGCCACTGTGTTCTCATTCTAAGCAGAAAAGGGAGGGACAGAGCATACAAGCTGCACTGTTCCCTCTTCACAGGAAAGAAAGCATTTTTTTCAGAGACTTCCACTGTGTCCCAGGGCCAGCCCAGCTGCAAGACAGGTTGGGAGAGCGAGTATTTAGCTAGGCACATGGCCACCTCAAACAAAACCAGAATTCTTTTAGCAAGGGAGAGGGAATGTGGGGAATGGGTATTTCATAGCCAGCTGTTCCAGTTATCTACTGCTATGTAAGAAACCACCCCCACACATAAGGATATAAAACAATTGTATATGCTCAGAGACTGTGTGGGCCAGAAATTTGGACAGGGCACAGCAGGGATGGCTTGTCTCTCTCCCTGAAGTATGGGGGTTCAGTTGGGGAAATGATTTGGGTGGCTTAAATGCCTAGGGTTGTAATCATTGAGAGAGTTCTCTCCTCATGTCTGGCTCCTGGGCTGGAAAGTCTTGAAGACTGGCCCCTCCATGTGGCTTGAGCTTCCTCACAATATGGCGGCTGAGAGCCCAGCAGGGGTTACTGAGATGGGTGTCCTGAGAGTGTGCATTCAAAGAAACCAGGTGGGCACTGCATGGCCACGGCTGATCTAGTCTTAGAGTCATACAGCCTCACTTCCACCATATTCTATTGCTTACAAGCAAGTCCTTAAGACTCAGCCAAGTTCAAAGGGAAAGGAATTTGACTCTACATCTTGATGGGGGAGTGGTCAAGTGGATGTTATTTTCCAAGGATGACCTCAGCAACAACTGTCCTTCTACTGTCCAATAGCTGTACATTATGGAAGTACAAGGAAAAGGACAGCTATTGCTGAGATCATCCTTGGGAAATAAAATCCAGTAGTGTTGATTACAGGCACCTGAGCAGGATGTGGGGTTTTGGGGAAGCCTTGAGAGGAATCGTTGTCTAAGCTGAAAACTGATGAACAAATAGGAATGAGCCAGTGGAAAGAGGGTGGTCAAAGGTTACCTGTGGTAGACAAAGGGTGTGCCACCCAGGCATGGTGGCTCACATCTGTAATCCCAGCATTTTGGGAGGCTGAAGCGGGTGAATCACTTGAGCCCAGGAGTTCAAGACCAACCTGGGTGGCATGGAGAAACCCTGTACCTACCAAAAATACAAAAATTAGCCAGGCATGGTGGTGCATGCCTGTAGTCCCAGCCACTCAGGAGGCTGAGCACAAGAATCACTTGAACCTAGGAGCCATAATTTGCAGTGAGCCAAGATCCTGCCACTGCACTCCAGCCTGGGTGACAGAGTAAGACTCCGTTTCAAAAGAAAAGAAAATAAAAAAGTGGCCGGGTGCAGTGGCTCACACCTGTAATGCTAGCACTTTGGGAGGCTGAGTTGGGCAGATTGCTTGAGCTCAGGAGTTTGAGACCAGTCTGGGCAACATGACAAAACCCTGTCTCTACTAAAAAAAAAAAAAAAAATTAGCCGGGCGTGGTGGCATGCACCTGTAATCCCAGCTACTCAGGAGGCTGAGACACGAGAATCACTTGAACCTGGGAGGCAGACATTGCAGTGAGCTGAGATCACACCACTGCCCTCCAGCCTGGGCAACAGGGTGAGACTCTGTCTCAAAACAAAAAACAAAAGCAAAACGAAAAAACAGATGTGCCAGGTCATGAGGCAGGGAAGGGCGTGGCCACTGGAGAAATGGAGGTTCCTGTGGCCAGAGTGGGAAGGTCGGGTGGAGTGGGCAGGAAAATGTGGCTTAGCAGGTGAGCAGAAGCCAGGCCACACCGACCCCTGGGGCCAGAGAAGGGGCTTGTGCTTCATCCCGGGAGCAGGAGGAGATCAGGGTGGGGTTTCCTGCAGAGGAGCAAAGGGATGGATGTTCATGTTAGGAGGACCATGGCCCGCAGTGGGAGGAGTGGAGGGCGGACACATGAAGGTGGGTTGATGGGGAGGAGGCTGCCATAGGAGTTGAAAAGGCGTCGGTGTGGGATGGGGAGAAGCAGACCAGGATGGGGATGAAGTTTTAAGGTGAGCTCTCAGGACTTGCTAATTCCCTGAATTGCACTTGCAGAGGGAGAGGAGACAGGAAGGAAAGATGAACCCTGAGTTTGAGCCTGAGCACCTGGCGGGGGCTGATACAGTGGACAGGCCCTTCGCAAGAGGCTCTCCTGGAGCGGCTTGTTAATAATGGAAGAGGCATCTTTCTAAAGTCTTTGTAAAACGCAAATCCATCCAAGTCCTCCCCTGCTTGGAAGCCTCTGTGAGTCCCCTTTGCCCTGCAGAGAAAGGCTACTCAGTTTCCCTAACCTGGCCCATCAAAGCATCCTCCTGATTCCTTGGGATCCCTTCTTCCCACTCCTCCAACCCTACGAATGACTCCGGAGCACCCAGCAATTCCTCTCTCTCTCAAATCCACGTCTTTGCCAGGCCGCTCCCCTGGTCTTCTCCTTGCCACTTTTCAGGACTCAGTAGAAAGGTCACTTCCTCCAGTGCCAGGGTTTCTGTCCCATCTCACCACTTCCTGTGGGGGCTTTTATCTTGGCTTGGACCTGTGAGTTCCCAGATCCCAGCTTTGTGTCTCCTGCTCACTGCTGTACAGCCAAGTCCTGGGATAGGGTAGCCACTCCGCAAGGCTTTGGAACGTCCAATCAGTGCAGTAAATCTAGGAGACGAGAAAGACACAGGGGTACTAGAGGAAAAGGGTGAGGGATTGGGGTCGGAGTGTGGAGACGCCCAAAGAAACAAAGTCGTTTGGCTTCTGCAGGAGGCCATTAGCTCTGCGCAGCGGCTAGTCCACTTTCAGTTCCAAAACCTCAAAAGTTGCCGGTTCTTCAGATGCCGCTGGACAATGGTAGATTTCTGGCTGGCCCAATCTGACTGTGGCTCGACTCGGAAGTTAAGGGTACATAATGTTCCTATTTCTATGAACAGCTCAGAAGGAATCCAAAAAGCAGAAGTCAAAAACAGGGATTGGGAAGTAAGCACCCATACTTGGTAGAAACAGAACTCAAGCCGCTCACTTTTATCATCCCTTTAAAACAACAAGAAAATCCTTAGAAAAAAGATCACATGGTTTCTTCAGCAGATCCTCCCAGCAATGGGACAGAGGGGCCTCGTGGGCACACGGGCTTTGGAGTCAGACTTGCTGGCTGTAATTTTCCACTTTAATCCTCAACATCCTCATCTCTCATACGGGAACACTGTTGGCTCGGGATGAAATGAGGTGTGTGCTCAGAGCCTGGGGTGACGCACCTGCCTTGATGTGTTTGAATGCAACATGAGCTGCCCTTGCTATGTGGTTCTCACAGTCTTCAGTGACTTCAGAGTAACCACAGGGACAACAGTTTCATTTTTCCGTGCACCCACCAGTACCCTGCCATGGGACAATAGTGCGTGAATAAATGCAGCCAATTTACAAGCATGCCGGCTCATGCCTGTAATCTCAGCAATTTGGGAGGCCGAGGTGGGAAGATCGTTTCAATTCAGGAGTTCAAGACCAGCCTGTGCAACAGAGTGAGACCCATGTCTCTACAAAATAAGTAATAATTAAAAAATTTAATTAGCTATGTGTGGTAATGCCTGCCTGTGGTCCCAGCTACTCGGGAGGCTGAGGCAGGAGAATTGCTTGAGCCCAGGAGATGGAGACTACAGTGAGATGAGTTCATGCCACTGCACTCCATCCTGGGCAAGAGAGCAAAACCCCATCTCAAAAAAAAAAAAACAAAAAAAAAAACTAAATTTGAAAAAGTAAACATATAAATGTAGCCAATTACCAAAAGGCTTCCACCTCACCTGTCCCAGCACCACCCTGGGAGGCACACCTAATATAACAAGTGCCAGGGCCAGGCCCCGTGGCTGACACCTGTAATCCCAGCACTTTGGGAGGCCGAGGCAGGTGGATCACCTGAGGTCAGGAGTTCGAGACCAGCCTGGCCAACATGGTGAAACCCC
>NW_012101710.1:2051237-2052509 GCF_000951045.1 Mandrillus leucophaeus
AGTAGAGATGGGGTTTCACCGTGTTAGCCAGGATGGTCTCGATCTCCTGACCTCGTGATCCACCAGCCTCGGCCTCCCAAAGTGCTGGGATTACAGGCTTGAGCCACCGTGCCCGGCCTCCTCCTTGCTTTTAACATTTCCTTTTTGTTGGGGGAAAGTGAGAATCTCAGAGGCAGGATGACAGGCTCAGGCAGGAAGATGAGGCCTCAGATAATGTCTTTTCATGTAAGGCCTGTAATGTTGTTTCCTCTCATTAGGGATTGCTTTTGTTGCTACTGGCGCGTTTTCCAAGCTGTGTTAAATTTTAAGACCTAGTTAAACTTGTATTTCTTCAGGCTAAGTGGAAACTCGGTAGATTATTTTTTCCAAATTAAAATCATAATAAAACTGATTTGGAAAAAATAAAAGAAAACAAGCTCGAGGAGACCCAAACGTATCTATTTGTCAGTTTTACCATTACAAATGGAATTAAGCCAAACATTTAAGTGGTTTTTCACCAGCCTTCCTTCTGTGGGTCCTCTCTGTGTGTGTATTCTCTGTGCAGAACGTTCTTGGGTATAATTTATCCTCCTCTAATTTATTAGATTATGTCTATATACTGCTGTACTTATTTTAACAAAGAGGTTTTTAAACAAATAGAAGTAAATGTAGATTTAATTTATTTCATCAGGCGAAGAATTCTCAAGAAAATCAATTTTCATTTGCACAGGTATTCTGGTCGTCAGGCACCCCCGTTATTATACGCCTGTTCCTCCTTTGCTGGCGTTTCCATGACAGATAGCTTCATTTCTCTGCCACGATTCTATTACTTACAGAAAAATATGTTTAAGGAGTATCAAAGGTCTTACTTAAACTGACAAAAGTCACCAAAGCTTGCGTTCAGGTTGACACGGTCTTTAACTTACTCCAGCGAATGGAAACCACTGGGAAATTCACATGCTCATGGCAGTGTGGCATGTCCATTTTTATTTGCAGCTCTTCCTGTTTTGTTAATTTATAGAAGACCTTTAATGCTATCTAAATGGAAGCATGGATCTCGGCCCAGCATGAGAAGGTCTGACGAGGGATTTTCTCTCTCTTTGCTTGGAAACTGGGCTCTCTTCAGAAGTAGGGTGTGTCTGGGGTACTCACCACCAAAGTTCTAGAGATTGGTCTATGCCAAAATGCTCCAAGTCAGCCCATTATTTTCCAACCTCAGAGCTCATTGACAGATATAAATTAGATCATCCCTTCTATCCTCTGCTTAAAACCCTTGTAATGGCTTTCCATTTT
>NW_012101710.1:2053567-2057451 GCF_000951045.1 Mandrillus leucophaeus
TGATCCACCTGCCTCAGTCTCCCAAAGTGGTGGGATTACAGGTGTGAGCCACCATGCCTGGCCAATGAGGACGTTTGTGTCTTCGAGTCCTTTAGCATAGATCACTCCTGCCCCCTGTGATAGAAGCTGCCCACTCTCCATGACCTTCAGTGAACACAGGCTTCCAAAGTCCAACTGCTAGGACCACATTTATACTAGAGAACATTCTCAGGCCACCATTTGGTACCAGAGTGACAGGAATGGAGGCACCCCCCACTCCCAACCACACCCATAATCCCTTAGCAAAGGTTCACAGGGACTGGTGAAGAAAAGCCCCACCACCGTGGCCCCTAGGGTGGGGGAAGTCTAAGATCATGTTTTACCCGGTACCCTTCAATGACTGCTCCTCTTCCCCGCTTCATTTCCCTCTCCTCCAATGGTGTTTCTTGGGATCACCTCCCAAATAAGCTTATTGACACTTCCACTTCTGTGTCGAAGTCTGCTTCTAGGGGAACTGAAACCAACATACCCCCACCTTCCCTTGCCTGGTTCCTTCTTCTCCTTCACGTCTGAGCTCCACCCTCTCCTGGAAGATGCTTATCCTGGTAGCCAGCCACCTCATTGTTCCCCAACCAAACTCCAGGACCTGTAAATGCCAGAGCCTGGTTTTGAACTCAGATCTCTCTGGCTCTCAGACCAAGGACTCCGGAAGCACTATCACTGGGGGCGTTTAAAAGTCAGATTCTGCTTCAATAGCTCCGCAGTGAGGCCCATGAATCCAAAATCCAGTGGTCCCCAACCTTTTTGGCACCAGGGTCTGGTTTCATGGAAGACAATTTTCCCACGGACTGGAGGGGTTTTAGGAGGGATGCTTTGGGGATGATTCAAACGCATTACGTTTATAGTGCACTTTCTATTATTATTACACTGTAATATACAATGAAATAGTTATACTCAACACAATATAGAATCAGCGGGAACCCTGAGCTTTTTTTCCTGCAACTAGACAGTCCCATCTGGGGGTGATGGGAGACAGTGATAGATCAACCGGCATTAGATTCTCATAAGGAGCGCACAACCTAGAACTCACATGCGCAGTTCACAGTAGGGTTTGCGCTCCTATGAGAATCTAATGCTGCCGTCGATCTGACAGAAGGCAGAGTTCAGGTGGTAATGCGAGGGACGGGGAGTGGCTGTAACTACAGATGATGCTTCACTCACTCACCCGCCGGTCACCTCCTGCTTTACGGCCTGGTTCCTAACAGGCCATGGACCGGTTCCAGTCCATGGCCCAGGCATTGGGGACACCTGCCATAACATACTTTTTTTTCTTTTGAGGCAGAGTTTTGCTCTTGTTGCCCAGGCTGGAGTGCAATGGTGCGATCTCGGCTCACTGCAACCTCCACCTCCCAGGTTCAAACGATTCTCCTGCCTCAGCCTCCTGAGTAGCTAGGATTACAGGCACATGCCCTGAGGCTGGCTAATTTTTTGTATTTTTAGTAGAGACGGGGTTTCACCATGTTGGCCAGGCTGGTCTTGAAGTCCTGACCTCGGGTGAGCCACCTGCCTTGGCCTCCCAAAGTGTTGGGATTACAGGCATGAGCCACCGCACACAGCCCCTATATATTTTTAATAAGCTTCCCCAAGGAATTTTTATTTATGGTAAATAGTCACAGAAGAAAGTGCTCAGGGTGGTTTGATAGTGGAATGTGTTCTCTTTGTAATACTACTTTACCATTTAATTTATTATGTGTTTATTCATTCAGCAAATATTTGTCAAACTGAGGATTCAATGCTTAACAAGACAGGCATGGGGCTTCTGTACGCACTTGTTATTTTTATGATTGGAAAATCAATTGATCCTGTTTTAACAGAAATAGAAACCTCTGCTGATTGAGTGAGGGGATGACAGCTTTCTGGGCTGTCCATAGATTGCTTCTATCTGGTGCCCTTCCCAGCAGCCTGGCCTCTCTAGGGCTGCCTTGGGTGTCCCTGTAATTCAGGGGTCAGTTAGGTGGGTTTCTCCAGGACTTCCTACCAGCTGCTCCATTAGAATTTACTAAGTATCCCAGGAGAGGAGGCTACACAATCAAGTGACTTCAGGGGCCACTGCACATTACAGCCTCATCTTGGAGATGATACCATACACGTCGGCACATTCAAGGTTCTGATAAGTCCTGCAGCGAGAATGACAAAAAGTCAGAGCAAACACCTGCTTTTTTTTTTCCATCTGTGTCTTAAACAGTGGTGTTTTTTGAGTTCTCCAAAGGAAGGCTTTTTATCTAGTTCCAAACATACTTGACCATGGAGCCTTTTTTTCATGCAGAATCTCCTTCCTTCAATTCCAAAATATTATATATCTCCTTTGTGCCAGGCACCATGGTGAATCCTGGGAATGATGATAATGAACGAAATAGATACAGCCCCTATTCTTAGAGATCTTGCATGTATCAGGGAAGACAGGCACCAAGGCATGCTTACAACTGATGCATTCCACAACCATGTGATCCGGGAGAATTCCAGGGTCAAGAGCCAGGGTATTGGAAGCCAACGTGCCTACAGGTGACCAGCACAGAACCTGCTTTGGGAAACACTGTTCTAGGGTAAGGGATCTCACACATTTTTGGGGGGGAGATCTTTTCATGACTGAAAGACTCAAAAGGTCACTCATTTTTATCCTCTGCCATTGCATGTTCTTCTAGAAGAATGTTTCTGCTTCCATAAGACACAAAAAAAGCCATGTTCAGAGTTGTGTTACCTTTATAAGCAAATCATTTCACATCAGGAACGAATACAGCACTTTCAAATTGGTAGTCACAAAAGCCAACTGAAAGGTGTTTGTGGAGGGTAGGGTGGGAAGGTTCTTGTATTAGTTCATTTTCACACTGCTGATAAAGACATCCCCGAGACTGGGTGATTCATAAAGGATAAGAGGTTTAATGGACTCAGTTCCACATGGCTGGGGAGGCCTCACAATCATGGCAGAAGGCGAAAGGCACGTCTTACATGGCAGCAGACAAGAGAGAATGAGAACCAAGCAAAAGAGGTTTCCCTTTATAAAATCATCAGATCTCATGACACTTAATCACTACCATGAGAAGAGTATGGGGGAAACCACCCCCATGATTCAATTATCTCCCACCAGCTCCTCCCAGAACATGTGAGAATTATGGGAGCTACAATTCAAGATGAGATTTGGGTGGGGACACAGCCCAAACATATCAGTCCCTGTTGCTGGAATGCTGGCTAAGAATCCTGGGTTCAAATCCCAGAACCACCACTGAGCTAGTTTCTCCCACAATAATCCTAGCCACTTCCTTGTCCAGATATTTTAAGATGAGAAAAAAAGAAGACTGATTCTCTCAGCAACCAAAATCCACCTGGGTATACAGCCTACCATCTCTTTGGGGGGACTCTGAGGGTTTTTTTTGTTTTGTTTTTTTTTGAGATGGAGTCTCGCTCTGTCATCCAGGCTAGCTGGAGTGCGATGGCGCGATCTCGGCTCACTGAAAGCTCTGCCTCCCGGGTTCACGCCATTCTCCTGCCTCAGCCTCCTGAGTAGCTGGGACTACAGGTGCCCACCGCCACGCTCGGCTAATTTTTTGCATTTTTAGTAGAGACGGGGTTTCACCGTGTTAGCCAGGATGGTCTCGATCTCCTGACCCTGCGGTCTGCCCGCCTTGGCCTCCCAAAGTGCTGGGATTACAGGCGTGAGCCACCACGCCCGGCCTCGGAGGGGTTCTCTAACTCTTTCCAGCTTCAGATCCCATCCCAGGAGTACACAGTAAAACCGGACATGGAATAGGAGGAGGAACCCTGATAATATTCAGGAAAACCCACTCCTGGTGAGCAGACTGTCTTCGATTCAGTAAACCAAAGACTGATCTTGTCACATTCAGATGTGT
>NW_012101710.1:2062886-2063793 GCF_000951045.1 Mandrillus leucophaeus
GCAGCTTGCTGGTTAAAAGTCATCACCATTCTCTTAATTTCAACTACCCAGGGACACGTACGTGGCCAAAGGTCGCAGGGACCTCTGCCTAGAAAAGCTAGGTATTGTCCAAGGTTTCTCCCCATGAGATTGGCTGAAACAATGCTAAAAGGTTTATGGAGATGTTTGCACATGCATCTCAAGGCACAGCATTTTCCTTTAAACTTATTCATGTCACAGAGGTTTTCGTTCATATGTCTTACTGCCGATTTCCTCCCTACAATGATCCTATTGTCCTGCCACTCCCTTATCTTTAAGATGGTAAAGATAATTATCAGTAAATATTAAGGGAACTCAGAGACTGGTGCCCGCGTGGGTCCTCTGTAAGCTGAGTGCCGGTCCCCTGGGCCCACTTTTTCTTTCTCTATACTTTGTCTCTGTGTCTCATTTCTTTTCTCAAGTCTCTCGTTCCACCTAACGAGAAACACCCACAGGTGTGGAGGGGCAGGCCACCCCTTCAGTATTGCCTGCCTCCTTCTGGTTTCCAGCCCCAAGTGGTAGCTGATATCTTAGTGCACACAGAGCTGGACCATGGGTTTCCAATTCATGCTGGCCACTTCCCAGGGCAAGTTAGTAACTCTCTTGAACCTCGGTTTCCTCGTCTGCGGAGTGCGGATCATCGCAAACCTACTTTCTGGGGTTGCTAGGGGATTAAAGGCGATAAGGAGCATAGCGGGGCCGGCCCTATGCCTGCCTGGCGTGGGCACCAGGCTGACTTTGCTGGGGCTCTCCCAGCCTCACCTACCTGCGGTGGTTTTGCCTTTGACTGGATGTCTGAAGCCTTCGCATTTCTGAAGGGAGTGATGTAAATCAAGCCATGCTTATGATTAAAAACAGGAATTGAACAATGAGAACACTTGGACACAGG
>NW_012101710.1:2070061-2071997 GCF_000951045.1 Mandrillus leucophaeus
TTTTTTTTTTTTCACAACACATTGAAAGACTATTATCCAGGCAGCCTCTCTTTTGCAGGGAGGTGGGGAGGGAGAATCTTTTCAGGGACTGGCATTCCATGTTGGTACTTGAGCGTCTTAGCAGTGGGACGCATTGCCCTCTCACTGAGATGACTGCCTGACTAATGAGGCCGCTCCCAGCAACATCCACATTTTGGACTTTATTGTGTGAGCTGCCCCAGATTGAGGTGATCTCCTGTCTAGACCAGGCTGCACTTTGGTTATTTATTTGCAATGAGACACCAAGAGACTGAAAGTGGTAAAAAAAAAAAAGAAAAGAAAAAAAGAAAAAAAAAACTCTTCCCTAATATGTGGTGTTCTGGGGGTTTTGTTTGTTTGTTTGTTTGTTTGTTTTTTCTTTGTTTTTCTGAAATGGAGTCTCACTCCGTTGCCCAGGATGGAGTGCAATGGCGCCATCTCAGCTCACTGCAACCTCAGCCTCCCGGGTTCAAGCGATTCTCCTGCTTCAGCCTCCTGAGTACCTGGGATTACAGGCATGCGCCACCACGCCCGGCTAATGTTGTATTTTTAGCAGAGACAGAGTTTCTCCATGTTCGTCAGGCTGGTCTTAAACTCCTGACCTCAGGTGATCCGCTGCCTCAGCCTCCCAAAGTGCTGGGATTACAGGCATGAGTCACTGTGCCCAGCCTTGCTTTTTTTTTTTGTTTTTTGGTTTTGTCTTTTTTTTTTTGTATTTTTAGTAGAGAGAGGATTTCACCGTGTTGGCCGGGCTGGTCTCGATCCTCTGACCTCGAGTGATCCACCTGCCTTGGCCTCCCAAAGTGCTGGAATTACAGTGTGAGCCACCCTGCCTGGCCTCACATCCCCTCCTTTTAACAGAATAAACTAAACAGGCCTCAAGAATGTGACCTCCTGCGCTCCTCCATGAACAGCTCACTCCCTGGGTCCCAGCAACCAAAGGCACTTGTTGATTTGAGAAAGACCCAGAGGAAGGATTCTTTTTGGATTTTCTGGTACCACTGACCCATTTTCAGCCAGGCACATTCATCTGGTTGAAGACTGAATCTTTCCCTTTTTCATGAAACAGATTTCCCCCCTCTTTGAAGCCTCTGTGGGGTCCAATATGAGTTAAACTGCTGTATCTTCTCATTACAGCATTTCCCTCTTTGGACATGGGCTGAGACACGCAGATTTCATGACTTCCTCTTTGGAGAAGGCATGAAAGAACCTGCAGCCACGGCCCCATAGGTTTCAAGAGAGGCAAGGCTTTCACCCTCGGTGTCTTTCACAGTCATCCGCCCGCAGCCTCTTAACTTCCTGACATTAAACAAAAGCGAAACCGAGGTTTCCCTAATTGGGGATCATCATCAAGAATCTGTCATGGGGTCTCTTAGAAATTAATTCAACTCAATCGTTTTTCAGACCTCCGCTAAGGCGCCCGGGTTACTCTCGACACCAGCTTGTCCCATCTTCATCCTATATTAGCTCCCTAACAAGGTTGCACGATCAGCTCTTAGCCTGCAAATTAGAAAAATGGGCGATGATTCCAGCAGCTACGCCTTGGCACTCTCACACCGGATTACTGTGATGGTCTCGTGGCGAGGCTTCCGGATCTTTCTATGTGGGTTGAAATTGGTTCCAAATCGAACTTCCTGTTTGATCTCCCTCCCTGAATTCCCTCATCGATGCAACATTTCGTTCAAGAAGAACTTCACCCAATTACCCATTTCATGAAAATTGCGATAGGGTGTTGACTCGTACAGTTAATGAAGTTTTCAAAAAAGTACTCCTGTAGCCATCATCTAAACGCCTCTCTGGCCACCAAAATTGTGCACGTAACTAAAGGAGAGCCAGTAGGATCACTTCTGAGGGGATCCGTCAGCAAACACAATGTATTGTGTGGGGAAAAGAGAGATCAGCCTGTTACTGTGTCTAT
>NW_012101710.1:2073212-2120789 GCF_000951045.1 Mandrillus leucophaeus
GTGCAGCACACCAACATGGCACATGTATACATATGTAACAAACCTGCACATTGTGCACATGTACCCTAGAACTTAAAGTATAATAATAATAATAAAAGTGTATACATCAAGAAAAAAAAATCTTAAAAAAAAAAACCATCCAACGTTCAGCTCAGTTGTTTGTCCTATTTCGGCAACATCCTGTTCTTTTGTTGTTGATGTTTTTGAGAGAGGGTCTTGCTCTAGGGCCCAGACTGGAAGGCAGTGGTACAATCATGGCTCACTGCAGCCTCGACCTCCTGGGTTCAAGGGATCATCTTGCCTCAGCCTCCCGAGTAGCTAGGACTATAGGTGTGCACCACCATGTCTGGCTAGTTTTAAAATTTTTATTAGAGATGAGGTCTCACTATGTTACCCGGACTGATTTCAAACATCTAGGCTCAAGTGATCCTCCCACCTCAGCCTCCCAAAGTGCTGTGATTACAGGCCTGAGCCACCACACCTGGCCAACCTCTTCCTCTTATCTGTGGGAAACCTTGGAGCACTACTGAAGAAATAATTGTGATGTCCAAATCCTGCACTATCAATGCAAGGTGTTGAAGTAGAGAATGATAAGACTTAAATCGTCAACAAAAGCCAAAGAGAACAGTAAAAAATGTATGAGTGCTAAATGAATTGATTTTCATAAAATTAGCATTATACTGTATAATAATGTTTCCCAATATAAAGTCTTTTTCATATTCATATTTATAACATTGTAAATATTAAATCGTACCTTTGTGATTATTTTAATCTTTTTTTAACCTTATTCTGTTCCAAAGATAAAGCTTGGTTGTGTTTTTTTGTGGGGTTTTTTTTTTTTTTTTTGCCTTTATCTTTGGAATGTTCTAGTGACATTCTGAATTCTTCCAACAGGGAGATATTGTTACTTTAATAATGGCTATGCACAACACATACAGGAATCTGTCAGGGAGTTGGTGGGAATGAAAAGGCTACTTAGATACCCAGCTTGAAAAGCTTTCATGTTTTTATGTTTAATTTGCAACAATCTTCCTTCTTTGCACAGGAGGTGATGTGTTACTGAAATAGGAGATCAGGCCGGATGCGGTACCTCACGCCTATAATCCCAACACTTTGGGTAGCCAACGTGGGAGGATCACTTGAGCCTCGGAGTTTGAGACCAGTCTGAGCCGCATAGCAAGTCCCCCTTTTCTACAAAAAAAAAAAAAAAAAAAAAAAATAAAAATTAGCTGAGCGTGGTGGCATGCATCTGTGGTCTCAGCAAAAACTCAGGAGGTTAAAGCAGGAGGATCACTTGAGCCCAGGAGGTAGAGGCTATGGTGAGCTGTGATTGAAACACTGCACTCCAGCCTGGGCAACAGAGCAAGGCCTTACTCTAAAAAAGTAAAAAATTAAAAAAAAAAAAAAAAAGGAAGGAAGAAAATAGGAAATCAACCAGTACAGCTCTCACCACCTCCTACATCCGGTTCTGGGGTTCTGGGTGGTGGTGCACCTGCCTCCGAAGTAGGGTCAGGACAAGCAGGCATGGCTGCACAGCCGTGCTCCCCCTGGCTGGCTCCCGCAGGCTCCCAATGCCTTTGGGAGGTCAGCCTCTCAAGCTGAGTGCCCAGAAACTACACAAACCCCAACAGGCCGTGCAGGAAATGAGACCCACAGCCACGTCACCAGCCTCATTTTTGCAAGCTGATGGAGGTGGGGAAACCCTACCCTTCTTCCTTTAGCAGCAATAGCTTTTTTTTTTTTTGCATCACGCTTTTTTTTTTTTTTTCATACTTACCAATATTTTTAAGTTTGAGCTTTGTTTCAAATTTTTGACCTGAGTAATGATGCTATGCACACAGTTTGCCCAATCTTTCCCCAGCTACCTCTTGGGTCCTATATTAGTGTGCTGGGCCTGCCGTGACAAAGTACCACAAACTGGGCAACTTAACAGAAATGGATGGCCTCATGGGGCTGGAGGCCAGAGGGCCAAGATCAAGGTTCTGGCAGGGTTGGTTCCTTCTGGGGGCGGAGAACCTGCCCCGGGCCTCTCCCCAGCTCCCGGTGATCCTCCACAATCTGCAGTGCTCCTCGCCTTGTGGATGCATCCCTGTGATCTCCACCTTTGTCCTCACATGGTCCTCTCCTGTGTGTCTGTCTCCGTGTCCACATTTCCCCTTTCATGAAGACACCAGTCACCTTAGTCCCCAAGGACCTCATCTTGACTTGGTCATCTGCAAAGACCCTATTTCCAAATCAGATGGCATTTGCAGGCATTGGGGCTTAGGACATCATCTTTTGAGGGTTTAACATCGTTTGGGGGGGGATATGATTTAACCCTAACAGGCACCCTCCTTGCCTGGGTCTCTTCCATCACCACCTGGGTGCAGGCCACGAGCTCGCTCCATCTGACTTAAAGAGCCCGTCCCCTCCTCCACTCTGTACTGTCTCTGATTCCTTCTTCTGCCGGAGGGTGGAGTGGCGAGTGCCCCAGGAAGCTGACTCAGAGAGGGAGGAGACTGCACAGGAGATCTGTCAAGGGGTTCTCTTAGGACTGGCATCCGGGGAAGGGAAAAAGTACAGAATTAGGCAGGAAGGATATTGAGCTTTGAGGCAGCCTCTATGAAGGCTTCAGACAGCCCTGAAGGGAATCTGGAAATGGGGTCGGGGGACCTTCAGAGCTGAGTCTGGGCCTTTTTATCCCATGTTGATCACTCATCAGCTGCTGGCTGTCCTGGAATGGCGTATGCCTCAGAGCCAGCACGTTCCCCACAGCCACTGTCCCTGAGGGATGGGGAACCAAGGCTTTCTGACAGCAGCGCCCCCACCATCCGGTGACTAGGCCTTCATTTCTGCAGGGCCATGTGGTAGGGGCAGTCCAGGCCCCTGTGAGCAGCCAGGGTGGTCTTTATTTTTATTTTTATTTTTTAAGATAGGGTCTCTCTCTGTCACCCAGGCTAGAATGCAGGGGCATGATTGTAGCTCACTGAAGCCTTGAACTCCTGGATTCAAGCAATCCTCCCACCTCGGCCTCCTGAGTAGCTGGGACTACAGGTATGCACCACCACGCCTGGCCAATTATTTTTTGTAGAGTTGGGGGCGGGGGGGGTGTGTCTCACTTTGTTGCTCAGGCTGGTCTCGAACTCATGACCTCAAGTGATTCTCCTGACTCAGCTTCCCAAAGTGCTGGGATTACAGGCATGAGCCACCGTGCATGGCCCCAGGTGGTCCTTCTAAAAGACAAATTTGACCAAGTTACTCCCTTTACATCTTTCAGGGCTTCCCATTGCTCTTAGGATAAAGACTAAAGTATCTTAGCTTGACCCCCTGGGCCTGGCCCTTGCCCCCTCCACACCTCCTCTTGCCCTGCACCCCTCCCTTTCCACTCTGACTTCCTGCTTGCTGTGAGCCCCCTGCCACAGGGCCTTTGCAAATGCTCATTCCCCAGCCTGGATGACTTTTTTTTTTTTTTTTTTTAAACCTAATTGACTCTGTCTCATCTTTTGGGCCACTTCTCAGAGAAGCTCCCCTCCTTTTGACCAAGTCAAACCCTCCTACCGTAGACTGTGAGAACGCTGTGTAACTCTTCTTTGTAGAAATTTGTGGCTGGGTGTGGTGGCTCACATCTGTAATCCCAGTACTTTGGGAGGCTGAGGTGGGAGGATTGCTTGAGTCCAAGACCAGCCTGGATAACACAGGGAGACTCCTTCTCTACAAAAAACAATCTTTTAATGGCACACACCTGTGGTTCCAGCTATTTAAAGGCTGAAATGGGAGCATCACCTGGTCCAGGAGTTAGAAGCTGCAATAAGCTCTGATCAAATCACTGCACTGCAGCCTGGGCAACAGAGTGAGACCCTGTCTCAAAAGATAAATACATTTATGAGGTTTTTTTTTTTTTGAAGCAAGTTCCTTCTCTGTTTCCCAGACTGAAGTGCAATGGCACCATCATAGCTCACTGCAGCCTCAACCTCTTGGGCTCAAGGGATCCTCCCACCCCAGACTCCCGAGACTCTGAGACTACAGGACCACACCACTACACCTGGATAATTTTTTTTTTTTTTTTTTTTTTAAGACGGAGTCTCGCTCTGTCACCCAGGCTGGAGTGCAGTGGTGCGATCTCGGCTCATTGCGAACTCCACCTCCCAGGTTCATGCCATTCTCCTGCCTCAGCCTCCCGAGTACCTGGGACTACAGGCGCCTGCCACCATGCCCAGCTAATTTTTTGTATTTTTAGTAGAGAGAGGGTTTCACCGTGTTAGCCAGGATGGTCTTGGTCTCCTGACCTGGTGATCTGCCCGCCTCGGCCTCCCAAAGTGCTGGGATTACAGGTGTGAGTCACCATGCCTGGCTTTTTTTTTTTTTTTTCTTTTTTTTTAGAGACAGGGTTTTGCCATGTTGCCCAGGCTGGTCTCAAACTCCTGAGCTCAGGTGATCCACCCACCTCAGCCTCCTAAAGCACTGGGATTATAGACGTGAGTCACAGTGCGCGGCCTAAATGTTTGATTTTTTATATTTGTTTATGCAACTATTTGGTTATTGTCTAGCTTCCCACTGCATCGTAAGTGCCATGAGAATAGGGCCACGTCTGATTTTTCTCCCCGATTGTCCTCCCAGAGCATTGTACGGGCCTGGCCCATAGTAGGTACCCAATGCATGAATGAATGAAGAAATGAATGAATGAATGAATGAATGCACTCATCAGTAATTTTCACGATGGAGCATTTCATGGGAAATCGGCAGTGCATTCACATTCACTGTTTAAAAAAATAAAAAAGGAAAGAAGTTGATGTGTTCCTGTCCCCTGAAAGCTGTAAGAGATTAGCTGTCCAGCAGGTTAACAAACAGCAGTGGGTCTTGAGAGACGCGAGGGAGCCATTTGTCCCAGTGAGGATGGAATTCACAGGTTGTGGGGATTTAGTAAATGTCCCCCTAGTGGACCAAGAAAGAATGCGCTGCCCCAAGCTGGGCCTGACCCGGCCACCTCCCTCCGGAGGGGTCTCCTGGTGGAGGAGGGGTGCGAGTACCACTGCCATCTGCCTGGAATGCAACCCAGAGATCTTTTCCAGCGGTTCGCATTCCTGCCATGCATGTCCCGGGCTAATATATTAAGAGCCAGAAGGAGGGAGGGCAGGAGTTACTTGCATGACAAATGACCCTCAGTCCCATTCGTGTAGCCCAATTGGAGCTGGCCGTGATCCCGGTCAAGCTGCCAATGAGGTACCCTCTGGTGCCTCCCCACTTTCAGCAGACTCATTCACTTCCCACCACATCCCATCATTCCTGCTTCCTGCTGGTCCCCAGACCCTTCGCTGACACTGTCGGCACCCGTCACCGGTCCCTGTGTGTGGGCACTGAGCTCCAGCGTGCAGTATCTTCTGACATTTGCAGCTGCCCAATGAGGTAGGCTCTGTCACTCCCATTGTACAGATGGGGAAACTGAGGCCAAGTGACTTGCCCCAGCTTGAACTCTACTCAGTTAGTGGTCTTCTTGAAAGCCTCCCACCGGGGAGCTGAAATTTAAAACAATGGAACTCGTGGAGATAGAGAAGTAGAAGGATAGTTACCAAAGACTGGAAAGGGGAGTGGGAGAGGACGTGAAGGGGGAGTGGGGAGGACTAATGGGCACAAAAAATAATTAGAAAGGATGAATAAGACCTAGTATTTGCTGGCAAAACAGGGTGACTGTAGTCAAAAATAATTCAATCGTACATTTCAAAGTAACCAAAAGAAGCCGGGCATGGTGGCTCATGTGTGTAATCCCTGCACTTTGGGAAGCAGAGGTAGGCAGATCACCTGCGGTCAGCAGTTTGAGACCAGCCTGGCCAACATAGTGAAAACCCATCTCTACTAAAAATACAAAAGTTAGCCAGGCATGGTGACAGGTGCCTGTAATCCCAGCTACTCAGGAGGCTGAGGCAGGAGAATCACTTGAACCTGGGAGGCGGAGGTTGCAGTAAG
Organism: Mandrillus leucophaeus; assembly: GCF_000951045.1. Lineage (NCBI taxonomy): Eukaryota > Metazoa > Chordata > Mammalia > Primates > Cercopithecidae > Mandrillus > Mandrillus leucophaeus. The sequence continues at coordinate 2,079,153 of NW_012101710.1, forward strand.
CCGAGATCATACCATTGTATCCAGCCTGGGCAACAGAGGGAGAATCTGTCTCAAAAAAAAAAAAAAAAGTAATCAAAACAGTAAAATTGGTTGGTTGTAACACAAAGGATAAGTGTTTGAGAGGATGGAGACCCCATTTACCCTGATGTGATTATTATGAATTGCATGCCTGGATCACAACAACTCATGTAACACATAAATATATACACAAACTATGTACCCACAAAAATTAAAAATAAGATTAAAAGAAAAAGTCTCCCATGAGTACTGGCTTCCCGACATGGGAACTGCAACAGGCAGGAGTCTTGTAAAAAATGAAAGGGTTTGAGGGTGGTCTGTTAAGAAGGCGGGACAGCAGGTATTAGTGATTGACTTCTGCCCTTATCAACCACCCACTTTCTAAAGCCTCCAACTGGGGCGAAGGAGCGCTCGATGCTGGTCTTTCTGTAGAGCCAGGGCCTGAGGAGCCCCAGGGGAGGACACACCAGGTCTCTGGCCATCTCTGCCAGAAACCTCTGGTGGTTCCATCCCGCCAACAGCAACCACTCACACTCACTCTCTATTTTTTTTTTGAGACAGAGTCTCACTCTGTCACCCAGGCTGGAGTGCAATGGCTTGATCTTGGCTCACTGCAATCTCTGCCTCCCAGGTTCAATGGATTCTCCTGCCTCAGCCTCCTGAGTAGCTGGGATTACAGGCACCTGCCACCATGCCCGGCTAATTTTGTATTATTATTTTTTTTTAGTAGAGATGGAGTTTCACCATGTTGGTCAGGCTGGTCTTGAACTCCTGACCTCATGATCCACCCACCTCAGCCTCCAAAGTGCTGGGATTACCTGCGTAAGCCACCACGTCTGGCCTTACTTGCCTTCTTTTTTGCCTTCTTAGTTCCTGCCACACCAAGACAAAGCTTTCACCAGCCCTTTGAAGGAATTTTGGCTCATGCGGGGTATGGGGTCAGAATGACAAGCCTGCTCCTGCTCCTGGCTCCGGGCATGGCCATGGACATGAGACAAAGGCCTCCAGAGCCTCTGAGTGTTTTGTTTTGTTTTGTTTTGTTGTGTCCAAGCCCTAAATGTCAGGTCAAGCTAAGAGCCGGCTGACAGGGAGAAGAAACCCCCCTCGCCCCTGTGGCCTTCTGTTCCCCGCCCTGCACAGAAAGTAAATGTTATGCAGTAAATTCTTTCCTAACACATCATCCGTGTGTGACCAAAGCATTCTCCCCCCACCGATAGGATCATCCATCAATGCCAGCAAGTGAAGATCCAGGTTTCCTGAGCTTCTGGCAAAAGTCGGTGGCTGAAAGCACACACCTGTTCCAAGGAGGCTCTGCCAGGGCAGGACGATGACAGCATCGGCCAAGAGAACTCCACAGGGGAAGGTGTGGAGCTGGGCAGCTCTTCCTCAAGGTGAAAAGAGAGAACCCACGTCTCCTGCAGCCAGCAGCCCTGTTAGGTGGCACCCCGATGGCACAGCGGTTGCTTCCACTGGGGCTAGAGTCTAGGCTTTCTCCCCCAGGTAAGAGGAGCCCACCTTGATTTGCTGCTGCAGTCTAAGAAGCCTAGAGTTTTCTCAGGGAGAGAGGCAGGCGAGGCTAATGAGAAGGTGTGGACATGGCCTTCTAAAACACGAAAATGAAAAATGACACTCTTCAGCTCAGCAAAATATGAAAGCAAGACCACTCCTGAATCTCTCTGAATGCTTGCTTCGTAGCCTGTGGGCAAAGCTGTCATTTTGGACTAAACTCAGCCGGCGAGGAACTAATGCTGATGTCTCATCATTTTCTTCCACTTCTCCTGACTTTTTTGTCTTGTTAATACATCATAGCTAATTCTTCTTCGTGTTAACCGCGGCCTTGTTTCACGCCCCAGCATTCTGCGGGCGTGACATTGAGTTCTGTGGGAGAAGGTTCCACTGTCACACTTAGATAAATGAATAAGGTGAGATCGTCCACATTTTCCCAGCACCACACCTCATCTCAAAATATTAAGCCACTGCTTTTCAAATATATGGTCGGCATCTCTGTGTGCGTTTTGTAAGGACAAAATAGTAAATATTATCTTCCTCTTCTCTGGCCATCAGTTGAGGACATGCGGGAAAAGAGTGTCGTAATTCTTTATGAGGGTGAAAGGCATTACCTGCAGGAGATTAGCTGAGTCTGACCTTGACTCTCACGTGGTTTTAACTCCATGTTTCAACTATTTCAAAGAAGAAGGACTTTGAAGTGTTGAGGCAGGAGCCTGTATCACCTCTTTGCCGGTTTGCAGGTAAGTAGGCTTGCGTCTGTGAATCTCTGAGAGCCTCTTTATAATTTCTGAAACAAAAATGTGCTAAACCTACATTAGTCAGAACTATGCTCTCCCAACAATGGGCTCTGAAAAAAACAAACAAACAAAAACACCAAAACAGCCGACGCAGAGGGAAAATATCACTTCATTCGTCGGGTTTCTATTTGGGTTGGTTTCTTTCTTGTTTCTTTTTTTTTTTTTTTTTTTTTTTTGATCTATAAGATGCCAACAACTGATTTGACTGATTTCCTCTATTATTTCCAGAATGCTTAGCATTCTGCACACACTGGGGTTTTCATATATTCATTTCTATTTTTGCTTTCATTGGGTTCATTTCAGAGCAATTTATCAGGTTTAAGCTGGAAGTTGTTTTCATTCTAAGAACCCTGGATTTAAAATCAGGGATCTGGATTCCCGAATCAGGCTTCTACATGTTTTTCCCAATGAGTTTTCTATTCTGAGACCTGATTTTGTCACCTGGAGATGAGACAGGGGACAAGGGCCCTTCATACCTGCCTGCCTCCCGACCACTAAGAGTCCTTGGTAGGCTGTAAAGCTCTGGTCACGGCTCCCGTCTATCACTTAGTGACTTCAGGATCTTACCAGTGTCACCCCTGACATGTCATTAGAATGTTGTCACCTAAAACTCCCAGCTCAGTCTTGGTCCTCCAACTCCGGGATCGTGTCTGCCTCTGATGTCAGGAACATGAAGGGGTGTTGGATGGGGCAGGGTCACTGATGATACAGAAATGGGAGAACCTCCCTTATCCCCCTCTCAGGGCATGCAACAGGGGTATGGCTCGATTCTTTTTTTTTTTTTTTTTTTTTTTTAAACAGAGTCTCGCTGTGTCACCCAGGCTGGAGTGCAGTGGCGCAATCTCAGCTCACTGCAAGGGGTATGGTTTGATTCTTTGGTGCCCCACTGCTCAAACCCCTGGGGGAGCATACAGACGGACAGTTTGTGGGGAGCGTTTTGAGGCTCTGACCCCCAGCAGCATCTAGCGTTGAGGGCTTACAGCTCCCGAAGCCCCAGTGGGCGTGTGTTATGGTGCACTCTTTCAGCTTTGCTGTCTGCAGGCAGCTTGCGGTCATCAACCCAATTAGACCCTCTGCCTTATCTCAAGGACAGAGTGCTACTTTCTGTATCCCAGGTTCTTGCCCTAGAGTACCAGAAAAATCAGATCACACATGGGCTTGGAGAATGGGTGTAAGGTTTTTTGTTTTTTTCGTTTGTTTGTTGATTTGTTTTTGAGACGTAGTCTCACTCTGTCGCCCAGGCTGGAGTACAGTGGCACGATCTCGGCTCACTGCAACCTCCACCTCCTGGGTTCAAGCAATTTTCTGCCTCAGCCTCCTGAGTAGCTGGGATTACAGGCACTCACCACCACGACTGGCTAATTTTTGTATTTTTAAAGAGATGGGGTTTCACCATCTTGGCCAGGCTGATCTTGAACTTCTGACCTCATGATCCACCCACCTCAGCCTCCCAAAGTGCTGGGATTACAGGCGTGAGCCACTGCATCCGGCCTGGTGCAAGGTTTTATCAAGTGGCAGAGGTGGCTCGTAGCAAGATGGATGGGGAAAGACAAGGGGAATGGAGTGGGAAGGTGGTCTTTTCCTGGAGTCGGGCCACCCAGCGGCCAGACTCTCCTCCAACCACCCCCGGCCAAATTCCCCTTGGCGTCAGCATAGTTCTGCCATTGCTGGCTGCCAGCATCTGCTGGTGTCTGTTGGTGTGCTCTTCTGCTCCTCTTAACGTCCAGCCACTTGTGTCTGTGCCCACTAGGGTCTGGGGTTTTCATGGGCACAGGATGGGGAATGAGGTGGGCCAAAAGGCAACTTTTTGGGTGTGAAAACAGAAATACCTGTCCTCATTCAGGTCTTTAGCCACAGGTTCAAGGGTGGAGCTCTTGCCAGGGACACCACCCTTCTCTACCCAGCACTTCCCTGCCCCCATTTCCATATCACCACCTCCAGGGACTCTCTAGGGCCCACCATTGTCCCCATCTCTTCACTGTCCCACTGCAGGCCCCCTATCTCGGGACACCCACACCCATTCCCCTCCATCTTCAGTCAGACAGGCATGCCTGTTCCATCTGCTGTCACCACAAATCTTGGTGGCATCTTGTCCACGTCGGAATTTCAAGCAACCCCCTCCAGAACTAGCTCAGCATCTCACACACCCCCTACCAGGACTGGTATCTCTTCCTTGCTTCTGACTCCTTCCCTGTGTCCGTAAGACGCCTGATTCCTCATTCTCACCAGGGCGTCCTGGCCTGTCTGTGCTCAGCTTCCTGGTGATATCCAAACCCCCCTGGTTCCTACATTGCCCCCTCCAGAAGACCAACAGCTCCTGGTTAATGGTGCCGTCACCACTCTCCTTGGGCCATCTCCCTATCTCTGTGTCTTCTAGGGTGTCTTCTTACTCTATCCATTTGATGAATTGCAAACTACACACTCTGCTTATATTTGCATAGGAAGTTGGTAATTAGCTGCACAGCATTTTGTTAAACTTCTACATGAAAGATGGTGGAGGAAAATTAATTGCATCATATTGTATTGTACTCTTGAGAGAGTGGCGCGCTCCCTGGCCAGGCTCCGATCTGCCCGCTATATTACCATCCTGAAAATTGCTATTCTTGCCTTTGATTACTGGGTCTTTTCAGCCTCAGAATTAGTTTTCAGGGTACAGAGCAGTTTCTACCAACTCGATCTTTTTTCAGGAGGGTCTTATTTACCAAAGTTAATTTTGCTCATATTGCAACGTGCTTGAAAATAAGTATGAATCTTGTTTATTTTCGGTTGCTGTGTTCCACCAGCAAGTAGCAATTGGGACTAAATTACCAGCGTTCAAGGAATGTGCTCACATATTTCAGAGCTGTTGAGACACATTTGGCTGGACAAAGCCGAGTTCAAACAAAGCTATAAACCCAACCAGGGTTTGGTTTAGGACCTCCTTCCAGACAATGAGTTCCTTGGTGCTGCACCTCAGCTGACAGGGTGGGTGGGGAATGTTGTATTAGTTTTAGCTTCCAGAGCCGATCACAGTTTCACCGTCTGCCTCTCCCACACCCCTGGCAGGCAGGCTGAGGACAGCATCCACTTAATGGTACCTAGCCCATTAGAAATGCAAACCTTTTTATTTCCTTGTAAATAGATATCTGCTTCTTTCCAAGGCTGTCCTAAAGGAATGGGGCTGCCGAGGAGGGATGTTGTACGTTGCTCAATGCGGCTATTCTCAGTTTCTTCCCCCAAAACAATGGAGCTCTTCCCCCTTGTTGTCATGGCAATGCCAGGGTTGCAAGACAGAGGGCACTAGCGCACAGACGTCTTGAGACTTAGACTCCCAATGGGGATGTCATAACTTCTGCTGCCTCCTATTGGCCAAAGCAAATCACATGATCAGCTTAGATTCAAGAGGCGGGAAACAGACCCCACCTCTTGGTGAGAGATGCTACGGAGTCAGAAAGCAAAGGGATTTAGAGGTAAGGGGGCATGGGAGAGTCAATGGACAGATGTCTATGGTGGGCTTCCCACTTGCTGGGAAAATGATCCCAGTAAGCTTCCTGCCCTCATGCAGTTTGCAATCGGCAAATGGCAAAGCCTACAGGGGCACGTGCGGTGGCCACGTGTGAGAAGTGCTACCTTGGAGAAGAGTTCAGGAGTCTGAGAAACCAGAGCATAGCTGCTTGCTTTTGGCTGAAGACCCAGACAAGGGCTTTGGGAGGAAGTGGCACTTCAGCTGCAGCCTGAAATCTTTTTATTTTTTGGAGACAGAGTCTTGCTTTGTTACTCAGGCAGGGGTGCAGTGGTGCAATCATAACTCACTGCAGCCTTGAACTCCTAGGCTCAAGCGATCCTCTTGCTTCAGCCTCCCAGGTAGCTTTGACTACAGGTCAAACGTGCCACCACACTGGGCTCATTTTTAAAATTTTTTGTAGAGATAGGATCTCACTATGTTGTCCAGGCTGGTCTTGAACTCCTGGGCTTAAGGGATCCTCCCACCTCAGGCTCCCAAAGTACTGGGATTACAGGTGTGAGCCACTGTGACTGGCCTGAAATCTTGACTCTTGTAGCCGAGATAGAGCTTTTCTTGTTGGCCTCAAACCAGGGCTTATCCCACCTCTGTTATTTAACATGTATAGATTTCCTGGGTTGTACCATAAACCTTAAAAGCCCTGTCACTGGAAATTTTGTTGGTCGATTCTGGGTTTTCCTTTGGACTTAATTTCAGGGAGCCGTATCTTCCTCTCTGATCGATGACTGCTTGGCAGGGCCTCCTAACTCTGTGTCTAAGCATTTCTGTCCCTCGTAAGTACCTCCGAGCTCCTTGATCCCAGCCAGGAGTGAATGCCCTGCCAGTGATCCCTTAGACATGCTGGGATGCTTGTGGAACTGAGAGATCCTATGGTGAATACTTCTGTAAAGCCAAGAATCATTTTATTTATTTATTTATTTACTTACTTATTTATTTAGTATTTTGGGGACAGGGTCTTGCTCTTGCACCCAGGCTAGAGTGCAATCACAGCTCACTGCAGCCTCGAACTTTTGGGCTCCAGTGAGAATTTTTAATGTTTTTGATGTGGATAATTGGCTTCCCGATTAATGTGGATAATTTTTTAGTGTGGATAATTGGCTTCCAGATTACTCAAACTTTTTTTTTTTTTGAGATGGAGTCTCGCTCTGTCACCAGGCTGAAGTGCAGTGACACGATCTTGGCTCACTGCAACTTCCACCTCCCGGGTTCCAGTGAATCTCCTACCTCAGCCTCCCAAACAGCTGGGACAACAGGTGCGTGCCACCACGTCCAGCTAATTTTTGTATTTTTAGTAGAGAGGGATTTCACCGTGTTGGCCAGGATGTTCTCGATCTCTTGACCTCGTGATCTGCCCACTTCAGCCTCCCAAAGTGCTGGGATTACAGGCGTGAGCCACTGCGCTAGGCCCAGATTACTCAAACATTTTAAGTTCAGATTTTTACATTGAAAAGGAAATGCTCAGTAATCCTCTAGACTGATGGCAAACGTGACCCTGTTTCTCTAGACCCCTCTCTAAATCCAGGCCTTCAAATCCCTTTGCTTTCTGACTCTGTAGCATCTCCCACTAAGAGGTGGGGTCTGTTTCCTGCCTCTTGAATCTAAGCTGATCATGTGATTTGCTTTGGCCAATAGGAGGGAGTAGAAGTTATGACATCTCCATTGGGAATCTAAGTCTCAAGAAGTCTGTGCACTAGTGCCCTCTGTCTTGCAACCCTGCCATTGCCATGACAACAAGCCCAGGCTCTCTGCTGGAGCATGGGAGGCCATGTGGATCATAGCCCATCAAGGACCTGCCAATGGCCACCCAAGCTCTGGCGTAGGTGAGCTCAGCCCAGTTCAGCAGAGCCACCCAGCCCACCCATAGACCCCTGAGCAGTGATAAATGGTTGGGGTGTATATTCATTTGCTGGAGCCACCAAAACAACGTACCACAGACCGGGCCCCTTAAATGATAGAAATTCATTTTCTCACAATTCTGGAGGCTGGAAGTCCAAGATCAAGGTGTCTGCAGGGTTGGTTTCTCCTGAGCCCTCTCTCCTTGACTTGTAGAAGCCATCTCCTCCCCGTGTCTTCACATGGTTGTCCCTCTGTGCGTGTCTGTGTCATGATCTCCTTTTTTGTTTGTTTGTTTGTTTTTAATTTTTTGAGTCATGTACTATTGCCCAGACTGGAGTGTAGTGGCATGATCATGGCTCACTGCTGCCTCAACCTCTTGAGCTCAAGCTTCCTCGAGCCTCAGCCTCCTGAGTAGCTGGGACTACAGGCACATGGCGCCATGCCTTGCTAATTTATTTTATTTTTATTAGAGAAGTCTTGCTATGTTACCTAGGCTGGTCTCGAACTCCTGGCCTCCAGCAATCCTCTCTCCTCAGCCTCCCAAAGTGCTGGAATTACAGGCATGAGCCACTGTGCCTGGCCTGATCTTCTTCTTCTTCTTTCTTCTTTCTTCTTCCTTCTTCCTTCTTCCTTCTTTCTTCCCCTTCTCCTCCTTCTCCTTCTCCTTCTCCTTCTCCTTCTCCTTCTCCTTCTCCTTCTCCTTCTTCTTCTTCTTCTTCCTTCTTCTTCTTCTTCCTTCTTCTTCTTCTTTCTTCTTCTTTTTTTTTTTTTTTTTGAGACAGACTCTCACTGTCACCCAGGCTGGAGTGCAATGGTGCAATCTCTACTCTCTGCAATCTCCATCTCCGAGGTTCAAGTGCTTCTCCTGCCTCAGCCTCCTCAGTGGCTGGGATTACAGGCTTGTGCCACCACAGCTAGCTAATTTTTAAATTTTTAGTAGAGACAGTGTTTCACCATATTGCCCAGGCTGGTTTTAAACTCCTGACCTCAAGTGATGTGCCCACTTTGGCCTCCCAAAGTGTTAGGATTACAGGTGTGAGCCACCGTGCCCAGCCTGATCTTCTCTTCTTATAAGGACACCAGTCCTATTGGGTTAGGACCCAACCTAACGACCTCGCTTCACCTTCATTACCTCTGTAAAGACCCTATATCCAAATGTAGTCACGTTCTGAGGTCCTGGGGGTTAAGATGTCAACATACGAACTGGGAAGGGGCAAGACACAATTCAACCCAAACCAGAGTGTTTTGTTTCAAAACATCACTGTTGGCATGAGTAAGAAATACTCTTAGTCAGTACCAGGCACCGCGTCTACACTGGGATTCTAAGCAAGGACAAACTAGGATTGTCCTCCTGGTTGTCAAGGAACTCATGGGCTATGAGTACTTCTTCATCAGGAACCCACGCCGGGACCAGCCACGTACGTGGGCACCACACACACGCATCCCAGCCTAGACCCTTCACTCCCTACCCCTCAAACTCAGAATCTGCCTTTGCCAAACAGACCCCAAAGAAACACAGGAAGAAAGAGAAAACCTCCCACTCCCCTTGTAGCTGAAATCTCGGTCATACAATCGGCAGTTACATTTCCCTGCCCCAGGCCACAGCTTGTTCTGTTTTAATTAACTTGCCTTTTATTGAATTTCCATATTTGTCACCAAACACCAACGCCTCTCTACGTGTATCTATAATGTCAGCGATCACACTGCGTGTCACTCTGGGTCATGCATGACCTCTGATCGTGGGAAGGAACAGTAAAGCCCACATTGGGAGTTATTTGTGCTTTGATCTTGCTTCGGTAAGGTTGGGGTGAGGCTGCAGGGAGAAGGCATGCAGAGACAAGGGGGGTCTGGACATGCCGGCAGCCTCGAATCCACCCTCGCTAGCAGCACGGGGAGCATAGAGAGCCTTCGGGGCTTGGTTTTGCTGCATAAAGAGTGAGACCCGCATGGCACTGGCGGCTGCATGTAATGTACACTTTATTCCTTTATTTGTATGAGCAAGAAACTGAAATGGTAATGGGGAACACAAAACGCACAAATCGAGTCGAAACAGAGGGTCACCTTCTCACCAAGGCCTTGTAGGTATAAGGCTGGACTGACAGTAACAAAGTGAGGCCAGCGCTCTCAGCATAGACGTATATATTCTACCCCTCGCTTGGAAAAACCTTGGAGTCCCAGCTGAATGGAAGGATGTCAGCTTTGGGAGTTGAAGGAATTTTGTCAGCTTGGTTCACTTCCCTGTCTTCTATGTCTAGAGATCATACTTGGCACAGAACAAGTTGCTTGATGATTTTTTCCTTAATGAATGTTTTTCCTCTCTTCACGTGAGGGTCTGTCCTGGGTTGCGTTCTGCAGACATGAATCTGAGATGAGGATTGGGGTACCCCAGAAGAAACTGGGGAGGGAGTGAGGGAGAGTGGGGAGCTAGCAGGGAAGGGGTGGAGCCCGGGAAGGCTCTGTGGAGTGTGGCTTCAGCCTGGGCCCATGGAGAGGGAGCACTGGAGGGAGAATTAGGGCTCCAAGTTGCCCTCCCACCCCCTACCTCTTCACTCATTGGCCAGTGTCCCTCTGGGGAACATAAACCCTCAAGTGCTCCAGCCACCTATGCCTTCCAGGCCATCATCTCCAGGAGCCCAAGGGAGAGGTGAGGTGCAGGCCCCTTGGGAGCCAAAGCATGCTAAAGTGGGGACAGGTGCACCCGGAAATGCAGAAGGGATCCACGAGACCCCAGGGAGAAGTTTAATTTGGGAACCTGAAAGCCAAATGGGAGTCAGTGAGTTGGTTCATTACCCTCCAGCATGGTTAATTTTATGTGTCAACTGGGCCAGGCCATGGTACACAGATATATGGTAAACAGCAGCCTAGCTGTGGCTGTAAAGAGAATTTTTAGATGAGATGAATATTTAAGTCAGTAGATTTTGAGTCAAGCAAATTACTACCCCACTCCATAATGTGGGTAGGGGCTCATCCTACTAACTGAAGGTTTTAAGAGATAAAAGGTCGGGCGTGGTGGCCCATTCCTGTCATCCCAGCATATTGGGAGGCCGAGACAGGCAGATCACTTGAGGCCAGGAGTTCAAGTCCAGCCTGGCCAACATGGTGAAACCCCGTCTCTACTAAAAATATAAAAATTAGCTGGACGTGGTGGCGTGTGCCTGTGGTCCCAGCTACTCGGGAGGCTGAGGCACAAGAATCACTTGAAGCTGGGAGGCGGAGGTTGCAGTGAACCGAGATCGTGCCACTGCACTCCAGCCCGGGTGACAGAGCGAGACTCTCAAAAAAGAGAGAGACAGGGAAAAAAAAGACTGACATGGAATTCTGCCTGCAGACTCTCTTCAAACTGTTCAGGCTATTGATGCAGCGTCATCTCTTCCTTAGGCCTCAAGATTGCTGGCCTGCCCTGCAGACTTTGGACTTACCGGTCTCCACAATTGCATGAGCCAATTTCCTAGAATAAATCTCACTGTCTTTCACTCTGTGTGTGTATCTCTCTGTCTCTCACATAATATATCATACACATGTATATACCTACATATATATATAGAGAGAGAGACACACATACACACATACATATGTATATAATGTTGGTCCTGTGTCTTTGGAGAATCCAGACTTATCCACCCCCTAAAAGATCTTGGCCATGAACGCTCAATGTGCTCAGATTGGAACATGGAGAATATGCACGTGGCAAACCTGGATGGGAACCTAGAGATCATTGTCACATCTGGGTCTGCAGAGCCAGCTGCCTGCAGGGACCAGGCAGGTAGCTCAGATGTATGAAGTGGGCAGGTGTAGGAGATAAGATGAGGACTGTGACAAACCAAAGAAGCAGTCAAAGCTGTTCTTGTCATCCATTGGTGTGTGAGAAACCACCCCAAAACTTCGTGGCTTAAACAATAATCATCATATTATTTCTCATGATTCTGTGTGTTACCTGGGCTTAGCTGGGTGGTTCTTCTGCTCTCTCTCTATGAATACATATCAGCTAGGGCTGTATCACTGGGAGGCTCAGCTGGGTTGTAACGTCCAAGATTGCTCGTTGACATGGCTGGCGGTAGGCATGGACTGCTCTGTGGGGGCTTCTCCGTGTGGTTCCCCATGCAGTGAGGGCTTGCTCACAGCATGGTGTCTGGGTTCAGAGAGGGAGCATCCCATGAGGTAAAGGCAGAAGCTGCAGATACCTTGAGGTCCAGCTTTGGAATTATGTAGTGTCACTCCTGCTGCATTCTGTTGGTCAAAAGGCCAGCCTAGATTCAGGGTTGGAGGTGACCACCCCATTGCATGGATACCAGGAGGGGTAGCTCGTTGGGCTAGGAGGCTCATCTTTGCAAACTGACCATCAAAAATGGGAATTCAGTTTTAGAATGTGTTAAAAAAAAAATACTGTTAAGGCCCAATTAAATATCTGCTGGCCAAATGTGGTCTATAGACTAAGAGTTTGCAATCCCCGTTTCTAGTCCAACACCTTAATTTTCCCAGGTGAAGACCCCAAGATCCAGTGCAAGATCGAGGATGGCAGGAACTTTTTTTTTAATTGAGGTGAAATTCAGATAATATAAAAGTAAGCATTTTAATTGCACAATTCACTTTGAAATTTAAAGTTTACGACTCAGTGGCATTTAGTACATTCACAATGTTGGGCAACCGACACCACTATCTAGTTCCAAAACATTTCATCACCACAAAATAAAGCCCCACATTCATTAAGCCGTCATTCTGCACTCCCTCTCTGCAGCCCCTGGCACGCACAAATCTGTTTTCTATCTCTATGGATTTACCTATTCTGAGTATTACATATAAATGGAATTATACAATATGTGATCTTTTGTCTCTGGCTTCTTTCACTCTGCATAATGTCCTCGAGTCTCATCCACATTGTAGCGTGTGTCAGTGCATCTCTCCTTTTGATGGCTGAGTAACATTCCATTGTATGTATACTACACAATTATTTATCCACTCATTCATTGGTAGACATGGGGGTTGCTCCCACCTTTTGGTTATTGCAAATAGTGCTTCTATGAACATTCATGGACAAGGGTTTGTTTGGGTGCAGGAATTTATTTTTGAGACCATGCAGACAGCTAGAGGCAGATCCTAAGTGAAAAGGTAGGTTCTCTGGCTCCCAGGCTGATGCATGTTCTAAACTGTGTTAGAATTAGACACAGCCAAGAGGTGCAAGGGGTGGAGGTGGGGAGATGCCAGGTCCTGGCTATTTCCGAGGTGATTTTCACAGTGAATCAGAACCAGAAAATCGTCACAGTGTCAGATTCTTCCCAGATATTCAGACAAGTCGAATATACAAATAAAGCCACCTGACAATGAAGATTCAAAGATGAGAGGAGCGTTTGATCTTATTCTTTCCTTTTCAAGATAAACATACACACACACACACACACACACCCCACCCTCGCATCAGCTGGGCCCTGAAACAGCACCAAATGTTTTGAAATCTTAGGGACGGTTCTCAAAAAATTCCTCGCAGTGAAGCTCTTCCAGAATGCTCTATTGAGCCATGGGGCTTCTTTTGTCTTTCCAGACCTAGGACAGCTCCTACAGCAAATGACAGCTGCTGAGAAAATATGAAGACAGTAGCCAGAAGAGAAAGAACCCAACATCTCCAGCTTTAAAACCCGGGCATTGCACGGGTCCCCAGAATGGCCTTTGTTGCTGTATTTTGAAAGAAGCCTGATCACCCCCAGGGGCCCCTGCAGGTTGCAGGCTTTGAGTTCCAGGCTCTGGAGCTTGCTATATGTTGGTTGTTATGCAAAATTAATTATCTTGGTCATTTGAATGTTTTCCCCCAAACATAATATAATCTCATTACAGACTACTCCATACCGGAGTGAATCTCGAGCCAAATTCCATTTAGGAAATTGAAGGTAATTTAGAGTTATATGATTTGCAAAAAAAAAAAAAAGAAGAAGAAGAAGAAGTCCCTTTCTCTGCTAAATGCTAATTTGGTCTGTCTGCATAATGTAAAAGTGACATTCGTTTGGTTGGGGAATTGCCGTAAGTGTGTAGGCGAGTTGGGGCAGCAGAGGGGTAGTTCAGAATTTTTCAGTGAGTTCATCTGGAAAGAGTCAGTGCATGATAATTCTGGGAGGCAGGCGGCAGGGGACAGAGAGCCAACAGGCTTTCCAGAGACCAGGACTTGTCTGCTGGTGGGAGGATGCTCCAGCAGGCAAGTCCATGGGAGATATGTCCTTTATGGCTAAGAGGCTGCTGTGAACAATAGAGAGGTGCTGGGACATTTGGACAAAGCAGGAGGAGAAGGAGAGAGGCTGGATCACCTGGGCTGGCCCAATTTTAGCTCACACAGGGTACATGAGTCAGCTTAGGCTGCCCTAACAAGCACCATGAACAGGGTGGTTTCAACAACAGACGTTTATTTTCTCACAGTTCTGGAGGCTGGAAATCCAAGATCAAGGTATCGATCACTAGGGTTGGTTTCTCCTGAGGCCTCCTTCCTTGGCTTGCCGACAGCTGTCTTCTCCCCACATCCTCCTATGGGCATCCCTTTGTGTGGGTCTGTGTCTTAACCCATTTATACCTGAGGTTGCAATTTTTTGAATTTTTGCAGTCAGACCCCTGCGATGACCTTGAGCAGTAGGATATAAATAATTCTCACATGCTTAGTGTTCCAGTAATGGAACACTAGGCATAAATGGCTATTAATCTCCTCTTCTCATAAGGACACCAGGCAGATTGGATTAAAGCCCACCCCGATGACCTCATTTTACCTTAATCCCCTCTTTAAAGACCCTCTCTTCAAATGCAGTCACATTCTGTGGTACTGAGAGTTAGGGCTTCGGTAGAGGAATTTGCAGGGGACAGCATTCAGCCCATCACAGATAATGCAGCCAAAGTGCCATGCATCCAGCTCCCACCACATCACACCCAGAGGCCCACAGCAGCCTCACCAGTTCCTGCCCTCACCCTTCCTGGAGCACTCAGGAGGTAGTGACCAGGGTGAGTGATGAGTGATTTTTTTTTTTTTTTTTTGAGATGGAGTCTCACTCTGTCACCAGGCTGGAGTACAGTGGCGCGATCTCGGCTCACTGCAACCTCTATCTCCCAGGTTCAAGCGATTCTCCTGCCTCAGCCTCCCGAGTAGCTGGGATTACAGGCATGTGCCACCACACCCAGCTAATTTTTGTATTTTTAGTAGAGACGGGGTTTCACCATGTTGGCCAGGATGGTCTCCATCTCTTGACCTTGTGATCCGCCCACCTCAGCCTCCCAAAGTGCTGGTATTACAGGCATAAGCCACCGTGCCCAGCTGAGTGATGTTCTTAAAACATCCATCAGCTCTTGTCTCTCTCTCCCAGACCTCCTGTGACTTTGCACTGAGTTTTGAATGATGCAAACCCCTCAACAGAGCTCCAGAGCTGGCCCCTGCCTGGATCTCCAGCTCTGACCTGCAGTCATCGTGGTGCTCAAGAAAACTGGACTCTTTGTTTTCCCTGCCCCTCCCAGCCCTCCAAGGTCTTTCCTCTTCTGCCTCAAGGTATTTCATGGAGGTCTTCGGGAGATGCTCTCTGGCTCCCTCTGCTCCTGGTCTGGCTAACTCACTCCTTGGGGTCTCTACTTGAATGTCACTTCCTCAGGACAGCCTTCCCTGGTTCTCTCTCCTCTGATCTACAGGAGCCCCCACTGCTGGGCACAGGGCAGGTATTCAATAGGTACTTGCTCAACAGAAGGGAAAAGGAATGAATGAATGAATCAATGAATGAACAATCAAGTGAATAAACAAGTAAATATCTCCAAGCAGAGTGCATTGCCTTTCAGCCCCTCCGGTGAAAGTTGAAAGCCTTAACCAGGGAGTCTTGACCTTGACATTGGTGCACAGATTACAGAGCTCCTGGAAACCAGAGTTGCTCTCATTCTTCTCCACCCTGATGAAAGACCTATCTGGGGCTGGGCACAATGGCTCACACCTATAATCCCAGCATTTTGGGAGTGGGGACTGAGGTGGGAAGATTGCTTGAGCCCAGGAGTTCAAGACCAGCCAGGGCAATGTAGTGAGACCCCATCTCTACAAAAATAAAAAATAAGCCAGGCATGGTGGTGAACACCGTAGTCCCTGCTACTCAGGAGGCTGTGGCAGGAGGATTGCTTGAGCCAAGGAGGTAGAGGCTGCAGGGAGCTATGATTGCACTGCTGTACTCCAGTCTGGAAAACAGGAAGACCCTGTCTCTTAAGGAAAAAACAGAAACAAACAAACAAAAAAAGTACCTACCAGGAAGAGTTCACCTGTGTCATCTGTTCCTAAGATTTCACCACCTACCCTCCCAACCCACTGCAAGTGACCATCCACAGCTATGAGGGTCTGTGATTCTCCCACCCCAACTTCTCTCTTGCTAGATCTATCAAATCATAAATCACAGAGTGAGGCTGAGAGATGTTTCAAGTAGCAGTGAGAGTCCCCAGTAGGCTTCTCCCTCATTTCTTTTTCTTGGGTTATTACCACTCAAAAGCCTATTCAAGCCAATCACCCCCTCCAACTTGGCATTATGGTTGTGAGCTAATTAACAACCCTCATAGAATTTGACAACCTTGTTCAGACTCATGTAAGTACAATTGCTAGTGGAATGTGAGTACAATAAATTAATAAATGATTCCTTGAAAGGTTGGCTCTCATTCCCTATGAAATGATCCAAGGTGAGGTCCCTCCAGATGCGCATGCTGAGGGCAAAGAGTTGAGAGTAAGGAGTTTATTGGGAAATTGATCCCCAGGAAGCATTGATAGATGAATAGGAAGTAAGGAGAGAAAGGGGAGTGTGGTGGGTCAGATGTTCACATCTTAATTCCTGAAACCTATGAATGTTACCATATGATATAATTTGGATATTTGTCCCTACCCAAATCTCAGGTTGAAATGTAATCCCCAGTATTGGAGGTGAGGCCTGGCAGGAAGTGACTGGATCACAGGAGTGGATGTCTCATGAATGGTTTTGCACCATCCCCTTGGTGCTGTCTTTGCCATAGCGATATGGTTTGACTGTGTCCCCACCCAAATCTCATCTTCAATTATAGCTCCCATAATTCCCATGTGTCATGCGAGGGACCTGGTGGAAGTAATTGAATCATCGGGGTGGGTCTTTCCTATGCTGTTCTGGTGATAGTGAATAAGTCTCACGGTCCACATTGTAGCGTGTGTCAGTGCATCTCTCCTTTTGATGGCTGAGTAATATTCCATTATATGGATACTGCACAATTATTTTATAGCACACAATTTTTTTTTGACCTGATGGTTTTATAAAGGGGAGTTCCCTTGCACACACTCTCTTGCCTGCCTCATTATAACATGTGTTTTTCTTCCCCTTCACCCTCTGCTATGATTGTGAGGCCTCCCCAGCCATGTAGAACTGTAAGTCCATTGAACCTCTTTTTCTTTATAAGTTACCTAGTCTTGGGTATGTCTTTATTAGCAGCATGAGAACAGACTAATACACATAGTGAGTGGGTTCTTGTGAGATCTGGTCATTTAAAAGTGGGTGGCACCTCCCCCAACTCTCTTTTGCTTTCACCATGTGAGACGCCTCCTCCCCCTTCACCTTCCACCATGATTGGAAGCTTTCTGAGGCCTCCCCAAAAGCAGATGCCGCTGTGCTTCCTGTACAGCCTGCAGAACCATGAGCCAATTAAACCTCTTTTCTTATAAATTACTCAGTGTTAGGTATTTCTTTATAGCAATACAAGAATGACCTAATACACTTTAGGTGGAAAAAAAGGGGACTTTGCAGATATTATTAAATTGAAGTCCTTGGGGCAGGGAGATTATCCCGGATTATCTGGATGAGTCCTTAATACGATCACGTGTATCCTTATAAAAGGGAAATAGAGATTTGATTACAGAAATCTTCACCCTTCTCCACCGTGAGGAAGGACCTACCAGGGGGCCAGGTGTGGTTGGCTCACACCTGTAACCCCAGCACTTTGGGAGGCTGAGACAGGAAGATCGCTTGAGCTAGTAAAAGTAGCTCAAGGTAGGCCAGGCACAATCTAGGCTTAACGAATATTTGTTGCATAACAGAAAAGAAGGCAAGGTGAAGAAGGAGGCAGAGACTGGAGTGATGCAGCCACAAACCAAGAAACTCCAAGGATTAGCCAACAGCCACCAGAAACTGGAAAAGGCCAAGAATAGCTTCACCTCTAGAGACTATTGAGGGAGCATGGCTCTGTAGACACTTATTTCAGCTCAGCGATATTGATTTTTAGACTTCTGGCCTCCAGAATGAGGAGGGAATAATAGCTACTGTTTCAAGCCACCAAGTTTGTGGTCTTACATTATGGCAGCCACAGGACGCTAACACAGGAAGAAACCTAGTAATGTGTGGGTTACCAAGCAGCTCACTGCTGTGGGAGAGTGAAGCTCGGTCCTGCTGGGGACTCCGGAAAACAGTGTGACACGTGGCTCAGACTCATCCCAGCTGCGAGCAAGGGAGCTGGGAAATGTCTGCACTGATTCCCATCGGTCATTGGTTGAAGAATGTTCCTGTGGGAGGAGGGGGTGTTCAACTTTCTGTCCCATGTGTGAGACAAGCAGGTGCCAACAGTCAGAGAGAGCTCTCAGGAAGGACTGCAGCCGCTGCAGTTACACCACTGCATGAGTCCACGTGCATAAAAATGAGGAGAGCTGAGGGCCTGTGGACAGGGCACCAATGATGTCTGCTACACACACAAAAATAAATGGGAAAGCTCAAAAGCGGATACCCAAACTGGGGCAAAAAGGTTGAGCCTACTACATTGAAACCTTTTTCAATGAATAAGTCAGGAAGATGATAGATGAAGTTGAAAACTAACCCATAGCTCCAATGTTACCTATTCAATCAGCCTAGAAAGGAAAGAAGAATTAGCACTGGTTGAATATCTACATCCATCAAATGCTGGCATCTATCTTTTCATTTACTGGGCCATAATTCTATTTGGAGTAGTGCATTAGTTTCCTAGGGCTGCTGTAAAAAAAAAAAAAAAAAAAAAATGACCACAAGCTGTGTGGCTCAAAACAACAGAAATGTATTCTTGCAGAGTTCTGGAGGCCAGAAGTCTCAGATCTAGGTGTTGGGAGGGTTAGTTCCTTCTGGTTCTGGAGGAGAATCTGTTCCGTGACTCTTCTAGCTCCTGATGGTCATTGCCGGTTCTTGCTGTTCACGGACTTGTAGATGCATCACTGCAATCTCTGCCTCCATAATCACATGGTCTTTCTCTCTGTGTGTCTCTCTGTATCCTCTCCCCTTCTTATATAGAAACCCATCATTAGATTTACAGCCAACCCTAAATCCAGAATGATTTCACCTTGAGATCCTTAACTAATTTCATCTTCAAAGACCCTATTTCCAAATACACTCACATTCTGAGTTTCCAGTAGACATGAATTTTTGGAGGAAACTGTTTAACCCACTACAACTCATTTTTTACAAATGAGGAAGCTGAGGTTGCCCATGGTCACAGAGCTGGTGGGTGATGGAAGTATGACTCTGGCCTAATTTTGTATGACATCGAAACATTGGAGCTGCTATATGTGGGTTGTAGAGATGTTTAAAGTCTCTGAGAGAAGGCTTCTAATAAAAGTAGCTCAAGATAGGCCAGGCACAATCTAGGCTTAATAAATATTTGTTGTATAACTGAAATGAATATTCCCAGGGGACCCCACATTCCAGGCTCTGGACACAATGCATTTCTTTTTTATTTCTACATAATGGGACACTCCGCCCTGGGAAATTGGGAGGAAGGCATGATCCAGCCAAGGTCAATTGTCCACAGTTTGTGCTTCTGTCTACTGCTGTTGTGCTTGGCATTAGAAAAACCCTCAGCCATAATACATTTTATATTTTATCGCCTTTTTACCTGTTTCTCAAACAGTTTCAAGGACACTGGAGCATCTTTTATCCTTAATGGTTTGTTTTCCCAAAATTTATTTTTGGAAACAAATGAGTAAACAAAAGACACCAAACCCAGCTTGATACCAATAACCCTGAACCAAACAAATTAGATCTCCTTTTCAGTTTCTTTGCTGCTTCCAATGCTTTAAAGGGTCTTATGAGTCATTAATTTGTTGGCTCTTGTAGAAGTATTTATGCAGGGCCATTAAGTAGCACAAACTCTGGAGGAAAATTGAGATACTTTATGCACGTAGCCTCTGACCCCACCTGCCAATCTCCCTACAAGAGGAAAACACAGACAGGACTTTTGGCTTTGGGGGACCCACTCCATTGTGGCCTGGTTTTCAATCCCCAGGCAATAGTTTTCTCGCCCTCATTCACATCTCTAGCCAAAAGCAGAAAATAAAACACAAGGGCAGAACTCTCAACTCTAGGGGGGTGAAATCTGGGTCCCAGAGCAAAAATTAGTCACACCCCAAAAACTGACTTCTCCAAGCAGAAATGACAAATTCTCATCTCTGTCACATGCTCTGAGCCACAGTATAAGGCAATGCAGTTTTGACACCAGCCACCTGGACTTGGGTCACATTTCACAAGTTAAGGGCACAGTCTTCCACAAAACTGTCCTCCCTTCAGGCACCCACTGCAAGCTCCAGGGCTCCCAGGCCACCCACACTTCTGACCAACTGGCTACACATCCAGGGGCTCCCATTACTCTCTCAGGTTCAATAACTCATAGACTAACTCAAAGCACTAAAAAAGCACTGTACTTTCTATAGTTGTTTATTATAAAGGAGGAACCATCTCAAAAAAAACCCATGGGAGGGCCCAATTCACAAAGCTTCTGTGTCACCCTCTGAGCACTCAGAAGTATGACTCCCATCCCAGGGAGCTCAACTGGGTCTCAGCATTCAGAGGTCTTTTTGTGGTTTCATCATGTAGGCAAGATTGACTAGATAATCGGCTACGTGATTGAACTTAATCTCCAGCAACCCCTCCGCTCCCCAGACATCATCAGGCTGATGTCACTGGCCCAAAGTCCCAACCCTCTAATCACATGGTTTGTCTTTCTGGTGTGGCTGGCCACTGTCCTGAGTCACCTTGTTAGCATAAACTCAGGCAATCCCATCACTCGGGAAATTCCAAGGATTAGAAGCTTCCTCCTAGGAACCAGAAACGAGGGTCAGACAAATGATTTATTATAGGACACACATATATACAACAGACAGGGCTGAAATTAATAAAATGTCCTGTCTCTCTTCCTGTTAATAAAAATCTTCTGTCACTGGTCAGTTTTCTAGCTCATAAAAAGAAGGGATTCTTGTTTGCTGGGATCATATTTATGGGACAGATGGGGAAGAGGGAAGAGGAGCCTGAGAACCAGGGGTTGGGAAGGGGAGCAAGAAGTGAGGTCCTTTGGAGCTTTTGGGGTTGGAGACAGAAGGAAGGGGGTTTCAATAAATGTTCAAGAGGGCTTAAAATGGATTCTCTGGAATATGTTTGGCTTAAGAATGAAATTCGTTTTAATTTCTTTTCATGGTGGACCTGTGCTGTTAAATATTTTTTTCCAGGAGAGACTGAGCTAGGAGGCTCACCCCCCTGGAATTTATCATTATTTTATCCATATCAACCTTCTTTTTCTAACAGTGAGCTTTTCTTTTTCTTTCTTTCTTTCTTTCTTTCTTTCTTTCTTTCTTTCTTTCTTTCTTTCTTTCTTTCTTTTCTTTCTCTTTCTTTCTTTCTCTTTCCTTCCTTCCTTCTTTCCTTCCTTCCTTCCTTCCTTCCTTCCTTCCTTCTTTTCTCTCTCCCTTCTCTCTCTCTCTCTTTCTTTTTTTAGAGAGGGCCTTACTCTGTCACCAGGCTTACTGTCACTGTGTCAGTACAGTGGCACAATCATAGCTCACTGCAGCCTCAAACTCCTGTGCTCAAGCAATCCTCCCTCCTCAGCCTCCCAACTAGCTGGGACTACAAGTCCACACCACCATGCCTCACTAATTTTTTAAATTTTTTTATAGAGACAAGGTCTCACTATGTTGCCCAGGCTACTCTCAAACTCCTGGCCTCAAGCAATCCTCCTGCACAGCCTTCCAAAGTACTGGATTACAGGATGAGCCACTGTGGCAGGCAAGGGAGAAAACATTTGAAAGCACAGGTCCAAAGTCAAAAAAAAAAAATTCAAAAGAGTTTCCTTCCTAAGCTGTGTCTCTCCAAGCATTCTATGACCTGTGCATCCATCCATGCCCCCTTTGCTGGCCGCCTTCCCTTCCTGTCTCACTTCCCATCTCTCCTACCAGTGTTTCCTGGGATCATTTCCCAAATAAACCACTTGCATGTGAAGATTTCCTGAGGAATAACTGAGATTCTATATCAAGGACTCTGCATGGCACACAGGAAGCCTCCTTAAATAACAAGTGCAATCATGCATTTCCACCTCTGTGAAACTTAGAAGGGCTTCATGGAGACGTCATTGAGATCAGCATGGGAGGGAAAGGTGGGAGTTGTCCAGGTAGAAGCCAGGGCTGCACCACTATGGTGGATGAAGTCACCAAAGGAGGGGTGGGAAGGAAGGAGGAAAGAACGCCACCTGGGGGCAGGAAGAAGAGCAGCCAGCGGAGTCGAAGAGTTGCCCAAGGTCATCAACAAGAAACAGAAATCTTTGGTGTCCTGAACTCCCTACCCCCAGCAGGAATAGACTTAATTCCTCAAGCCCTGTGGCCCTGGTCCCTAGCTCTGTGGTCCTCTCTGCCGCAAGGTCTGTCCCCAGCAACCCATCCCAGAGCCCACAGTTCGGGTAGGAAACGTGGACTTATTCACCTAGCCTGAACTTTTTTCTTTTCTTTATTTTTGTTCCTGTTATTTCTCTTACTTTGTGCATAAAGCTTTATTGCAATCAAAGCAGCATTTTATATTTACAAGCTGCCTTTCATCAGACACTGATCTGACACTCACCAGAGTCTGGGAACTTTGAAGAAGCCACACAACAAGCTCCTCTAATCTCAAAGGCAAGCGTTAGGGCTGAGAGGAAACGGGACACACACACACACACACACACACACACACACACTCACCACCCCCAGTGCCAGATTCTGAGTTAAGCATTTTACCAATATCGTTTCACTGACTTCTCACAGCAAACCAGTGAGATAGGGACTGTAATTCCCACTTTACAGATATGGAAAAGAGTTGAAATGTGAATTTCCTGGTTTCTCAATGCAAGGCCATTTGACCCAGACCCTACATCCCCAGAGGGTTTCCCACATGGATTTATGACATTATCTCCAAATAAGGTCATACACACAGTCACAGAGCTACTCTGACAGTTTTAAAAGGAGACAACTTCCTTCATGCAACTGTAGATGATGCCTCCATATCGGCCCATGCCACCCATCCTGCAAAATGAATCAAAGCATTTAAAAAATAAATCCTCTAGTCAACTTGTGAAAAGCACAATTATATTGCATTGTGTGTTAAAAGAGTAAATTATTTCAGGAAAATACTTTAAATATATGCAGCATTGTAACTATTTTTGGCATGTTGTCCCATGTTAAGAATTGCAAGGATCTTTAAAAAACAGAGCTGAAGGCCAGGTGAGGTGGCTCATGCCTGTAATCCTAGTGCTTTGGGAGGCTGAGGCTGGAGGATTGCTTGAGCCCAGAAGTTTGAGACCAGCCTGGGCAACATAGTGAGACCCCATCTCCACAAAAAATAAAATAACATTAAATAAAATTAGCCAGGCATGGTGATGTGAGCCTATAGTCCCAGCTATTGGAGAGGCCAAGACTGGAGGAGTGCTTGAGTCCAGGAGTTTGAGACCAGACTGGACAACATAGCAAGACCCCATCTCTGAAAAAAATCCCATTATTTTAAAAAAAAAAAAAAAAGGTGTCCCTGGCTCCTGGAATTCTCAAGAGAGCCTCTCTCAGACCTCTTCCCTTTGCCTTTTATTCTTTTTTTGGGTCAGGAAACCCAGAAGTAGGTCCCTAGACAAAGATTCAAGGGTAAGTCATTTTTATGGGAGGTGGTTCCAGAAATCCCCAGCAGGGGAGTAAGGAAGTGAGATGGGAAAGGCAAGGCAACGGATCATGTGTTCATTCTGGATCCAGTCCCTATGGTAGGCAACCGGAACACAGTCCTACTGGGAACCTCCAGGAGACAGGACAGAACGCACCTTGGAGTTACCCTTCCAGAGAGGCGAGATAACTGGGTTATTGATCCTCCAACTCCATCAGTTATGGGCTGAGAGCTGCTCCTAGGGTCACTCATATAAAACAGAGAACGCCTTTAGGCAGAAAGTCCCAGGTGGTTACAGCTGGTGCTAGTGGGGTCTTTGCACCCAGAAGTGATAAGCGTGGGGGCACTTGGGTAGAGCCTGGCAGCCTCACCTCCTTTAAAGATCCCTCAGGGGCACACACTTCCTCATTCAAAACAATTCACTCTCTTTTTCTAGAAATCACTGATCTCAGTGGGCTTATGTAAGAAAGCCATATCCTCTCCACTTTCCCCTAATCCATGTAAAAAATAAAACACATTTTAAAATAGGTGTGTCACAGGCTCAAGAATGTGAGCCCCAGCCAGGCGCAGTGGCTCATGCCTGTAATCCCAGCACTTTGGAAGTCCGTGGCAGGAGGATTGCCTGAGCCCAGGAGTTTGAAACCAGCTTGGGCAATGTAGCAAGACCTCATCTCCACAAAAATAAAAATTAAAAAGTTATCTGGGTGTGATGGCGCGCACCTGTAGTCCTGCTGCTCAGGAGGCTGAGGCAGGAGGATTGCTTGAGCCCAGGAGTTCAAGGCTACGGTAAGCTAGGATCACACCCCTGCACTCCAGCCTAGGTGGCAGAGCAAGACCCTGCCTCTAAAGGAGTAAAAAAAATAAAAAAAGAAGAAGAAAAAGGAGAAGGAGAAGGAGAAGGAGGAGAAGGAGAAGGAAGAAGAAGGAGGAGAAGGAGAAGGAAGAAGAAGGAGGAGGAGGAGGAGGAGGAGGAGGAGGAGAAGAAGGAGGAGGAGGAGGAGGAAAAGAAGTAGGAGGAGAAAAAGGAGGAGAAGAAGAAGGAGGAAGAGGAGGAGGAGGAGAAGCAGAAGAAAGAAGAAAGAGGAGGAGGAGGAAGAAGAAGAAGAGAAGAAGAATGTGAGCCCCTAGGGGATAGGAATGATGTAAGCAGGCTGTTTCTCCCCCTTTTCATTCCTGACACCTCACTCCTCCCAAAGGCTCAATAATACAGCCACCTTAACAAAACTTTCCACTCTGAGGTGGGCAGGGAAGGAGGTGGAGGAGAAAGGGGAGGAGGCGGGGCGGTGGCAACAGGTTGAGACTGCACCACTGTCCTCATTTCACAGAAGAGAAACTGAAAGAGCTGCACCATGGGCCCCGGATCCCACGATGCACTCACAGTGGAACTAAGTGACTCAGACTGGGTCCTTCTAGCCTGTGTTTGCTCTGCCTAAAGGTTTTTGGACTGAAACACTGCAGCCCTGTGATTGCCATCCTGGGCTGTCTGCACATGGGCCCCAAAGAGCAGTGCTGGGGTAGAGCAGAGAGTGCCAATCAACGGGGCCCAGGCCATCTCAATTCCACTCTGAAGCATGTGTGCACAGTGTCAGAAGGGAGGCGGGAAGGGGTAAGACCCACGTCATGCTCATGACTGAACTGGTGTGCACATCAGAGAAAGGTTTGTGTCCGAGTAGGCTTCAGAGGGTGTCAGAAAAGTGGGGTGGTCATTGGCACCCCAAGGGTGGACCACACAGGGAGCCACCTACTCCAAGCTCCTGCAGAAAAGGGTCCGTTGCCTGTGGAGAATTTAAAATTTACAGTAAAACCAATGAAGAGTCAGACTGTTTCTATCATCACCACTCACCAGCAATTCTGCACAATGCCCGTGATCAAGTATTCCTCATCGAAAAAGAAAAAAGCCTTTGTTTGGTCTCAGTTCTAAACAATTGCTGTGGCGACTCTTGGGTTTTAATAATAGCTATGTGCACTCTGGATTAGCGCAGTTTTTATTACTCAAGCTTTAATACGTATTGTGTACTACCTGGGAGTTAATTTCAAGAACTCCTGGTCCTACCATCAGCCCCCAACATCCCCCCAACTCAGTTGCTCCCCAAGAGTGAGTTCCCATGGCAACAAGACAAGGTTGTCCACTCTGGCCACTGCTGGAACCTCTAGTCAGGGCAGTTAGGAAAGAAAAAGAAATGAAAGACTTCTGGATTGGAAAAGAAGAAGTAAAACGATCCTTATCCTCAGATGACATGAGTTTGTAGAAAATCTCAAGGAACCCGCTAAAACTATTGAAGCTAAATATGAGTCCTGTAAAGTTGAAGAATACAAAATCAATATGCAAAAATCAATTGTGTTTCTAGATGATAACAATAAACCATTCAAAAATAAAGAAAACAATTCATGTACAATAGCATTAAAAAGAATATGATACTTAGGAATAACTAAGAAGTATAAGACTTGTACACTGAAAACTACAATACATTGTTGAAAGCAATTAAAGATAATCTAAATAAATAGGAAGACAGCCCATGTTCATACTCCTCAAGCTGATTTACGGGTTCAACACAATTTCCTATCAAAATCCCAGCTGTTTTTTTTTTTCTTTGCAGAAGTTGAACAAGCTTATCCTAAAATTCGTATGGAAATTCAAGGACCCCAGAATATTCAAGACAGTCTTGAAAATGAAGAACAAAGTTGAAGGACTCACACCTCCTAATTTCAAAACTTAATACGAAATGACAGTAATCAAGATGTGTGCTACTAGCATAAAGATAGACATAGACAAAATTGAATAAAACTGACATTCCAAAAATAATGGATTTTTGACAAGTGTGTCAAGACACTTCAATGAGCAAAGAATCGTTTCAATTATGGTAATGGATGATAATGGATGGATGATGGACTCATGGATATCTACATGCAAAAGAATGAATTTGGATCTCTACCTCACACCATACATAAATATTCCATCAAAGTGGATGATAGTGGCCAGGTGAAGTGGCTCACACCTGTAATCCCAGCACTTTGGAAGGCCGAGGCAGGTGGATCACTTGAGGTCAGGAATTCAAGACCAGCCTGGCCAACATGGTGAAACTCCATTAGCTGGCCATGGTCATGGGCACCTATAATTCCAGCAACTCGGGAGGCTGAGGTGGGAGAATCACTTGACCTCGGGAGGTAGAGATTGCAGTGAGCTGAGATCACACCACTGCACTCCAGCCTGAGCCACAGAGTGAGACTTTGTCTCAAAAAAGAAAAAAAAAAAGAAAGTGGATCATAGACCTAAATGTAAAGGTTAAAACTGTAAAAGTTTCAGAAGAAACCATGGGAATAAATATTTGTGACATTGGGTTCACCAGTGATTTCTTAGCTATTTCACCCAATGCACAAGCGATTAAAACAAATTAAAATTTCTGTGTTACAAACGATACCATCTAGAAAGTGAAAAAGCCCACAGAGTGGGGGAAAACACATGCAAATCACAAATCTGATGTGGGACTTGTAGCCAGCATATATAAAGAACTCTTCTAACTCAATAATAAAAAGACAACCCCATTTTTTAAATGGGCAAAGGATTTGAACAGACGTTTCTCTAAAGAAGGTATACAAATGACTGGTAAACACATAAAAGGTTCTTAACATCATTAGTCATTAGACAAATGCAAGTCAAAACCACAATGAGATACCACCTTACACCATTTAAATGACTACTATAAAGAAAAGTGTTGGGGAAATTAGAATGCCTGGGCACTGTGGGAGTGGATGTAAAATGGTGCAGCTGCTTTGGAAAATGGTTTAGCAGCTCCCGAGAACATTAAACACGCAGTTACCATATGACCTAGCAATTCCACTCTTAGGTATCTACCTGAGAGAAAGGAAAACATCTGTCAACACAAAGCCTGCACATGGGTGTTTGTAGTGTTATTCACAACAGCCAACAAGTAGAAACAATATAAGTTCATCCGCTGATAAACAGATAAACAAGTTGTCATCTATTTCTAGAAACAGATCATTTTTGGCAACAAAAGGAAAGAAATACTGATACCTGCTACCACGTGGGTGAACTCTGAAAACATTACACTAAGGGAAAGAAGCCAGACTCAAAAGTCTGGCTATTGTATGATTCTGTTTATAGAAAGTTCCCAGAACAGGTGACTCCATAGAAATAAAGAGAAGAGTGATCATTGGTGAGAAGTAGAGAGGGGTGATGGAGGAGATGTGGGAAGAGGAGGTGGAGAACGGAGAATGACTGCTGATGGGTATGAGGTTTGTTTGGGGAATGAAGAAAATGTTCTAAAATTAGATAACAGGGCGCAAATCTAAGTCTAAAGTTGAAAAGCCTAAGCGTGAGCACGCTCAGAGATTCACGTAATTTTTATCTGTAACCCCTGTGGTTCTACAGGTTCCTGCATTTAAAAGGTAGATTCCAAATAAATCAGAATAAGAACAATGAAAAGGACAACAAAACAGAGTTTGAGTTACTTAATTGCTGCCGTTTTTGTGATCACTTGTAGTTCATGTTTAACTTTTAAAACACTGAAACAGGCAGTGAATCCCAAATTGCAATATTTTTGTTGGGTGGGTACAAATTTCAGTATTTACCCAGAATCTTTTCCTGAATTTGCATAACACCTTTAAAACTGAAAAATCAGCTGGGTACAGTGGCGCATGCCTGTAATCCCAGCGCTTTGGGAGACAGAAGCAAGAGGATTGCTTGAGCTCAGGAGTTCAAGACCAGCCTAGGCAAGATTGCGAGACCTCGGCTCCATAAAAACAAAAAAATTAGCTGGGCATGGTGCCATTCCCCTGTAGTACTAGCAACTCCAAAGGCTAAGGCAGGAGGATTGCTTGAGCCCAGGAGGTTGAGGCTGCAGTGAGCCATGATCACACCACTGCACTCTAGCCTGGGTAACAGAGCAAGACTCTGTCTCTAAATGAATTAATTAAATAAAATCAAATTGAAAAATCCATTCTTTTTGTAACCGATCATTGTTTTAAAGCCATAGAACAGATTAAAATAATGATTGCTACAGATTATGATATAATTATTACTAAATATAATTTTGAAATACAAAGGAAGTTGTTCAGAATGCTTTGTTCTGGGGCTCAAATATGTAGTGGTGTTACCAGGACAGGCCAGGTCATGAAGGAGTAGAACACTACACTTTAAAGGAACTAGCTGTATCCACAGTCATGTGTGCGGGCCCAGAGATCTTCACAGTTATTAATAAAATATCGATATCTGTCATTTATCTTGTCAAGTGCTTTAAAATTGTATGGGCCATTTTCACACAGTAATTTTATCTCAGCATCCCCTGATACAAAAACTGGTGCTGAAAACCAATGGTGTGTGTGTGTGTGTGTGTGTGTGTGTGTGTTTGTGTGTGTGTGTGAAGAGAGAGAGGGAGAGAGGGTGTGTTTGGCTGCTCTTGTTTTATTTTGGTTTAATTTTGCTCCGTGTGTCCTCCCAGCTCCGCCCATTGGCAGTGCACAGAATGGGGGTCTTGGACTGTTTGCCAAATGAAATCCTTCCACCTCCACAGTGGTTTGCCTATTTATTCAATGTATTTGCCTCTTGTATTTCGTGCTGAATATTATTGAACCTTATTGATGTCCCCAGCATTGGCTTCTCTCTGATCAGAGTGATTTGTTCTACCTCTCACTTCTTTTCTATTTATTTATTTGGAGATGGAGTCTCGCTCTGTCACCCAAGCTGGAGTACAGTGGCATCATGTTGGCTCACTGCAACCTCCACTTCCTGGGCTCAAGTGATTCTCATGTGTCAGCCTCCTGAGTAGCTGGAATTACAGGTGTGTGTCACCACACCCGGCTAAATTTTTTTGTATTTTTAGTAGAGACGGGGTTTTACCATATTGGCCAGGCTGGTCTCGAACTCCTGGCCTCAAGTGATCTGCCTGCCTTGGCCTCCCAAAGTGCTGGGATTACAGGCATGAGCCACCATGCCTGGCCATTCCTCTCACTTCTAATCATTCTTTTCTTTCTCCAGCACTCCCTGTCTGACCTTGTAAAGTTTCTCTTCCTCCTGTTTTCCTCCCTCGGCTAATCCTTTCCTCGAAGCCCTGCCATTTCTCTCTGTGTTCTTACACTCTGAACTCAGCCATTTTAGCAGAAACATTTCAAATAGACACAATTCTTTGATTGAGAAAATCAAAGGTCAGAAACACGTCGATTTTCAAACATGCTATGCATGGTTTGGGTCCAAGCAGCTAACAATGCATTTGATTTTACAGGATGCAAAATATGCTAAGGCTAAAGTTAAAAAGTGTAAGTGTGTGTGAGCTCAGAGATTCATGAAATTCTTCTAAATAGTTGCATCGTAACTGTCCCACCTCAGTGTCCACATTGATAAAGTGACAGTTGGTTTTCAGTTTAATCACGGGATGTTTATTTCTTCCTTGGCTGGAGTGATTGTGTGAGTACTGCTGTGCCCAGCAGAACCTTAGGGAAATACGCTGGAGTGTGTTATGCACGTCGATACTGAGAGATGCCTCATAAAAAAAACCCAGACTACTATAAAACAGTTTGAGAACCGCTGGTGTGTGGACGACTGTGTTTAAAGTGGCCAGTTCTATAAGCTGCAACATTCGTGTTTTTAATGAGCCCTGACTTGCGTACTCAAACATTGTGTGCTGAAAAACAGACATAACTCAAAGCTGTTTATACGGCTGGAATGTTTCCAGTTTCTTCCTCTAAAAGCAAAGAGAGGGGAGAAAGCAACCGGCAGGCGTGGTGATGGATGAGCAGGGCTAAATATTTTCCATCTTTAAACAGGGGGAACCAAAAGCAAATATTAGACCACTGTTAAATTCTCAGCAGAGGAGAACAGACTCAGAGGTGATGGAGCACCTTCCAGGCCTCAGGTAACCTAGAGCGTTTTAAAGCCTAATCAGTTACATGCTGGTAATACAGTCCCCGAAGACAAACAAAGCATCCATTACACGCTCGCCGTGACGTCTCACACACATTTCTGGTCATTACTGTGATTTTTTCATTATTTATAGAGAGCCGCAAGCACATATGCCACACTGTAAATGGATGTAGCGTGCCAATTACCCTAATGTTGATTAACTGGGAAAGAAAATGGTGGTCAAGTTTCAGGGACTGTCATCTCTCCCCTTGGAAAGGAAAACCATACAGTACCCAGCCATGAGCGGTGAATCGGATGTTGCCACATTTCTCCAACATCTATCTGCCTCGCGCAGAAAACAGAGCCTCTAGGGGACCACCTGGAGCTGTCCTCAAGGCTTAGATCAGAAAGCCCTGACTTCATTTTAGTCGTGGTATTCTCATGAGTGTACAATCGTTTTGCACATTTGGTGCAGAAATGCCTCCATCCCAGCACCGTGGTGGAGTGAATTCCAAGGTCTCCTTTTTCCCCATGAGATATATAGATGGCTATCATCATATTTCATAGCTCAAGCAATTGAAAACTGTTGAATGTGTATTACCAGCCTACAGATGGAAAGTATTTTCCTCCTGGATACGAGCTGTGCTTTCTGCAAGAATATTTAAAAAAAAAAAAACAACCAACACGTCAGGGATCGTTGAAGGTGTTCAGCAGACAAGAAAGTAAATGGACCTCTCAGTGGGTTATTTTTTTATCGGTGTGAGGTAATGTAGACACACTGATGCCTTTCTGGAATCATCTCTGCATAGGGAGATGGCGTGGAAACAAGCTGAAATTAAGAGGCATGAGCTTGCAGAGGCAGAGAGAGCAATAACCACGTAGAAGTATAAAGTACGTAAAACATAATTAAAGGCCTGTAGGGTTCTGTTTTGCTCTTGATGCCATTTTGGGGGGTATTGATATATACCACAGCAGTGAGGTGTGGCATCTGGGAAAAAAAGCAATATATTAATTCTCAGATCAATCGTTTGTGAAATGCTTTCTTGCCGTCCCAAGCGTGTGACTATTTCACTGATAAGGAATGATTTTCCTGGAGTTAAAGGCAGCTGCCACTGACTGAGATTGCTGACTAGAGGGGAGGGAAGGAAGGGGGACTGCCCTAGCAAAGGAGGGGTCATTTAAGAGACAGAACCACATCCTCCCCTGGGTTCCCTCTCTCATTCCATTTCACTCTCCACACAATCCAGCAATGGCTCCTAACACAGCGTTGAGACCAAGGTACGGCCTCAGCCTCTCTGTTCTCCCCGTTTTTTTTAATCTCTTGTGTGGGGAAATGCAGACAACTCTTAAGCTACTGTAAATGGCTAAAGTTTGTAGGGGGAAGAACCACAAAAGATGGAGAACATTGGGAGACATATGGAGGCGTATGGGGGACAGTAGTGAGGAAAGGACAGTGAAGCAAGCCAAGCTGACAGTTTCAAAAATTGAACTGATTTAACGAACCGCGTCTGATCCTGCAGCTGCAGCACGGACCCCTGCTGCTGCCCTCACTGTTTTTTGTTTTGTTTTGTTTTGTTTTGTTTTGTTTTGTTTGAGACGGTGTCCTGCTCTGTCGCCCAAGCTGGAGTGTGGAGTGCAGTGGCGCAATCTCGGCTCACTGCAATCTCCACCTCCCGGGTTCACGCCATTCTCCTGCCTCAGCCTCCCAAGTAGCTAGGACTACAGGCGCCCGCCACCACGCCCAGCTAATTTTTTTGTATTTTTAGTAGAGACGGGGTTTCACTGTGTTAGCCAGGATGGTCTCGATCTCCTGACCTCGTGATCCACCTGCCTTGGCCTCCCAAAGTGCTGGGATTACAGGCGTGAGCCACCACTCCCAGCCTCTGTCCTTCCTGTTTCTAAGATGATCTCAGCTCAAAGCGATCCCGTTTTGAGAGAAGACATGTTACACACACCACCTCCAGGCAGCCCACAGCCAGTGACTGACGGACGCTGAAGCCCATCAGCCCAACAGGCAATTCATGCTCCAGAGCTCCTGGGAGAAGGGGTCAAGGCTCAACACCAGCTGGCATCACCTCCCCGTCCAGCTCTCCCTCTCTGCTCTTCCCCTCCTCTCACTTTCCTGCTCCTGAGAGCACCCCTCAATTAACCACTCACACGAGAATCCCCCTCTCAGGGTCTAGTCCAGTTGTCTGTGTTCAGATGGAAAAAGAGCGTGCACATGTCTGTCCACACATGGATGCATGCACTAGGGGCAGATACCACTTTTCTTTCTCAGCTTCCCTAGGGGGAGAGGTGGGTGTACTGGCCTCCTCCAAGAGGGTGCACAGAGCGGACAGAGAGGGGATAGTGGAGCAGGGTCAGACCTGCGTCTTGGGCTGCCCTTGCAAAAACCGAGTGCCACTCCATGTCCTGCAGAGAGGCCTGAAACACGGGCTTTCCCAAGCTGCTTTTAAGTTCCGGGTGCAGTGACAGTGAGCTGAGATGCTGCGACATGACCCCTTCGCAGAAGCAGCAGGTGGACTTCCAGGCTGCATAGGAATGTGGCAGACACTCAGCTGAGCTAGGAGAAAGCAGACCGTGAGTTATACCTAAGCTGGAAATCAGCATGAATTCCAGCAGGGCCAGCGCAATCAGGCAAGGAAGAGGCACTGTCTTAGAGACCCAAGAACCAGAGGACAGAGGCTTGGGACCCCAAAACTTCCTCTGGGACCCTCCAGACCCTATGAGCCACTCTGCTCCTGCACACTCAGAAAGCATCCGAGGAGGGGAAGCTGAGGGAGGGGACAGCTGCAAGAGAGACTCAACATGTAAATCCAGAAAGACTGAGCACCGTCTAAAAGGACTAATCAATTACTGGATTTTAAGCCAGAGAGAGCTAAAAGTTTTACTTTTCCTACTATCAGGGAGGAGGGGCCCAGAAGAAAGACGAGATGTTTTCCAGATAAAAGAGGGGTTTTCTCTAAACACAAGAAGGGTTTGAGTATGTGACCTGTGACCACACCACAGATCCATGCTACGATCACTTGACTGCTTGAATATGGGGAGGTAAGAGAACTGATCTGCTCTCCCCTGGTATTTATTATTCAGCAGTGCACACACACACATGCACGCACACACATATGCATGCACACAAATGCACACACACACATGTGCACACACATGAACATACACATGCACGAACACGCATGCACGCACATATGCACATGCACACGCTTCTTATAGAAATGATTTTATTTTTATTATGAAAGAATTGCACAGTTGTGGCAATAGACATTTGCCAGAATAGACAGGCACACACTGAAAATTAAGCACACCCATGTAGCCCCTGCTCACCCCCTTCCTAGTTGAGCTCCTTAGAAATGACCATTTTTGATCAAAAAAGACTTCCAGAAGGATCTGGCTTAAAAATTAATCCCATCCAGTACTTCAACAATTCTTTTCAGTTGTTTTAGCAGCTAGGATCTTTCCACTAGCTAGCCAGGGTTTTTACTGAAAGCTCAGATATTGGAAGGGATTTCAAAAAGTTCATGGAAAATGTATATTTTGAAAACACCATGCATGGATTTATTTTATTTTATTTTTTTGCACCAAAATGAACGCATATGAACTGGTTATAACATGTCTGAACAGGATCCAGTTTGCAGCACTAGGAAGGCTAAGGAATCAGTTTATGAAAAGTCCCTATTGGAATAACATGAATTCTCCTAAAATTGAAGCAAGAAGCAACATCAAAATTATGGTGAAACTTGAATGGGAAAATGGCGAAATCATTGATGCTTTGTAAAAAGTTTATGGGGACAGTGACCCTAAAGAAACCAGCAGTTTAGAAATGGATAGCTCATTTTAAGAAGGGACAAGACAATGTTGAAGATGAAGCCCCTACATCAAGTCGTGAGAAAGAAACTCATCTTGTCCACACCTTAATTGAAGAGGACTGATGATTAACAGCAGAAACAAGGGCCAACACCACAGACATCTCACCTGGTTCAGCTCACACCCATTCTGGCTGAAAAATTAAAATTGATCAAACTTTCCACTTGATGGGTGCCAAAACCATTGCACCCACATCATCTACAGAAAACAGCCGAGCTTTCGGGGGAAATTTGAAACAAGTGGGATCAAGATCCTGAAGCTTGTCTTCAAAGAATTGTAACAAGAAATGAAACATGGCTTCACTGGTACCATCCTGAAGACAAAGCGCAATCAAAGTAATGGCTACCAAGAGGTAGAAGGAGTCCAGTCAAAGCAAAGCAAGAGTGAACCAGTTAAGACCAAAGGCCATGGCAAGAGTTTTAGGGGATGCTCAAGGCATGTTGTTTGCTCTATTTCTGGATGGCCAAAGTACAATAATATCTGCGTATTGTGAGAGTATTTTGAGAAAGCTAGAGCTTTAGCAGAAATACACTAGGGAAAACTTCATCAGACAGTCCTTTTCCTCCATGACAATGCTCCTGCTCATTCCTCTCATCAAAGAAGGGCGATTTTGTGAGAGTTTCAGTGGGAAATCCTCAGGCATCTACCATACAGTCCTGATTTGACTCCTTCTGACTTCTCTTTGTTTCCTAACCTTAAAAAAACTGTAAAGGGCACTCATTCTCTTTCAGTTAATAATGCAAAAAAGATTGCATTGACATGATGAAATTCCAAGGACCCTCAGTTCTTTAGGCATGAACTCAATGGCTGGTATCATAATTTTCCAAAGTGTTGACCTTCATGGAGCTTATGTTGGGAAATAGCATTTATATTTTTTATTTTTATCTTTTAATTTCATTTCTCAATGAAGTTTTTGAAGTCTCCTTGTATACTGACATTTTTGTAGGTCTCTTGCACAATTACTGTTTTTAAAAATTGTCTTATTTATTTATATTTAAAAGAATTATTTTCACTTATTTATTTCAGTCTTTCTGAGATCCTTTTTCCTAGATTTTTTTTTTTTTGAGACCTGGCTCTGTTGTTCAGGCTGGAATGCAGTGGTTCAATCATGGCTCACGGCAGCCTCCAACTCCAGGGCTCAAGGAATCCTCACACCTCAGCCTCATGAGTAGCTAGGACCATAGATGTGTACACAGCCAATTTTTAGGTTTTGTTTTTGTTTTTGTTTTTGTTTTTAAGAGATGGGATCTTGCTATGTTTCCCAGGCTGCTCTTGAACTCCCAGCCTCAAACAATCGATCCTCTTGCCTCAGCCTCCCAAAGTGCTGGGATTATAGGTATGAGCCACCACACTTGGCCCCTAGATTTCTGTTTCATTTTATTGTCGTCCATTCTCAAGGAACTTTTTTCTTGAGGAATGCTTGGGAAGTAAATTTCCAAAGTTCTCTGTGTGTTGAGGAATGTGTTTATTTTGCTCTCACACTTAATTGATAATTTGGTTGAATACAGAACTCTAAGTTTAAAGTAAATGTCCCTGAGAACACTGAT
Source organism: Mandrillus leucophaeus (assembly GCF_000951045.1). NCBI lineage: Eukaryota > Metazoa > Chordata > Mammalia > Primates > Cercopithecidae > Mandrillus > Mandrillus leucophaeus. The sequence continues at coordinate 2,114,990 of NW_012101710.1, forward strand.
GCATGACTTCCTTGTCTGCTAGCAGCTAATGTTGCTGATGAGAATTCTGAATCCCACTGGGAACTTGGCATCAGTGTGCATGATTTTTCTCTCTCAAAGATTTTAGAGACTTCTCATTATCCATCTTTATTTTTTCTTTCCTGAAATTTCATGAGGCTATATGCAGGTACAGATCTTTTTCATTCATCCTACTTGGCCCTCTGTGGCCTCTCTCCTCATGAAGAATCATGTCATTCTTCAGCTCTGACAAATATTATCGTTATCTGATGATTAATTCCTCCCTCCACCTTCTCTCTTCCTGCCGGAACTCTTACTAAGTAGACATTGGTCTTTCTAAATTCATCACTTATGTCTCAACTTTTCTCTCAAACTTTTTCTTTCTTTTCGGGTTTTATTTTGTTCTCATTTTCCAGCCCAGGGGATAGACTTCATAGACATCTTCTTCCAGCCCTTCTATTGTATTTTAAAATTTATTTTATTATTTGGACAACCCTATTTTTAATTTCCACGATCTGTTCCTTTATTCAGGCAGCCTGTTTCATAGTCATTTGTTCTTATTTGATGGATGTGATCTCTGCTTGAATCTCTCTGCGGGTTCTCATTAGAGGATCTTTTTGGATCATTATGCTTCATTCCCTTCTCATCATTGTTTGTTCCCTTCCTGCCCTTGGGAGATGATTGTCCAATTTGTTCATCTAAGGCCCACCCTTTCAAGCTGCTGATCTCTGTCCATGTTTGGGAAGGTCCGTGTTGACTCGTGTGGAGTTTCCTTTGCCTTTTCCAGCCTCTGTATGGAAGAGAGGCCAGCTGGGGTATCGGGAGCAGGAGTGCTGTGTCAACAGGCAGCCTTGACTCCAGGGCTATGCTCTGAGAAATCTGGCCTGGGGACCCGCGTCCTTCAGTGCACCGGTCCGCAGCGAGATAAGAGCAGAAATGGAGACGAAGCATTTGGAAACTTTTATAGCACTTTTGACATTGACACAATAACCAAGCGTGACCGCCCAGCTTGTGTCTTAGTGTCTTTTTTAAAATTCTATTTTCTAGTAATTAATTTTTATTATATTTCACAAAAGTATCAGCCCGTAACAGATTAGAATTTTTTTTTAAAGGCAGGTGGGAGTGGGGGTGTCTTTCTCTGCAGATGGTTCCAGAAGCCCTGCTTTTGGGAACCCAGGCAGGGAGAGGCTACCCCGGCTACCCCTCTGTTATCACATGAGGAAGGGCTTTTGGGCCCATGCCCCCATTCTAAGAGCACTTAACCCTCTGAGCAGCTTTTCAAAAATTGATTCATAATATTTTATATATTTAGGGTGTATGTGTGATTTTTTTTTTTTTTTTTTTTTTTTTAGACAGGATCTTATTCTTGTTGCCTAGGCTGGAGTGCAATGATGTGATCATGACTCACTGCAGCCTCAACTTTCTGGGCTCAAGCAATCACCCCCATCAACCTTCTGAGAAGCAGGAGCCACAGGTGTGTGCCACCACACCCAGCTAACATTTTTTATTTTTTCTAGAGATGGGGTCTTGCTATGCTGCCCAGCCTGGCCTTGAACTCCTGGGCTCAAGCGATCCTCCCACCTCAGCCTCCTGAGTAGCTGGAACCACAGGCACATGCCACCACATCCAGCTAGCTTTTTAAATTTTCTGTAGAGATGGGGTCTTGCTATGCTGCCCCGGCTGGGCTCAAACTCCTGGGCTCGAGCAATCCTCCCACCTTGGCCTCCCAAAATGCTGGGATTATAGGCATGAGCCACTGTGCTCAGCCTTTTGTTACATGCATAGAATGTGGAATGATCAGGTCAGGGTATTTGAGGCATCCATCACCTTGAGTATTCATCATTTCTCTGTGTTGGGAATAATTCAGATTTTCTCTTCTAACTAATTTGAGATATACAATACATTGTTGCTAGCTGCAATCACCCTACTCTGCTGCTCAGCATTAGAACTTGTACCTTCTGTTTAACTGCATATCCGTACCCATCAAACCAGAGTTTTCACTGGAAAGCTCTCTCTGGCTTCGGCCTGGGGGAGAAGCTGTAGTGGCACCGTAGGGGGTTGTGGGAGGGAAGTGGGATGGCTGTACCTGCCCTAACAGTCCTACAGATGATGCTCCCATCAGTCACTCTGTGTCTGCCCTTCCTCTGAGCCTGCCTTCAGTTCAATCTTGACAGATTTGAGGGATTCTACAGTAGGAGAGCCACTCTCAGCTTTGCTGCCAACTCCCTGCTGCAGGCTCTGGGCCGGGGTTTTCTGTCCACTGCCTCCTGCCTTCCAGAAACGCTTCTCACCTGTTATCTGCATTCTTTCCAGGCACCTTTTTATAACCTATCCCCCACTGTTCTTGGCAGGTAAATTTTGTGTTTAGTTCACTATTACTTTTTTAGAGACAGGATCTCACTCCATCACTCAGGCTGGAGTGCAGTGGGTGCAATCATGGTTCACTGCAGCCCCAACCTCCTGGGCTCAAGGAGTCCTCCCACCTCAGCCTCCTGAGTAGCTGGGACTATAGGCACCCGCCAGCATGTCCAGCTAATTTTTTTTGGATTTGTGGTAGAGTCGGGGTCTCCCTATGTTGCCCAAGCTGGTCTTGAACACCTGACCTCAAGTGACCTGCCCGCCTTGGCCTCACAAAGTGCTGAGATCACAGGCCTGAGCCACTGTACTCAGCAGATTGTTGCCATCTTTGTGTCTATGATTCAAAGACTTTGGAATCCACTTCTCTCTGGGATCACAGAGGAATCAAGATACAAAATGGTGTATCTAGGCATGAGGAACTCAGTGGGGGTGATGGTAATGTTCTATATAATACAGCACCACCCAATAGAAATAAAATGTGTAATTTAAAATTTCCTACTGGCAATACCAAAAAGAAACCAAGGAAATGCATGTTACTAATATATTTTATTTAACCCAACTTATCAAAAATATTATTTCAGCATGCAGTCAATATAAACATTATTAACGAGACGTTTTGTATTCTTTTTTCCACACGAAGTCTTCAAAATCTGGTTTCTGTTACACTCACAGCACATCAATGCAGACACCATATTTTCCTCGGAGATACTTGACCTGTATTTAGATTTTATTAACTTTACAGTTGAAAAAGTAGATGAACATGTTCAAATGGCTCCAGACGTACTTAAAAGCTTTTCAATAACAGAATCAAGTGTTAGTTTTTGAATTTAGATGAAAAATAATTAAAATTGGCCAGGCGCAGTGGCTCATGCCTGCAATCCCAGCACTTTGGGAAGCCGAGGCGGGCAGATCACTGGATGTCAGGAGTTCAAGACCAGCCTGGCCATCATGGTGAAACCCCGTCTCTACTAAAAATACAAAAATTAGCTGGATGTGGTGGCGGGCGCCTGTAAACCCAGCCACTCAGGAGGCAGAGGCAGGAGAATTGCTTGAACTCAGGAGGTGGAGGTTGCATTGAGCCGAGATCGCACCACTGCACTCCAGCCTGGGCTACAGAGTAAGACTTCTTCTCAAATAATAATAATAATAATAGAAGAGAATTAAAACTTTGCTTCCTAATCTCACCAGCCTCCTGTCAAAGTGCTCAACAGTCAAATGTGACTAGTGGCCGTCACACTGGACCACACTGTTCTATGTCCTCATAAGGACGTGGCTTACATAATATGTACATTTGTCAAAACTCATTACATCATATAGTTTTTAAATCATTTATTTATGTATGTACGTATTTATTTGAGATGGGATTTCGCTCTGTCACCCAGGCTGGAGTGCAGTGGTGCAATCACAGCTCACTGCAGCCTCGAACTCTTGGGCTCAAGTAATTCTCCCGCTTCAGCCTCTGGAGTAGCTGAGACTACAAGCACCTGCCACTGTGCCCAGCTTCATTGCATCGTATGGTTAAAATCTGTTTGTAAATTTCACCTAAACAAACCTCTCTAGTGAATGATATGCAAGATGGAGTGTTTAACAGTGACGTATACTGATGATGTCTGCAACTTACTTTGAAACACACCCCAAAAAAAAAGACAGGAGGTTGGGAGGCTGAGGCGGATGGATCACGAGATCAGGAGATCGAGACCATCCTACTAACACGGTGAAACCTCGTCTCTATTAAAAATGCAAAAAATTAGCCAGGAATGGTGTCAGGCATCTGTAGTCCCAGCTACTCGGGAGGCTGAGGCAGGAGAATCGCGTGAATCTGGGAGGCGGAGCTTGCAGTGAGCTGAGATCGCGCCACTGTACTCCAGCTTGGGGGACATAGCGAGACTCCATCTCAAAAAAAAAAAAAAAAAAAAAAAAGAGACAGGAGGACTGATGGCGAGATAGACAGATAGATCTGTGATAAAGCCAATAGAGCAAAATGCTAGTTGTAGAATCAAGTGGTGGGGTATATGGGGATTCTATGGAAATTCATTAGATGATTCTTCTAACTTTTCTGAACATTTAAAATTTTTAATAAGATGTTGGGGGAGAAAGAGGCTTGTCTTATGGAACTAGACCCACATGCAATCCCGTCTATAAAACTCAGAAACAACACTGAGTGAAAGGGTCCAGGCTGCGAAAAGAACCCACGCATGCTGCCGTTTACATACAGTTCACAAACAGGCAAACTGACCGATGCTGTCAGAGGCAGGAATGTGGCTACGCTTGGTGGGACAGTGATAGGAACGAGACACAAGGGGGTTTCTGGGGCACAGATGAAGTTCCATGTTTTGATAGAATGAAGTGTGAGTGTGGGTTACACTCGCATTTAGGCTAATGGCCTCCAGTTCCATCCAAGTTGCTGCAAAAATTCATCAGACTTTGCAGCATTTGTGGACTTGACTTTATACATATCTCTAGAGACATGTTTCGCTGTTTTAAGGTATTGCCCTCATTTCATATCTTGCAGGAGGGAAATCTGAGCTCTTCTTTAAAATGACAGGCCAGATGCCGTGGCCCACGTCTGTAATCCTGACACTTTAGGAGGCTCAAGCAAGAGGATCACTTGAGGTCAGGAGTTCAAGACCAGCCTGGGCAACATAGTGAGACCTCATCTCTACAAAAGATTAAAGAATTAGCCAGGTGTGGTGGCATGTACTTGTAGTCCCAGCTTCTAGAGAGGCCAAGGCAGCAGGATGGCTTGAGCCCAGGAGATCAAAGCTGCAGTGAGCTGTGATCAAGTCACTGTACTCCAACCTGGGTGGCAGAGTGAGACCCTGTCTCAAAAATAATAAAATAAAATAAAGTAAAATAAAATAAAGTAAAATAAAATACTGGCCAGGTGCATTGGCTCAAGCCTGTAATCCCAACACTTTGGGAGGTCGAGGCGGGCGGATCACAAGGTCAGGAGTTCGAAACCAGCCTGACCAACCTGGTAAAACCCCATCTCTACTAAAAATACAAAACTTAGCCAGGCGTGGTGGTGCATGCCTGTAGTCCCAGCTACTCAGGAGATTGAGGCAGGACAATCGCTTGAACCCTGGGAGGTGGAGGTTGCCATGAGCCGAGATCGTGCCACTGCACTCCAGCCTGGGCAACAGAGCAAGACTCCATAATAAATAAATAAATAAATAAATAAATAAATAAATAAATAAATGCCACTGCCTGATTTAGAGTTTTCATAGAGTATAAGCAGCTTCCCCGGTCCTGGGTAGGCAGTGAGATGTGTCCTTAGGGACGAAGGCCTAGAAGGCTGTGGGTCTTGGTGTTCATTTTAGAAACTTTCTTTACAGCCCTTGCTTGCATTTCTGAACACGCTTTACAGGAAGCAAACCGGTGTCTTCCTTCATCCCTAGCACATGCGCATCAGTGCAAACACATTCCTCACTGGTGTTTCAGATTC
>NW_012101710.1:2123254-2126282 GCF_000951045.1 Mandrillus leucophaeus
GCTGCCCTGAGGAGAGTAACAGTGACCGGGACTCTGAAGCATAGCCAAGGCCAGGGACTGCTTGGACCCGTGTAGATGTTACTTGCCTGGGTATCAGATAGGCAGGCCGTGGCTCCCCTGGCCCCAGCAGTCTTCAGTTAATGCATGAATGGTCCTTGATGTGATTTTTTTAAAAATCGTGGTGAAATACACATGACATAAAAGTAGCTCACTGAACCGCTTTGAAGCACACAGTGGACTGGCGTTAAGCCCATTCGCATTGTCTTGCAGTGGTCACCACCATCCAGCTCTTCCCAAACTGAAACTGTGTCCCCCATTAAAGAACATCTTCCTGGCTCCCTCCTCAGTCCCTGGCAGTCACCCTTCTCCATTCTGTCTCTAGAAATCTGATGATTTTCCGGACCCCGTATAAGGGGGCTCATACAACCTGTGTCCTTCCCGTGCCTGGCTTATTTCTCTGAGCCTCATGTCCTCAAGGTTCATCTGTGTTGTCACCTGTGACCGAATCTCCTTCCTTTTTCAGGATGAATAATATTCTGTCGTGCAGATAGACCATATTTTGTATATCTGCTCATCCTTTATGTGATTTTTAAAAATGACTTCTGGCCGGGCGCAGTGGCTCACGCCTGTAATCCCAGCACTTTGGGAGGCCAAGGCGGGTGGATCACCTGAGGTCAGGAGTTCGAGACCAGCCTGGCCAAAGTGGTGAAACACGATCTCTACTAAAAATACACACAAAAAATTAGCCTGACGTAGTGGTGCATGCCTGTAGTCCCAGCTACTTAGGAGGCTGAGGCAGGAGAATCGCTTTGAACTGGGGAGGCGGAGGTTGCAGAGAGCTGAGATCGCACCACTGCACTCCAGCCTGGGCGACAGAGCAAGACTCTGTCTCAAAAAAAAGACTTCTAAACCTAAGTCTTCTAAAGATGACGACGCTTGTTTGAATCCATCAGTGGGCGTGTGTGGGTGGCTTTGTACTTGGTGGCACAGGGGACGCAGGAGGGATGTGAGAAGCAGTGCTCCAACCTGAGTAGGTTCATCACACAGTCTGTGTATGCCGTGGTCAGAGTGTGGCTGAGACGCACATGAGATGGAAAAGAATTAGGAGGAGTGGGGAGGGAAGCAGGGAGTGAACTTGGGAGATGGTAGGACTCAGAAGGTCCAGGGATCCCTGGAAGGTTCCAGGCTGAGATGGTGCTGAAAATCTCAGGGAGGAAGGGCAGCCCCCCCGAAAGGGGGTGCAGAGTTGGGAGATGGGACAGGACAGCCCCCTGTGGACACTGTACTAGGAAAGGGGTGGCAGGGTCACAGGAGGGGGTCCAGGTTCTAGGAGTCCAGGAATTCAAGACCAGCCTGGGCAACATGGCAAGACCTTGTCTTTACAAAAAATTAGCCAGACATGGTGGTGTGCATCTGTAGTCCCAGCTACTTGGGAGGCTGAGGCAGGAGGATCATTTGAGACTGGGATGTGGAAGTTGCAGTGAGCTGAGATGGTGCCACTGCACTCCAGCTTGGGCTGCAAAGCAAGGCAATGTATCAAAAAACACAAAAAAAAAAAAAAAAAAAAAAAAAAAAAACACGAGGGGCAGTGTCTAGACTTCTTTATCCTATGCAGTGATTCTGGGCCCTTCCGATAAAAGACTTGCTTCTTGGGACTGAGGGGCTGTGTGACTGTGGTTTGGTGGTGGCTGGCAGGGGCCATGGAGATGAAGATGCACTTGTGATCATAGCTCCTCATAGCATGTCATGCAGGAAAGGCCAAATGGGGTCCTGATTTTCAGATGGTGATGATGAAAAGGCATGTCAAGTGGTGAAAAATGGAGCCTCTTGAATCCATTTTTAAAACCGCCTTTAGGCATGGTGGCTCACGCCTGTAATCCCAGCACTTTGGGAGGCAGAGGCGGGAGGATCGCTGGAGGTCAGGAGTTTGAGACCAGCCTGGGCAACATGGTGAAACCCCGTCTCTACTAAAAATACAAAAATGAGGTGGGCGCCTGTAATTCCAGCTACTCGGGAAGCTGAGGCAGGGGAATCACTGGAACCTAGGAGGCAGAGGTTGCAGTGAGCCGAGATTGCCCCACTGCACTCTAGCCTGGGCAACAGAGTGAGACTCTGTCTCCAAAAAAAGAAAAAAAAAAAAAACCAAAAACCACTTTCCATTTCCTCTTGCCCAGCCCCTACACTCTCTGCTTTGCAGGCCGTGCTCCCAGCGGCATTCCATCTTTTGGGTTGGAGCCGATGAAGGCATGGGTTCGTGGCATGACTACTGATCAGTGCTAGCCCTGTGACCTTGGCTTGCCATGTGACCTTGGCTAGCTGTGTGACCTTGGACAGCCTTCCCATCACCTAAGCTCTCCGAGAGTCATTTCTCTAATGAAATCAGGATATCAATACTGGTTATTTTCAGTGTTGTCAGTTACACCAAGCATAAAATGAGAAAATACGGCATATGACATAGGATTACCTTTGCCGTGATGACTAAGGTCTGCAGCAGATCAGAGGCTGGACTCTGGAGTCCAGACCCAGGGCTACAGTACCAGCCTCCCCGCAAACACCAGCTGGATGGACCTCCTTACTTTTTTCTGGTGCAACCTCCAATTCCTTGTCTGCAATCTCAGTCTTACAGGGGAATTATGAGGCCCAAGGAAATCACAGACCGAGCTGATGCTCCCTCAATCTACCCTGTAAAAAACTCTCACTCTGGGTGGTTGCAGTACCCAAATCAGTCTAGAAAATATCTTGATAAATATCTTGTTTGGCTGGGCACGGTGGCTCATGGCTGTAATCCCAGCACTTTGGGAGGCCAAGGTGGGTGGATCCCTTGAGTCCAGGAGCTCCAGACCAGCCAGCCTGGGCAACATGGTGAGACCATGTCTCTACAAAAAAAAAAAAAATACTAAAAAATTAGCCAGGCATAGTGGTCCCTCCTTACTTGGGAGGCCGAGGCAGGAGGATCATTTTGGCCTGGGATGCAGAAGTTGCAGTGAGCCGAGATCACACCACTGCACTCCAGCTTGGACGACAGAGC
>NW_012101710.1:2131582-2136700 GCF_000951045.1 Mandrillus leucophaeus
TGGGAGGTGGAGGTTGCCATGAGCCGAGATCGTGCCACTGCACTCCAGCCTGGGCAACAGAGCAAGACTCCATAATAAATAAATAAATAAATAAATAAATAAATAAATAAATAAATGCCACTGCCTGATTTAGAGTTTTCATAGAGTATAAGCAGCTTCCCCGGTCCTGGGTAGGCAGTGAGATGTGTCCTTAGGGACGAAGGCCTAGAAGGCTGTGGGTCTTGGTGTTCATTTTAGAAACTTTCTTTACAGCCCTTGCTTGCATTTCTGAACACGCTTTACAGGAAGCAAACCGGTGTCTTCCTTCATCCCTAGCACATGCGCATCAGTGCAAACACATTCCTCACTGGTGTTTCAGATTCTTCCGTGCTTGGACCAAAATCCCATTTTTTATTTATCGTCTTGCTGAAAGTTTAATTTACTGAAGGCCTTTCCTTCTAGCACCTCGAGGAACTTTTCTCAGAACGCTTAAAACATGAAACAGAAGCCTACATTCTCTAGTCGTAATGAGGGGATCAAAAGAGAGGGAGAGAGATGAGAGGAGAGTGGTAAACTGAGGCAGAGTAGAATGAGAGGTGCAGAAGCTGGGGAAACAGGTGGGGGGGCGGCGCGGGAGGCAGCGGTCAATTGCAGCAAGAAAATAGAAACTAAGGTTTTCTGAGTAGGCACGGTTCATCCAGATTTTTATTTCAATAGCTTTAGGGGTACATGCGGTTTTGGGTTACGTGGATGAAGCGTGTAGTGATGAAGTCCGGGCTTTTAGTGCTCCTTTCCCTGGAATAGTGCACATCGTACAGTGTACATTGTACCCAGCAGGTGATTTGCCACCCCCTACCTCCTCCCATTCTTCCCCCTTCCGAGTCTCCAATGTCCACGATCCCACTCTGCCTGCCTTTGCCTACCCATAGCTTAGCTCTCGCTTTTAAGTAAGAACACGGAGTATTTGTTTTCCACTCCTGAGTTACTTCACTTTAGATAATGGCCTCCAGTTCCATCCAAGTGCAAGTTACTGCAAAAGACTTTATTTCGTTCTTTTTCATGGCTGAGTAGTATTCCATGGTGCGTGTATGTGTGTGTGTGTGTGTGTGTTTGTGTGTATCACATTTTCTTTCATCCAGATTTTTGAGTCCACAATCCCTGTAAACCCTTGGGACCATCCTACCCACGATGCTGGCCATTTGGGGTACATTATCAAAATGCTGACATCCAGCCGAACACGGTGGCTCACACCTGTAGTCCCAGCACTTTGGGAGGCTGAGGTGGGCAGATCACTTGAGGTCAGGAGTTCGAGGCCAGCCAGGCCATCATGTTGAAACCCCATTTCTACTAAAAATACAAACATTAGATAGGTTTGGTGGCGCACGCCTGTAGTCCCAGCTACTTGGGAGGCTGAGGTGGGAGAATCGCTTGAACCCAGGAGGCGGAGCTTGCAGTGAGCTGAGATCGCACCACTGCATTCCAGCCTGGGTGACACAGCGAGACTCTGTCTCAAAAAATAAAAATAAAGTAAAATGATGACATCCAAATCACAATTTCTCTCACAAGCATAGTACACCAGAACGTTGAGGGTGCAAGCTGATGATGGATATCTTGGACCCCAAAGCTTTTGGGGTGAGGAAGGCCTTTGCAGGGGTGCTGACCAGCCAGCATGCCCAGGAAGCTTCCAGAACAGGGGCTGAGGGAGGAAAGAGGCTTGGGGTGTAGGAGGCTGCAGTATTTTATGTGGGACACCCCGTTCTCCCGCACACACACACACATTGCAGTGACAGGCTCTGGAATTTCTTGAGAAATTCGGCTAGACGTGGGGAGCCAGAGGCCTGAAGAACCTAGAAAGGGGATAGCCCCTTCCAAGGCCCCACCTGGACTCTGCCTGGGGTCACAGCTGGGTGGGGACTGACGCCCAGGCTGGTCCAGCCTCACCCCGACTGATGCAGGTGGCCTGGACCCCGAGACTCGCCTTGATCTCGCCATCCCCGGCTCCCTGATCTGTCCCCAAGCACCCCAACCCCAGGCCCTGTCCCCACTCCCACCCCCACCTCCTTACCGCCCTCCTCCCGAAGCACCGACTCCGCCCCCTCCCTCTCTTCCTTATCTTTTTCTAACCTTTCGCATTTTTTAGTCTCATTTCCTGTCGGGTTTTGCATTTCCCTCCCCCGCCCCTCCTAGCCTATGACATACTTTCTCTCCTTTTTTCTCTCCTGCCTCCTCTGGCCTTCGGACTCCTGCCCGCGCCGCCCGCAGCCCCCTCCTGGCCCTGCAGCCCCTGGGCGGGCGGCGCCCCTCGGAGGACGGGTCGGGGCCCGCGGGGACGGAGGGCCCGGTCGCCTGGAGGAAGCCGGAGGCCTGCGTGGAGGAGGCGCCCCGCGCAGCTGGCGGAGCATGAGCGCCCCAGGTAGGCGCAGCCGGGATGGGGGAGCTGGTGGAGGGGGAGCACGAGGCGGGGAGCTGGGGAAAGAGAGGAGGACATGGGGAGGAGATGGGGGGCATTAGTGAGATGACATGGTAGTGGGGCGTGGGGGGGATGGGAGTGGCTCCTGCTGGCCCCGCGATGATGGGGGTATCCTTCCATCTCTGTCCCCCTGCCCCACTTCTCTCTCTCTTATCTCCTCCTTTTCCCTTCCAACCCTTTTTCTCCCTCACTTCCCACCTGGTGTACCTCTGCTCCGTGTCTCTCTGAGCGTCTCTGAGTATCTCTGCCCAGCAAAACCCCCACCTCCTCCTACTGGACAGGAAAAAATCGGGGGTCAGGAGGCTGCAGCCCCTTGGTGCACCTGCCCAGAGGGAGGAAGAGAAACTTTTCTGACACCTGAAGGGCCCGGAAGTTTGCAGACCACAGCCCAGCCTGACTCAGAGGCTCCTGGGAAGGTGGGGCCTGGCTCAGGGAGGAAGGGCAGCCCCACCAAAAGGGGGTACGGAGCTGGGAGATGGGAGAGGACAGCCTCCTGCAGGGACTCTACTAGAAAGGGAGTGGTGGGGGCACAGGAGGGGGCCCAGGTTCCCCACTGAAACCCGGACCAGTCCCCAGCGGTCTCAGGCCTGAAAGCCACTCACCCCAGGAGGCCGCTCCAGGCCCGATGGGGCCACCAGGCCTTCTGCTGAGCCCCCTCTGAAGATAGGGGCAGAGAGGGTGTTTCTGTCCCTCGGGGGCTCTGAGCACCGCTGGAGGCTGTCACGGGGACCCAGGTTCATGGACAGTGGTCTCAGCTGTGAGCTTCGGGGCTGCCCACACAAACTCCATCTTGGACCAAAATGACCTCTGTCTGTCCCGCCTGCTCTCAAAGCCTTTGATTTGTAGTTCAAAAATGTTTCTCCTGACGTTTATGACTCGTCTTGAAGGTATAAGGTTACCAACCTACCAGAAAGGGGAGAGAAACGTCGATCGTTCATTCCGCATTTATTAAGTGCTCGGCCTGTGCATAATACGTGCCGGAAATCCCAGGAGCCGGGAATTAATATGAGGACAGGAATTTCTCCCTCAGTGTACGTTTTTGTGCTTAATATGAGGACAGGAATCCGTTAAGTGTCCATTTCTGTGCTTTCGCGGAATCTCCTGTTCTTTCCCCAGCGAGGCATCTGTAAAGAGATGATACTCCTGCCTCGGGCCAGGGCTGCCCTGAGGAGAGTAACAGTGACCGGGACTCTGAAGCATAGCCAAGGCCAGGGACTGCTTGGACCCGTGTAGATGTTACTTGCCTGGGTATCAGATAGGCAGGCCGTGGCTCCCCTGGCCCCAGCAGTCTTCAGTTAATGCATGAATGGTCCTTGATGTGATTTTTTTAAAAATCGTGGTGAAATACACATGACATAAAAGTAGCTCACTGAACCGCTTTGAAGCACACAGTGGACTGGCGTTAAGCCCATTCGCATTGTCTTGCAGTGGTCACCACCATCCAGCTCTTCCCAAACTGAAACTGTGTCCCCCATTAAAGAACATCTTCCTGGCTCCCTCCTCAGTCCCTGGCAGTCACCCTTCTCCATTCTGTCTCTAGAAATCTGATGATTTTCCGGACCCCGTATAAGGGGGCTCATACAACCTGTGTCCTTCCCGTGCCTGGCTTATTTCTCTGAGCCTCATGTCCTCAAGGTTCATCTGTGTTGTCACCTGTGACCGAATCTCCTTCCTTTTTCAGGATGAATAATATTCTGTCGTGCAGATAGACCATATTTTGTATATCTGCTCATCCTTTATGTGATTTTTAAAAATGACTTCTGGCCGGGCGCAGTGGCTCACGCCTGTAATCCCAGCACTTTGGGAGGCCAAGGCGGGTGGATCACCTGAGGTCAGGAGTTCGAGACCAGCCTGGCCAAAGTGGTGAAACACGATCTCTACTAAAAATACACACAAAAAATTAGCCTGACGTAGTGGTGCATGCCTGTAGTCCCAGCTACTTAGGAGGCTGAGGCAGGAGAATCGCTTTGAACTGGGGAGGCGGAGGTTGCAGAGAGCTGAGATCGCACCACTGCACTCCAGCCTGGGCGACAGAGCAAGACTCTGTCTCAAAAAAAAGACTTCTAAACCTAAGTCTTCTAAAGATGACGACGCTTGTTTGAATCCATCAGTGGGCGTGTGTGGGTGGCTTTGTACTTGGTGGCACAGGGGACGCAGGAGGGATGTGAGAAGCAGTGCTCCAACCTGAGTAGGTTCATCACACAGTCTGTGTATGCCGTGGTCAGAGTGTGGCTGAGACGCACATGAGATGGAAAAGAATTAGGAGGAGTGGGGAGGGAAGCAGGGAGTGAACTTGGGAGATGGTAGGACTCAGAAGGTCCAGGGATCCCTGGAAGGTTCCAGGCTGAGATGGTGCTGAAAATCTCAGGGAGGAAGGGCAGCCCCCCCGAAAGGGGGTGCAGAGTTGGGAGATGGGACAGGACAGCCCCCTGTGGACACTGTACTAGGAAAGGGGTGGCAGGGTCACAGGAGGGGGTCCAGGTTCTAGGAGTCCAGGAATTCAAGACCAGCCTGGGCAACATGGCAAGACCTTGTCTTTACAAAAAATTAGCCAGACATGGTGGTGTGCATCTGTAGTCCCAGCTACTTGGGAGGCTGAGGCAGGAGGATCATTTGAGACTGGGATGTGGAAGTTGCAGTGAGCTGAGATGGTGCCACTGCACTCCAGC
>NW_012101710.1:2140540-2163161 GCF_000951045.1 Mandrillus leucophaeus
CAAAAAAAAAAAAAATACTAAAAAATTAGCCAGGCATAGTGGTCCCTCCTTACTTGGGAGGCCGAGGCAGGAGGATCATTTTGGCCTGGGATGCAGAAGTTGCAGTGAGCCGAGATCACACCACTGCACTCCAGCTTGGACGACAGAGCGAGACCCTGCCTCAAACAAAAAAAAAAAAGAAAGAAAGAAAATATTTTGATCAATTGATTGAAATACAGAAACAAAAAGAGAAGGAAAGGCAACCTTCGAGGAAGCGCCTTAAACATGCTCTTCTGCTAAAGAAAAATTAGAAGGCAACCGGGCGCGGTGGCTCATGCCTGTAATCCCAGCACTTTGGGAGGCCGAGGTGGCCAGATTGCCTGCGGTCAGGAGTTCGAGACCAGTCTGGCCAACATGGTGAAACCCCATCTCTACTAAAAATACAGAAAAAATTACGCAAGCGTGGTGGTGGGCGCCTGTAATCCCAGCTATTCGGGAGGCTGAGGCAGGGATATTGCTTGAACCAGGGAGTTGGAGTTGCCGTGAGCTGAGATCGCACCACTGCACTCCAGCCTGGGTGACAGAGTGAGACTCAGTCTCAAAAAAAAAAAGAAAAGAAAAGAAGAAGAATTAGAAGGCACAGATTCCAGATGCCAGCCTCTTCCTGTGACAGGCCACATAAGAAAAGCACAGCCTGGGCACTGCACACTCCATACAAAGAACAGGCCCCATGCCTTGTCCGTACTCTCTCCTTGAGGGACTGCCGCTCTCTGGGTCAGTGGTTTTGATGGGGTGATTATTTTCGGGAGGGTAACCTTTTGGGTTGTGATTTGTTCAAGGGCTCGGAGATTATAATGGTCGCTGTCACATTTGTGTAATAGGTGTTGGTGGCTGAGAGCCAGAGGGTGATAAAGTCCTTCCAGTCCCGTCTGTGTGGCTGTCACTTCTTCTTCCCCTCTCCTGCTCCTCGAAGCACACTCGTTCCTCCAAAGTGCCGGGTTCCTCCTGGCCCAGCCGGGGCCATTCCTCAGTGGACATTATTCCTTGCAAGTCTGGGAGCCAGAAAGGGGCATGTGCAGTATCCATGCTCGCAAACAGGGCTCCATCCTCCTCTGTGTGGTTTCTGTGTCTAGCGTGTCATCTTCCTTCCTGCCTCTCTGCAACTCAGGAATTTGCTGTCTTTATGCCCAAGTATGACAGCAGCAGAGTAGGGGCTGCCCTGTGCCATGTCCTTGGTCCTGGTGGTGTCAAAGGCAACACCTGCCAGGACAGTGCTGATTATGATCGCTGCCATCCTCCTGGGACTGGCCTCATTCATTAAGAGGCAAGATGAAAAAAAAAAAAAAAAAAAGGCCAGGCACGAGGGCTCACGCCTGTAATCCCAGCACTCCAGCACTTTGGGAGGCCAAAGCAGGAGGATTGCTTGAACTCAGGAGTTGGAGACCAGCCTGGGCAACATAGCAAGACCCCATCTCTATAAAAAATTAAAAAATGAGCCAGGTATGGTGGTATGCGCCTGTGGTTCCAGCTACTCAGGAGACTAAGGTGGGAGGACTGCTAGAGCTCAGGAAGCTGAGGCTGCAGGGAGCCGCAATTGCACCACTGCACTCCAGCATGGGCAACAGAGTAAGACCGTCTCAAAAAAAAAAAAAAAAAAAAAGGAAAAGCTGCTTTCTGGAGAGATCTACAGACTTAGAGCCTGGCAGACAAGGTGTCCATTCCGGCTCCACTACCTGTACTCTCTGTGACCCCAACAAAGTCACACGATGATTTTGAGCCTCAACTGCTGCACGTGTAAAATGGGTATAAAATTACCACCCCTAGCGGGGCGCAGTGGCTCACACCTGCAATCCCAGCACTTTGGGAGGCCGAGGCAGGCGGATCACCTGAGGTCAGGAGTTTGAGACCAGCCTGGCCAACGTGGCAAAACCCTGTCTCTATGAAAAGTACAAAAATTAGCCTGGCGTGGTGACGGGCGCCTGTTATCCCAGCTACTTGGGAAGCTTAGGCAGGAGAATCACTTGAACCCGGGAGGCAGAGGTTGCAGTGAGCCAAGATTGTACCACTGCACTCCAGCCTGGGTAACAGAGCGAGACTCCATCACAATATAATAATAAGGATGATGCCACCCCTAGATTAGCATAGACCAAAGTGTTTCCAAACGCACCAAATGTGTCAAGGGGTTCTGCAGCTTCTGCTTTTAAGTTTTACTTCTGACTTGCTCATTCAGAGGCCAGGAGGGAGAACAGAGAGAGATGAAATGCAAAACAGAATATATGCAGCAAAGAGCTATTTCCTTAATTTACTAAGAACTCTTGTAAACCAATTAGACACGGGAACTGGCACACTTTTTCTTGAAAGCTCCAAATAGTAAATATTTTAGGCCTTGTGAGCCAGAGGGTCTCCGTCGAAGCTACCAACGCTGTCCTTGTGGGGTGGAGGCGGCTGTAGATGGGAGTGAGTGTGGCCACCTTTGGCCCAGTGGACGGCACAGGACTGGACCCTCAGTGGGAGTGTCCAGACCCCAAAATTAGAGAATTCAACCAATGGAAAAAATGGTGAGGGGGTACGCACACACAGAATATCAGCCGGTCAGTCAGCATGCTTCGTTTACAATTAAATCCATGTGAAGTAATACAACAGGGACATAGCGCTTTCCACTTGTCAGACTGGCAAACATCAAAAAGTTTGATAGGCCGGATGTGGCAGCTCACACCACACACGTGATCCCAACACTTTGGGAAGCCCAGGTGGGAGGATCACTTCAGCCTAGGAGTTCGAGATCAGCCTGGGCAACATAGTGAGATCCCACTTCTCCAAAAAAACTTTAAAAATTAGCCAGGCATGGTGACATGCACCTGTAGTAGTCCCAGCTTCTCCAGAGGCTAAGATGGGAGGATCATGGGAGCCCAGGAGTTCGAGGCTGCACTGAGCTGGGATTGCACCACTGCACTCCAGCCTGGGCAGTACAGCAAGACCCTATCTCTAAAAATAAAATTTAAAAAAGGGTAAAACTGATTGCCCATCAGTAATAATAATAACTTTTAAAAATTAAGGTGTAACACACACACAGTACAGTCTCAAGCATACATACAACTTAATGGGCTTTTAAATGCCTTTCTGGAGCCAATCACCCAAATCAAGATTTGGGTCCCTTCTAGGTTCATGGGGAAGTCCCATATCCCCTCCCAGTCATTACCCCTCCCCGTCCCCTTCCAACCTCTATCACCATCCCTGTCCTTGAACTTCACATGGACAGAGACACATTCAATGTTTCTTTTTCATTGCTACACAGTATTTCATGGTACAAATTTACTGCAATAGGGGCAGGTGCTGTGGCTCATGCCTGTAATCCCAGCACTTTGGGAGGCCAAGGCAGGCAGGTTGCTTTGAGCTCAGGAATTCAAGACCGGCCTGGGCAACATGGTGAAACCATCTCTACAAAAATTCAAAAATTAGCCAAGCGTTGGTGGCTTGTGCCTATAATTCCAGCTCCTTGGGAGGCCGAGGCTGGAGAATTGCTTGAGCCCAAGAAAGAGGAGGTTGCAGTGAGCCAAGATCGTGCCACTGCACTCCAGCCTGGGTGACAGAGTGAGACCTGTCTCAAAAAAAAAACAACAAAAATTTACCACAATTTACTTATCCACCTGACAGTTGATAAACATTTCTGTTGCTTGCAGTTCGGGGCTATCATGATGAAACCACTGTGAACATTCTTATACATGTCTTGGTGGTGATGGCCATTTTAGAAAAAAAAAATCTGGAAGCAGCCTGGGCACAATGGTTCATGCCTATCATCCCAGCACTTTGGGAGGCTGAGGCAGGAGGATCACTTGAGCCTACTTGTTTGAGACCAGCCTGGGCAACATAGCGAGACCTCATCTCTACAAAAAAGGTAAAAGTTAGCTGGGTGTGGTGGCCATGCCTGTGGGCCTAGATACTTGGGAGGCTGAGGTGGGAGGATCACTTGAGCTCAGGAGGTAGAGGCTGCAGTGAGCTGTGATTGCACCACTGCACTCCAGCCTGGGCGACAGAGGGAGACCCTGTCTCTGAAATATAAAAAATCTAAGGGTAAACAGAGGCCCTGTGCCGGCGTTTTCTGCGGTTTAGTACATTGCTATGTCGGTGGGTAAATGTTGGTATGAAGTAAAACTGTAACGTTATTGGCATCAGTGCTTCGTTGCCTGCCTCTGTGTAAGGATTATGTGACTCATGGAAGTCTTCTAAGAAGAAATGGCCTATTTTTAAAGGGATTCAAGTATCGTTGGTTCCGGGGGAAACGTTCAGCAGAATAATAACGATACCTCACACTGTCTTCCAACACTCCTGACTTCAGTTCTCAGATGCGTTTCAGAAACCAACGTGTTAACCAGCAGAGAGCCTCTGGGAGCTGACACGGTGATCCCTGTTTGCCGACGAACAGGCACCGTGATCCCTGTTTGAGTCCCTGAGGCACGCAGAGGTTCTTGGCTCTTTGTAGGAGAGTTCTCGATCTTTGAAAAATGTTTCTCCCGCTTCTTAACGGACGGCCTTTTACCGGGCCCTGTTCCGAGTTTTCCGAGCTCGGGGAGGTCTTAGACTGGCAAAGAGCATGACCTAGTGGAGAAAGGATCCAGCTGTGGTACAAGCAGAAGGCCATCTGTGCGCCTGGGACTGGGTCACCCTGTCTCCTCACTCATTTTATGTGGAAGTTCGATATAATTTTGTCTTGCTCTGTTGCCCAGGCTGGAGTGCAATGGTGCCATCATAGCTCACTGCAACCTCAACCTCCTGGGTTCCAGCAATCCTCTCACCTCAGCCTCCCAAGTAGCTGCGACTAAAGGCACGTGACACCATGACTGGCTAATTTTTTAATTTTTTGTAGAGATGAGGGTCTTGCTATGTTGCCCAGGCTGGTCTCGAACTCCTAGGCTCCAACTATCCTCCCGCCTCAGCCTTCCAGAGTTCTGGGATTACAGACGTGAGCCACCGTGCCCAGTCCTGTATCTTTCTTAACTAATTTACACATATGTACATATTATTTTTAAAAAATTATATATGTAATTATGTGTTTAATTATATAATTACGTATAATTATATTTGTATAATAAATAATTATATTTATATAATTTACATATATAATTTAATAATTTTATATATACACTTTTATTTTCTTTGAGATAGAGTCTCACTCTTGTTGCCCAGGCTGGAGTGCAGTGGAACAATCTCAGCTCACTGCAATCTCCACCTCCTGCGTTCAGGCAATTCTCCTGCCTCAGCCTCCTGAGTAGCTGGAATTACAGGTATGCGCCACTATGCCCAGCTAATTTTGTATTTTTAGTAGAGACAGCATTTCACCGTGTTGGCCAGGCTGGTCTCGAACCCCTGACCTCAGGTGATCTGCCCACCTCAGCCTCCCAAAGTGCTGGGATTACAGGCATGTGCCACCGTGCCCAGCTGTAATTTTAAAACCCAACCTTATGTCTTGTGGCAGAGTCAGACTAAAGGGCCTCAGAGGCCCTCCTGCCACTGCACTGGTGGCCCTACTTCCTCCTCCCACCTGCCTGGTGCCTCCTGCCTCTGCGCCTGGCACCTCGCCCTGCCCTGTGCCTGAGATGGTGATCCAGCCACCTGCCAAGGCCCGCTCTGCACAGGCACCAGAGCCCACCTCTCTCCAATCAAAGATGCTTCTCGAGCAACTGTCTTCTCTCTCTGCTGCATCTTCCATTCTGTATTCCCTCTCTCCGGGGACCATTCCTATCTGAGTGCGGATCTACTGCGGTTTCACCCACTTTAAAACAAACAAATGACAAACCTGTCTTGATTTTACATTCCCCTCCAGCCTTCGCTGCATTTCTCTGCACCCCCTTTGTATTCATTTGCTCGGGTTGTCATAACAAAATCCCACAGACTGGGACATTTATTGCCTTGCATTTTTGGAGGCTGGAAGTCCTAGGAAGGTGCTGGCCGGGCTGGTTCCTTCGGAGGCCTGTCTCTGCAGCTGCCAGGTGCCGTCTTCTCCCTGTGTCCTTGCCTGGCCTTTTCTCTTGGGTGTGTGTCCTCTGGGTCTCTGTGCCTCCAATTTCCTCTTGGTATAAAGACACAGGTCAGATTGGATTAGGGTCCACTCCAATCACTCCACTTTAATTTCATCACCTCTTTAAAGACCTTGTCTTCAAATACAGCCCCATTCTGAGGTCCTGGGGGTTAGGACGTCCATAATAGGAATTTGGAGGGACAGGATTCAGCCCGTAACACCTTTATAGTAAAGTGGTGTCTGTACTCCCTGCCCTAATTCTTCTCCTCTCCTTCCATCTTGAGCCCACTTTAGTCAGGCTTTTGTCCCCAGTACTCAATTTAAACAGCTCTAGTCAAAACCACCCGTGTGGCCAGGTATGGGCTCACGCCTGTAATCTCAGCACTTTGGGAGACCAAGCCAGGAGGATCCCTTGAGGCTATGAATTTGAGACCAGTCTCGGCAACATAGGAGACGCCATCTCTAAAAAAAAAAAAGCCATGTATTGTGGTGTGCACCTGTGGTCCCAGCTACTCGGGAGACTGAAGTGGGAGGATCACTTGAGCCCAGGAGGTCGAGGCTATAGCAAGCTATGATCACACCACTGCATTCTGGCCTGGATGATAGAGTAAGACTCTGTCTCCAAATAAATAAATAAATAAATAAAAACAAAAGAAAAACACAAAGTCACCAATGCCCTTATCTGATGGTCCATCCTCAGTCCTCATAGATCTTGATATCAGCAGGAGCTCATAACACCCATTCTTCTCTCCTCTTTGAAACACACGTTCCTTTAGCTTTGGGGCTTCTCCCTCTTGTTTTTTTGCCCCCTTTTTACTAGCTACTCCTTCCTGGCCTCTCTTTTCTAACTCCTCTGTCTCCCTCACCTCTGAGGTCAAACTGCTGGGAGCTCAGTCTGTGGGCCTCTTCCCCCGGGTGGTCTCCTCCCACCTCTTGCTTTAAAAGTCATCTATATGCCAACGACTCCCAAGTTTATGTCTTCTGCCCAGGCTTTCCTTTTGAACTTTAGACTTTAATATCCAACTGTCTTCACGTGTCTGCCTGGACACGGAGTGAATCCAAAATCAAACTTGTGATTTTCTGAACTCTGTCTTCCATCCTGCGCGGGGCTCGGACTTAAGATCCTTGGAACTGTCCTTCACTTCTCTGTTGGTAGTTTGTCCGCTTGCTGGGCATAGAAAAGAAAATTTGCTCTGGCTCGGTCATGAAGAATGTCATTCTCAGGCATCTTTTGATAGGGAAATCTTTTCTTTCTTTTTTTTTTTTAGACACATCTCACTCTCGCTCAGGCTGGAATGCAGTAGCATGATCTCAGCTCACTGCAACTTCCGCCTCCTGTGCTCAAGCGATCCTCCTGCCTCAGCTTCCCAAGTAACTGAGACTGTAGGCGTGCACCACCATGCCCAGCTAATTTTGGTATTTTTTGTAGAGACAGGGTTTTGCCATGTCACCCAGGCTGGTCTCGAACTCCTGGATTCAAGTGATCTGCCTGCCTCGGCCTCCCAAAAGTGCTGGGATTATAGACGTGAGCCACCTTGCCCTGCCTTGATGGGGGAATTCTTTCTGCAGTAGATGGGACACTGCACAGTGCACTGGAGAGGCCACTGGGCTCAGAAAGAGGGATTTGGTTTTCGGCCACTGACCCATTGAGCAGTCTGGGCCAAGTTCCCCTTCACCTCTGGGGCTCAGTTTCCTCGTAAGTCAAATGAGAAGACTGGACAGGACTTGGGGTGGTAAATGCGTTGCATTTGGCAAGCCAGTTCCAATCAACTAGTAATGGCTTGCTGGAGGGCCACGTTGAGGACCCAGGCTCAGGGATCAATCACCGATGTTTGCCCATGGGTGTGAATCTGAACGTGGAAGCTGGGCTGCCCTGTCAGTCATCTGCACTTGCTCTGCATGACCCGGAGCCCTTCCAGTCTTGCAAATCCACGATATAAAGATGCATGCACGTGAATGTTCACTGCAGCACTATATTCACAATAGCAAAGACATGGAATCAACCTAAATGCCCATCAATGACAGACTGGATACAGAAAGTGTGGTACATATACACCATGGAATACTATGCAGCCATGAAAAAGGATGAGATCATGTCTTCTGCAGGAACACAGACACAACTGGAGACCATTATCCTAAGTGAATTAATACAGGTACAGAAAACCAAATACTACATGTTCTCACTTATAAGTGGCAGTTAAATGCTGAGAGGACATGGCTGCAAAGACAGGAACAACACACACTGGGGCCTCCTTGAGGGCAGAGGGTGGGAAGAGAGAGAATCAGAAAAAAAGTAACTACTGGAGGCTGGGCATGGTGACTCACTCCTGTAATCCCAGCACTTTGGGTGGCCAAGGCAGGCAGATCACTTGAGGTCAGGAGTTCAAGACCAGCCTGGCCAACATGGCAAAAATCCATCTCTACTAAAAATACAAAAATTAGCCAGGTGTGGTGGCAGGTGCCTGTAATCCCAGCTACTCGGGAGGCTGAGGCAAGAGAATCACTTGAACCCGGGAGGTGGAGGTTGCAGTGAGCCAAGATCGTGCCACTGTACTTCAGCCTGGGTGACAGAGCAAGACTCCATCTTGAGAAAAAAGAAAAGTAACTACTGGGTACCAGGCTTAGTACCTGAGTGATGAAATAATCTATAGAACAAACCCCCATGACACTAGTACTAGGCTTAGTACCTGGGTGATGAAATAATCTATAAAAACAAACCCCCATGACACTAATTTACCTATATAGCAAACCTGCAGGTATACCCCAGAGCCTAAAATAAAAGTGAAAAAAGAATGCACGATGACCTGGTGACCTGGAACAAATTACTTCGCTGTCCCAAGATTTTGTTTCGTCACAAATAAGAGGGAGATAAATCATTCCTGCCTTTTGCCACTACACAAAATTGCTCTCAGGACAATGTAAGTAGATGAAACATGGCGCTGGAGGTGTATATGCACCGTTATATAAAGGGAAAGTTTTGTTTTTGTTAATCGACCTCCCCAGTTGTGGATTCCTGTTGGACACGCACTCCTCTGAACCATCTGACCGGGTAGGTTGAAAGCCCTTGCTTTCCCTGTTAATGGATTCCGTTTGCTGCCGCCCAATCTGGGAAGAAAATGTCATTTGGATTTCCCTGGTGCAGAGGAGAAAGGGGATTACTATGGGTGTTGGATACGGGATGTGATCCTTCCGTGCTTGGAAGATCTCAGCATTCTTTTTTTTTTTTTTTTTTTTACTATAAGTTCTGGGATACATGTGCAGAACGTGCAGGTTTGTTACATAGGTATACGTGTACCATGGTGGTTTGCTGCACCCATCAAGCTGTCATCTAGGTTTTAAGCCCTGCACGCATTAGGTATTTGTTCTAATGCTCTCCCTCCCCTTGTCCCCCAACCCACGACAGGGCCCGGTGTGTGATGTTCCCCTCCTTGTGTCCATGGATCTCAGCATTCTTTTTTTTTTTCTTTCTTTCTTTTTTTTTGGAGACAGAGTCTTGCTCTGTCGCTCAGGCTGGAGTGCAGAGGCGTGATCTTGCTCACTGCAAGCTCCACCACCTGGGTTCAAACGATTCTCCTGCCTCAGCCTCCGGAGTAGCTGGAACTATAGGCACCCGCCGCCACGTCCGGCTAATTTTTTGTATTCTTTTTTTAGTAGAGACGAGGTTTCACCGTGTTGGTCAGGAAGGTCTTAGATCTCCTGACCTCGTGATCTGCCCACCGCCTCGGCCTCCCAAAGTGCTGGGATTACAAGCATGAGCCACCACGACCGGCCAGATCTCAGTATTCTTAACAGCCCCTGGGCAGGTGGCAGCCTGGAGGTCACTCAGCTAATCAGTGACCAGGGAGGTCTTGCATCATAGAACGCACAGCTTCCAGTTCCCACCCACTGTTCCCACCACTTAACAATGCTCCTGTACAACGGGTGGGGACAAAAATCTTCCCAAAGTAAATTTTTATCTCCCTTAAGGGTTCTTTCTTGTTATCCAAATCTCTGGAGTTAAATTAATTCTCCAGTCGGGCAGCTAGGAGCAGTCGGTCTCCCTGGCATGCTGCCTAGTGCAGCCCTGGTTAATTTCTGGGAGGACACGTGCCCTGCAGTCTGTGGGAACCCAGAGGAGATATCCAGACATATCTATTTTTGTTATCTGATGAAAATGTCCCTATTCCTAAATCTACAAGCCCTCTTTCTTTCACCTTGAATCTTGCGAATGCCCTGTGTTTTCTGCCCAAATCCCAAACAGAGCCTCTATCTGCAGCCTCCTGTATCTATTAACTTTTCTCAGAGAGCCGGGGGAGCCATCTGTTCTTCTATTATTTGGTTTAAGTAAAGCTTTGGGGCATTTCTTCTTGCCAGTGGTATATTCCGAGCTGGATTCATTGCCCAGGCCCTTATTTATTAGCGTATGTGTTTTATTGTAATGCGTTTCATTTCCTTCTGTCTTTTAGTCTGGGCTTCATTCTGGAGCCTCTGTCATGAACAATGTTTGGTGCTGTATGAAATGAGATGCATTCAAAACCCTTGTAAGACATAAAGGGCTTTTTTTCTGGTTTGATTTTTTTTTTCCTCCTTCTTCTTCTTTTTTTTTTTTTTAGTGGCAGATAAATAAAGGACCTGAGTTTCCTGTAGGACTGGAAACAGTGAATCAGATTTTTGTTTTGTTTAAAACCTGAAAATCTCAAGCGGGAGTTGACAGTGTCTGGACGGAGCTGAACGCTGTGTTTAGGTGTTAGAGGTGTTACCCCGTTCCCGGCGAGCCATTCCATGGGAGAGGGGGTGGCCACCCACGGGGACTGATTTGAGAGGTACCAGAAAGCTTGCTTGAGTCAAAAGGTGGCCCGGGGCAGACTGGGCACTTCCTCTGTTGACTTGCCTGTCCCAGGAGGACATTTTAGTGATTCAGCGTCTGCTGTGATTCACGGAACAGCAGCCAGGGCCATGAGTGTGTGGTCTGCTACGTGCCGGCCATGTGACCTTGGGTAAACCATTGAACTGCTCAGCACTTGTCTTCCTATCTGTGACACGGGGATCAGGCCAGCACCTTTCTCCTGGGAAGTTAAATGAGACACTGGCCACTCATTAGCAGAGTGACTTAGAGCATCATTTTCCATTTCCTTCCTTCCTTTTTCCTTCCTTCCTTCCTTCCTTTCTTTCTCTCTCTGTCTCTCTCTCTCTTTTCTTTCTTTCTTTCCTTCTTCCTTCCTTCCTTCCTTCTTTCTTTTCTTTTCTTTTCTTTTCTTTTCTTTTCTTTCTGAGACAGCGTCTTGCTCTGTCTCCCAGGCTGGAGTGCAGTGATAGGATCACTACAGCCTCCACCTCCCGGTCTCAAGTGATCCTCCCAATATAGCCTCCTGAGTAGCTGGGACTACAGGCATGCACCACCACTGCCCAGCTAATTTTTGGTTTTTGTTTTGTTTTGTAGAGACAGGGTTTTGCCATCTCTGATTCTAAAATGAAGTGTGAACCCTTTACAGAGCCCTTCGATCTCTCTGCTGGTCCCCATTCATTAGCACCTGTTACTGTCATGACCACTTAACACCATACCCAGAGCCTACCACGCACAGACACTCTGAGTTGCTAGGGATAAAAAGACAAAAAGACAGGGTCCCTGCCCCAGCAAGCCTGTCATCCGGGGAGGAGACAGACGTATAAACAGTCAGTTGCGAAGTAATGGAGTTGCTATAACGGATGCTGAAATGAAGACAGACCTTGGAGAGAGGAACAGACAGGTCTGCCTGAAGGAGTCAGGAAAGACCTCCCAGAGCCGACAGAAGCTGAAATGAGACTGGGAAAATAAATAGGTTTTTGCCTGGCAGAGCAGTAGGCGAAGCGGCAGGCACAGAACTGTGGTGGTGTGGTTAGTGTCAGTGCTGGAAAAAAGATGTGAGGATGTGGAAATGGGGCAGGGGAGGCCACAGGAGCCCTGGGGTGCTGTGCCAAGCAGGGCAGATGCCATCCTGTGGGCAAGGGTGCGTTGCTGGGGCGTTCTGAGCAGCGGCTGCAAGCCAGGATGGATGCACGGGTTACAGAGATCACAGACAGCAGAGACGACAACAGATGGAACCCTCAAGGCAAGAGGCAGGCCCTCATTGAATGGGCCACGGGCCAGGGATAGTTTGATTGTGATTTTAGATAAACTTTGTATTGAAGTAGCGAATGCACACAAAAGACCTGCACTCATCCTAAGTGTGGAGCTCGGTGGATTTTCACAAAATGAACGCATCCATGTTGCCCAGTGACACCCAGATCGAGAAACAGAACATGACCAGCTAAAAAATAACATTGTAGTATAATAACAACATTTAATAGGATAAGAATTTTTTAGTGTAAGTATATCCCAAATATCGCATAGGATATTCTTGTGCTAAAAAAAAAAAAAAAAAAAAAAAAAATTCATTTGGGCTGGGCGCAGTGGCTCACACCTGTTATCCCAGGGCTTTGGGAGGCCAAGGCGGGCAGATCACCTGAGGTTAGGTGTCTGAGACCAGCCTGGCCAACACAGTGAAACCCCATCTCTACTGAATATACAAAAATTAGCCGGGTGTGGTGGCGGGTGCCTGTAATCCCAGCTACTTGGGAGGCTGAGGCAGGAGAATCACTTGAACCTGGGAGGCAGAGGTTGCAGTGCGCCGAGATCCCGCCATTGCACTCCAGCCTGGCCTGGGCAACAGAATGAGATTCTGTCTCAAAAAATCATTTGTTTTTAATTCAAAATTTAAATGTAATTGAGTGTCCTCTATTTTATCTGGCAACCCTAGCTTAATCCATGTTGTTGCTTACTGCAGTTGCTCATTCATTTTTTATTGCCAGTAATTCATTTTTTATTGCAAATGAGTAGTGTAACATTTTATTTATACTACTATTGATGGATATTTGACTTGTTTCCAATTTTTGGCTACATTGAATAATGCAGCTAGAAGTATTCTTTTTTTTTTTTTTTTTTTTTTGGTAGAGTTGGGAGGTCTCACTATGTTGCCCAGGCTGGTCTCAATCTCCTGGGCTCAGGTGATCCTCCTGCCTTGGCCTCCCAAAGTGCTGAGATTAAAGGTATGAGCCACCATGCCCAGTCAGGCATTCATTCTTATGTGTCTTTTGGGAACATGTGTTTGGCCACTCAAGAGTGGATTTTCTTTATCCTAGAATATGTTTATGTTCTGCTCTAATAAATACTACCAAATAGATTTTAAGGGTGTTGTTTCAATCTACACTCCCATAAGTAGTGTATGAGAGTTCCAGTTGCTCCACACTCTTACTCACACATGGTATTGTCTGTGTCTTCATTTTAGCCACTCTTGTGGGTGTTTAGGCAAAACAAATAATTTTGTGGCTTTAATGTGCATTTTGCTTATGACTAATTAGCATATGTTGTCATGTGTTTATTGTTCATTTCAGATAGCCTCCTTTGCAAAGTGCCTGTTTAAGTGTTTTGCCCACTTTTCTCTTGAGTTGTCTTTTACTTATTGAATTGTAGTAGTTCTTTATATATGATAGACATGAGTTCTTTGTCAGATATATGTATTGTGGATTTTTTTTTCAGTTTGTGGCTCACCTTTTTACTCTCTTAATAGTCTGCTGATGAACAGAAGTTTTTAATTTTAATGCAGTCCAATTAATGTGTGTATTTCTTTCTTATAGTTAATTTGAGTCCTGTTTAAGAAGCATTCACCTATCCTAAGGCTTATGTTTCCTTCTAAAAGCCTTATTGTTTCATCTTTCACATTTATGTCTGTAATGCATCTAGAATGGGTTTTTTCCATTAAAATCAACTTTATGGAGGTATAATTTACATACAATAAACTCAGTGAGTTTTGATCAATGTATATACTCCATGTAACCACAATCAAGATTTAGAGCATTTCCATCACCCCCAAAAAGTTGCCTCAAGTCCTTTTGCTACTCAGAGTGTGTTCCAGGGACCAGCATCAGCCTCCCCTTGGAGCTGCTCCCCTGAGGCAGACTCTCAGGCTCTACCCCAGACCAACTGCATTTTAACAAGGTTCCCAGGTACTCTGTATGCCCATTAAAGGTTTAGAGACAATCTGGGCTCCTTTGGAGAAAGGTGACAAGCCAAAAATGCTGCTTCTATTGTTATAAATAGTGTAGCCTGAAGCAAGTCCAAGGTAAATGATAGATGATGGAGTTTAGAGAGAAAAATGAGAGAAGAACCAAGTTGGGAAGAAATTGCAAAGTCATTACAAAAACACCCTTTATTTTCCTGGAGCAAACACCTATTCTCCCTGAGGCCTGGCCCCACTGACATTATGGCAGGGCATGACACCTGCAGACTGAGGGGCAGAATTTTCCACTGGAGAGACTGTGGGCTCCCAGGGAAGCTGCTTCCTGGTCTTCATTCTGGACCACAATGGAGAAAGCCACTCCAGTGACCACATCCAGAAGAGAGCTTAGTTTTAGGTTGCAGTTGTTTTCTTTGTTTTTAAGCTTGCTTTCTATTTTTATCTAAACAATATATGTACTTGGTTTACAAAAGTCAAACACAGCCAGGTGTGGTGGTTCCTGCCTGTAATCCCAGCACTTTGCGAGGCCAAGGCAGGTGGATCACCTGAGCCCAGGAGTTTGAGACCAGCCTGGGCAACATGGCAAAACCCTGTTTCTACCAAAAAAATACAAAAAATTATCCAGGCATGGTGGCACGCACCTGTGGTCCCAGTTACTCGAGAGGCTGAAGTGAGAGGATCACCTGAGCCCAGAAAGTCGAGGCTGCAGTGAGCCATGATCATGCCACTGTACTCCAGCCTAAGCAACAGAGTGAGACCTGTCTAAAAATAGAAACAGAAATAAAATATCAAATACTATCACATGACTTAAAATAAAAAATAGCAGTCCTCTAACCTGCCCCTCCCCACTTCCAAATCACATTCTTCCAACATTTTAATCATCTACCCTTCCAGATGGCACCTTATCCCCACACCTGTTGTCCCTATAATTTTCCAGTGAGTAAACCTACCTTCTCCTATCTGTTGGGGAGGGAATCTGGGGGCTCACCTGCTCTTTTTACATGTCCTCCACTCATCTGCTGGTCTCAGCCTTGCCCTGCACACCACCTCTCGCAGTACAAGGTGCTTCCATTTTCTGAGCCCTTCTGGGGTTCTGCAGAGAAAACTGTCTCTCCCCTTGCCAGCTCTTCCACCATGAGGCAGTCAGGCTTCATCCTTCTCTAATGTGAAGTCTGTAAACGTTTTGAAATTATAAGTTAGATTTCTTGAAAATTTCAGACAAAAGGATATACAGATACTCCTTGACTTATGATAGGGCTACATCCCGATGAACCCATCTTAAGTTGAAAATATGTGAGTCGAAAGTGCATTTAGTAGGCTGGGCGCGGTGGCTCATGCCTGTAATCCCGGCACTTTGGGAGACCGAGGCAGGTGGATCACCTGAAGTCAGGAGTTCAGGACCAGCCTAGTCAACATGGTGAAACCCCATCTCTACTAAAAAATACAAAAATTAGCTGGGTATGGTGGCAGGTGCCTGTAATCCCAGCTACTCAGGAGGCTGAGACAGGAGAATCGCTTGAACCCGGGAGGCAGAGGTTGCAGTGAGCTGAGATCGCACCACTGTACTCCAGCATGGATGACAAGAGCGAAGCTTCATCTCAAAAAAAAAAAAAAAAAAAATGCATTTAGTGCAAACCTGCTGAATATCCTAGGTTTGCCTGGGATACCTTAAATATGCTCAAAACACTTACATTAGCCTACAATCGGGCAAAATCCTCTCACGCAAAGCCTATTTTCTAATAAAGTGTTTAGTATCTCATGGCGTTTATTGAATACCATACTGAAAGTGAAAAACAAAATGGTTGTTTGGGCACTCAAGATAGAGTTTTTACTAAATGCCTATCACTTTCACACCATTGTAAAGTCAAAAAATTGTAAGTCGAGCCATCATAAATCAGGGATGATCTGTATAGATCCATATATAAGAAATGCTAGCAATAAGATTTCACACTAAAGTATATGGTATTTATTTATGTGAATGGCTTATGGGAGAAATCCAGTTAAATTTATTTCCAAAGGAATATCCAGTTGTTTTTGCAACATCTTTTCCCCACTGATTTGCAATGCCAAGTTTCTTATATATCAGAATTTTCAAATAATCGTGGCTTCAAATCTGAACCCAAATTCTGTTTTGTTCCTTAGATCTACTTGTCCTTCTCTGAACAAATACCAAGCTCTCTTCCCCCTGGCCTTGTTTTCTGACTTCTCAGGTATTTTCTTCTTGTTTTTTCTTCTTTCTTTCTTTCTTTTTTTTTTTTTTTTTTTTTTTTTTGAGACAGGGTCTCGCTCTGTCACCCAGGCGGGAGTGCAGTGGTGCCATCATAGTTCACTGTAGCCTCAACCTCCCGGACTCAAGCCATCCTACCACCTTAGCCTTCCAAGTAACTGGGACTACAGGCACACAACACCACACCCACCTAATTTTTGTATTTTTTTGTAGAGACACAGTCTCAGTATGTTACGCAGCCTGGTCTCAAACTCCTGGCCTCAAGTGATACTCCCACCTCAGCCTTCTAAAACGTTGGGATTACAGATGTGAGCTACTGTGCCTGGCCGACCTCTCAGGTTTTAATTGAGCATTTTATGTTCTGTCTTAGCATATCAACTATATTTCTTTTTAAATATTTTTAGTGATTGTCCTAGAATTTAGAAAATGCATTTTTAGCTAATCCAAATTCACCTTCAAATAACGCTATACTGTTTCACATGTAGTGAAGATAACTTGTAACAGAATTCCCAATTCCTTCTTCCTGACTCTGTGAGATGGCTGTCAATCACTTCACTGATCCATTTGCTAGAATTACCTGATACATCATTACTGTTATTACTTTAAAAACAGTTATCTTCTAGGCCGGGCGCAGTGGCTCAAGCCTGTAATCCCAGCATTTTGGGAGGCTGAGGCAGGCAGATCACGAGGTCAGGAGATCGAGACCATCCTAGCTAACACGGTGAAACCCCTCTCTACTAAAAATACAAAAAAAATTCGGGCGTGATGGTGGGCGCCTGTAGTCCCAGCTACTCGGGAGGCTGAGGCAGGAGAATGGCGTGAACCCAGGAGGCCGAGCTTGCAGTGAGCCGAGATCGCACCACTGCACTCCAGCCTGGGTGACAGAGCGAGACTCTGTCTCCAAAAAAAAAACAAAAAAACAAAAAACAGTTATCTTCTAGATTAAGAATTTTTAAAAGGATCTTATTTTTACTTTTACTTATTTCTTCTCAGTTGTTCTTCCTTTCTTTATATCATTTTTCTTCTCCTGAAGACCTTCTTTTAACATTTCTTGCAGAGCAAGTCTGCTATGAATTCTCTCTGTTTTTGCTTATCTATGAGTCTTTATTTCTCCTTCACATTCAAGGACTACTTCACAGAATTCTATTCTAAGTTAGTGGTTTTTTTTCTGTCAATATTTTACTCCACTTCCTTCTTGCTCACATGGTTTCTGATGAGATGTCTGCAGTAATTCTTATCATTAGTCACTTACAGATAAGGTAGGATTTTTTCCCCTCTTTGACTCCTTTTGAGATTTTTCTCCTTATCTTTGGTTTTCTGCAGCTGGACAGGATATGCCTTGGGGTGTTTTGTTATTTGTCCTGCTTGGTGTTCTCTGAACTTCCTGGATTTGTGTCATTCATTTTGCAAAATTTTTGGTCATTACGACTTGAAGTATTTCTTTTGCTTCCTTCTCTTTTCTTCTCCCTCTGCTTATCCAAGTATGCCTTACACACTTTTTATTATGTGATACTTCTTGGATGTTCTGCCCTGATTTTGTTTTAATTTTTTTTTTTTTTTTTTTTTTTGAGACAGAGTCTCGCTCTGTCGCCCAGGCTGGAGTGCAGTGGCCGGATCTCAGCTCACTGCAAGCTCCGCCTCCCGGGTTTACGCCATTCTCCCGCCTCAGCCTCCTGAGTAGCTGGGACTACAGGCGCCCACCACCTCGCCCAGCTAGTTTATTTTTTGTATTTTTTAGTAGAGACAGGGTTTCACCGTGTTAGCCAGGATGGTCTCGATCTCCTGACCTCGTGATCCGCCCGTCTCGGCCTCCCAAAGTGCTGGGATTACAGGCTTGAGCCACCGCGCCCAGCCTTAATTTTTATTTTTAGCTCTGGGGTACATGTGCAGGATGTGTAGGTTTGTTACATAGGTAAACGTGTGCCATGGTGATTTGCTGCACCTGTCAACCCATCACCTAGGTATTAAGCCTGGCATGCATTAGCTATTTTTTCTAATGTTCTCCCTCCCCCTACCCCACCACCCAACAGGCCCTAGTGTGTGTTGTTCCCCTCCCTGTGTCCATGCATTTTCATTGTTCAACTTCCACTCCATCTTCATCCATGTCCCTGCAAAGGATGTGATCTCGTTCCTTTTTATGGCTGCATAATATTCCATGGTATATATGTACCACATTTTTTTATCCAGTCTATCACTGATGGGCATTTAGGTTGATTCTATGTCTTTGTGAATGTAAACAGTGCTGCAATGAACATACGCATGCATGTATCTTTGTAATAGAATGATTTACATTCCTTTGGGTATATACCCAGTAATGGGATTGCTGGGTCAAATGGTATTCTGGTTCTATGTCTTTGAGGAATCGCCACACCGTCTCCACAATGGGTGAACTAAGTTACATTCCCACCAACAGTGTAAAAGCATTCCTATTTCTCCGCAACCTCGCCAGCATCTGTTGTTTCTTGACTTTTTAATAATGGCCATTCTGACTGGTGTGAGATGGTATCTCACTGTGGTTTTGATTTGCATTTCTCTAATGATCAGTGATGTTGAGCTTTGTTTCATGTTTGTTGGCTGCATCAATGTCATCTTTGGAGAAGTATCTGTTCATGTTCTTTGCCCACTTTTTAATGGGGTTGTTTGTTTTTTTCTTGTTGTGAATTTGTTTAAGTTCCCTGTATATTCTGGATTCTGATTTTTTAAAATTCCTTTTTCTCTTTGCATTTCAGTATGGGACATTATATTCATCTGTATTCAAGATCACTGATTCTCTCTTTGGCCATGTGCAGTCTACTGATGAACTAATTGAAGGCATTCTTCCTTTCTATTCTGTGATTTTTATTTCTAGCATATCCTTCTGATTCCTTCATAGAGTTTCCATTTGTCTGCTTACTTTATCCATCTGTTTTTAGATACTGTCTAATTTTTTTTCCATTTGAGCCCTCAACTTATTAGTCATAATTATTTTAAATTCCCTATCTGTGTCCTATCTGAGTCTGGTTCTGATCATCAATTTGTCTTTTCAGAGGGTGTTTTCTCTTGCCTTTTGGTATACCTTGTACTTTTTTGTTGACAGCCATACATCCTGTATTGGGTAATAGCAACTGAGAAAAATGAGCCGTTAGTGTGAAGATTCTTTGGATCTTGCTAAGATTCAGGTTCTGTTTAATGTTTGTTGTATTTCAAGGTACTAGGAGCTTCAGACTCCTCAAATGTCCTTGCTTTTGTCTAGTCTCTTGACTTTGGGCTTCCCTATATATTCCTCCTTAGATCAAGTCTGTGATTTGCAGCTCTTTCAGCTCTAATCCACTGTGATTATACTGGAGCCCTGTCAGTGTACTGGTAAAGTGTGGGGGAGTGAAAATGTTCTATAATCTGTGATTACATGTAATTCTTTTAATGGATCTGTGTTTCAGAGCTGTGTCCTCACATGGTGGAAGGGGTGAAAGAACTCTCTGGAATACCTTCTATAAAGGCACTAGTCTCATTTGCAAGGGCCCCACCCTCATGATCTAATCACCTCTCAAAGGCCTCACCACCTAACACCATCACCTTCGGGGAGAGGAATTCAAGCCTATGAATTTGGGGGAAGACACACACATTGAGACCACAGCAATAGTCTCCCAGAAATGGTAGTCTCTATCTGCTTTCCTTCTTCCAAAATTTTGTCAACATCTCTCATCTACTGTGATCATCTCTGTTCTTTATGTTCATATGAAAACACACACATATTTCATATCTTAACGAGTGAATTGCTCCATTTTCAGGAGGGAGCAGAGAGAAATATATATGCATTTCACTGGAAATCCAGCTGGAAGCATTTTCTCCTGGTGCCCCTTTCTCTTACTTCTCCAAGTGTGGTCCTCAGACCAGCAGCACTGATGTCTCTTGGGCCTGTGTTGGAAATGCAGACTCCCAGGCCCCACCCCAGACCTTGTGAATGACTTCAACAAGAGCCCAGAGGGTTCCTACACACAGTAAACCTGGAGAAGCTCTGCTCAGTCCACAAACTTCACCTGGGCCCCCTTTCTCCTCT
Organism: Mandrillus leucophaeus; assembly: GCF_000951045.1. Taxonomy (NCBI): domain Eukaryota; kingdom Metazoa; phylum Chordata; class Mammalia; order Primates; family Cercopithecidae; genus Mandrillus; species Mandrillus leucophaeus. The sequence continues at coordinate 2,160,811 of NW_012101710.1, forward strand.
GCTGCCTCTCCTCTCACCCTTCATGTGGGTCCTTGTTAAAGCCAGGAGCTCTGGTGCAATGGTTCCCAACCCTGGCTGCTGGTTAGAATCCTCTTTTAAAATTGTCATTGCCTAGGCCCTACCACAACTAATTGCTTCATTATCTGGGGTAATGGAGTTTTAAAAACTCCACAAGTGATTCTGACACATGCCAAGGAGAAGCAAAGGGAGCACAAAACAGGCCCTGCCCTTAAAAAGTTCCCAGCCTGAACGTGGGAGAACATTCTGGAGATTAGGAAACAGCCCTTGAGGGAAAAGAGTAGATTTCTGCACATTTAACATAAATGACATGTAGTTCCAAGAGCACAGAATTTTTTTTTTTTTCAGACGGAGTTTCGCTCTTGTTGCCCAGGCTGGCTGGAATTACAGGCGCCCGCCACCTTGCCTGGCTAATTTTTGTATTTTCAGTAGAGACAGGGTTTCACCATGTTGGCCAGGCTGATCTCAAACTCCTGACCTCAGGTCATCCGCCTGCCTCGGCCTCTCAAAGTACTGGGATTACAGGCGTGAGCCACCGCATCTGGCCGCACAGAATTATTTTGCATTCAAATACTTGGACTTCTGGTAAATGTCCTAGAACCTTGTTTTCCTGGGACCTTGGATTCAGTTGAAGCTCTCAATGTTTTGCGTCATCTGATGGGTTGCCAGAAGTTTCCAGGTGTACCACAATTTCATGATGCTCAGAGACAAAGGGTCTCCGCTGTGACCCCCACCAGTTCTCCCCCTGTGTTTCGTGTGCACCTGAGTCAAAGTGTCTGAGGAGGGCCGGGCTGTGTTCTCAGCCAGGAGCCCGCACTGGTCACAATGTCCATTTCCTCCCATGCCGCCATGATTGCTGGCAAGCTCAGGCCCAGGGTGATGATGTTATAGGAAAGGGGTCTCGATCCAGACCCCCAGAGAGGGTTCTTGGATCTTGTGCAAGAAAGAATACAGGGTGAGTCCACATTGCAAAGTAAAATCCAGTTTATTAAGAAAGTGAAGTGGGCTGGGCATGATGGCTCATGCCTGCAATCCCATGAGCCACCCTCAGCACTTTGGGAGGCTGAAGTGAGCGGATCACCTGAGGTCAGGAGTTCGAGATCAGCCTGACCAACATGGTGAAATCCCGTCTCTCCTAAAAATACAAAAATTAGCTGGGCATGGTGGCATGTGCCTGTAGTTCCAGCTACTTGGAAGGCTGAGGCAGGAGAATCACTTGAACCCAGAAGGTGGAGGTTGCAGTGAGCCGAGATCGCGCCACTGCACTCTAGCCTGGTGACAGAGCGAAACTCCGTCTCAAAAAAAAAAAAAAAAAGAGGTGAAAGAACAGCTACCTCCATAGACAGTAGGGTGGTCCTGAAAGTAAGAGGAGGGATGCGTCTACCTAGGTACAATACTTATTTATATATAGGATAAAAAAAGAATCATGGGGAAATGTGCTGTGCTACAAGGGCTTATGATAAAGGATTAATTTTCTTAATTACTATATTTTGCAAGAATTGATAATACTATCTTTAAAGCAAAATTAGGAATGCTTTTGTTCTAAAGATATCGGAGGGCCAGGTGGGGTGGCTCAAGCCTGTAATCCCAGCACTTTGGGAGGCCAAGGCAGGAGGATCACCTGAGCCCAGGAGATCGAGATCAGCCTGGCCAACATGGCGAAACCCCATCTCTACTAAAAACATAAAAATTAGCCAGGCATGGTGACATGTGCTGTAGTCCCAGCTACTCAGGAGGTTGAGGCAGGAGAATCACTTGAATCCGGGAGATGGAGGTTGCAGGGAACTGAGATCGCACCACTGCACTCCAGCCAGGGCAGCAAAGCATGCCCTTGTCTCAAAAAAAAAAAAAAAAAGAACAAAGCAAACACAATACAGATGAACTTTAGGTTTAAGAGAATTATGGAGCAAGTAATTGTGTTTGTTTGAGTGTTGGTGTGTACCTAGTTTGAAGGTACAGACAACAAAGAAAACAGCAGGATTGGATAAAACAGATAATTTTAATAAACATGATTATTTACTATAGAAAACTATAAACCTCAAAGATATTGAAAGAAATCCCTGTTCTTTCCTCTGTATTGAATTCATTTCTGTAAAATATTCTGGCTCCTGGTTCAGAATCTCCTCATGCAAACCCTCAGTTTTTACTTGCCTCTTGTTCATGCTGGACCTCACATCAAATGTTCCTATCCCATTGTTCATGCAGCATTATTTCCATGCCCTGCCCAGGGATGAGAAGAAGAATTTACATAAACCTTAGTGATGCTCCCCAAATCATTTTCAGATGTGAGCAATTTCACAATGAGTGTATTAAGTAATATTTTATATAACTCA
>NW_012101710.1:2163211-2164064 GCF_000951045.1 Mandrillus leucophaeus
AAAAAAAAAAAAAAAAAAGATATCAGAATATCAGGACACTCCCAAGTCTGGGTCTGTTTCTTAAACACTATCACTCTGTTCTCTTAACCGTTAACATCTAGAAACCAGGAATGCCTAACTTTCTGGGAATGCAGCCCACCAAGTCCCAGCCTCATTTTCCTCAGCCTCACTCAAGATGGAGTCGCTGTGGTTCGAACACCTCAGACAACAATACTGTCAAACCAAAAGTCAATCATTCCAAGAGCCTTAGTGGGACCCAGCACTGATGTGGAAAGAAATGCAACAGCCCTGTTTCCTCCTGATGTTTCTCCCAGACACTCAAGGCTTGGCACCTCCGGCGTCCTGTTTGATCTACAGGGGCCAGGTTGTCCACACCCTCCATCCCGGGCAGCCTGAGCCGGGCAGCCCGTCCCCCTCGGAGGTAAAGCAGGACTCCACTGCCCGCCCTGCCCATCCTGCTGGCTGTGCGTCCAATTTCTACCTTTTTCTATGAACCTTGTGGTGTCCAATAAAGAGGTGGGAGATGAGGGATGCTCTGAGTCCGGTTCTCCAGGACCGTTTCTTACCTGCCAATTGGAGGCTCATCTGAGTTTCCACTGAGATGCTGTGAGATTTCATGGAGGGTGCGGTGAGGGTGATTTTGTTACTGGAAAGGGACCCGGATCCAGACTCCAAGAGAGGGTTCTTGAATCTTGTGCAAGAAGGAATTCAGGGTGAGTCCGTAGAATAAAGTTAAAGCAAGTTTATTAAGAAAGTAGAGGAATAGGCCGGGCGCGGTGGCTCAAGCCTGTAATCCCAGCACTTTGGGAGGCCGAGACGGGCGGATCACGAGGTCAGGAGATCGAGACCATCC
>NW_012101710.1:2164344-2175481 GCF_000951045.1 Mandrillus leucophaeus
AAAAAAAGGAAAGTAGAGGAATAGGCCAGGTGGGTGCGGGGGCTCACACCTTTAATCCCAGCACTTTGGGAGGCCAAGGTGGGTGGATCACTTGAGGTCAGGAGATCGAGACCAGCCTGGCCAACACGGTGAAACCCTCTCTCTACTAAAAATACAAAAAATTAGCTGGACGTGATGGTGGGCACCTGTAATACTCAGGAGGCTGAAGCAGGAGAATCGCTTGAATCCAGGAGGCAGAGGTTGCAGTGAGCTGAGATCGCACCACTGCACTCCAGCCTGGACAACAAGAGTGAAACTCCATCTCAAAAAAAAAAAAAGTAGAGGAATAAAAGAATGGCTAGTCCATAGACAGAGCAGCCCCAAGGGCTGCTGGTTGCCCATTTTTATGGTTATTTCTTAATGATATGCTAAACAAGGGGTGGATTATTCATGCCTCCCCTTTTTAGACCATACAGGGTAACTTCTTGACGTTGCCATAGCGTTTGTAAAGTGCCATGGCGCTGGGGGGAGTATAGCAATGAGGATGACCACAGGTCACTCTTGTTGCCATGTTGGTTTCAGTGGGTTTTAGCCAGCTTCTTTACTGCAACCTGTTTTATCATCAAAGTCTTTCTGCCAACCTCCCATCTCACATGTGACTTAGAATGCCTGACCATCTGGGAATGCAGCCCAGTAGGTTTCAGCCTTATTTTACCCAGCTCCTATTCAAGATGGAGTTGCTCTTGTTCAGATGCCTCTGAGAGTGTGTGATTCCTGGACACAGTCCCAGGGGAAGGGTTGAGTGCCTAATACTGCTATCTTTTCTTTTATTAGAGACAGGGTCTTGCTCTGTCACCCAGGCTAGAGTGCAATGGCCAGAGTTACCTGACGCAGCCAGGTGAGGGGAAGGCAGACCTGGGGCCACTCCAGTGCCAAAGCCCCCAGGTGGGGATCATGGGCTGGTGTGTCCCCCCAGGTCCATATGTTGCAGGTCTAACCCCCAGGACCTCACGGTGTGACTGTATTTGGAGACAGGGTCTTTTAAGAGGTGATTAAGTTAAATGAGGTCATGGGGGTGAGCCCTAATCCCATGTGACTGGTGTCCTTATAAGAGGAGGAAATGAGGTCTGACCCGGTGGCTCACGCCTATAATCTCAGCACTTTGGGAGGTGGAGGCGGAGGCGGGCAGATCACCTGAGGTCAGGAGTTCGAGACCAGCCTGGCCAACATGGTGAAACCCCGTCTCTACCAAAAATACAAAAATTAGCCAGGCGTGGTGGCTCATGCCTGTAATCCCAGCTACTCGGGAGGCTGAGGCAGGAGAATGGCGTGAACCCAGGAGGCAGAGCTTGCAGTGAGCTGAGATCGCACCACTGCACTCCAGCCTGGGTGACAGAGTGAGACTCTGTCTCCAAAAAAAAAAAAAAGAGATCAGAGAGAGATGCTCACAGAACAACTACCTCATGAGGTCATGGGGAAAAGATGCCGTCTACAGGCCTGGGAGAGAGGCCTCAGGAGACGCCTACCCTGCTGTCACCTTGATCTCGGACACCAGCCTCCAGGACTCCGAGATGATAAATGTCTGTTGTTGAAGCCGCCTTGTCTATGGCACTTTGTTATTAACACATGAATCCCGGGAAACTCATACAGGGGCTTGCTGGCCCCTCCCTGCTCTGGAGTGACTCCTGCCTCCACGTCTGGAGCCTCCAACTCCTGGGCTTCCGTCCACAGGGTCAGGGAAGCGGACCCTGTCACTGGCCACCAGAAGTGCTGGTGCAACAATCCGTTTTCCCGCTTGCTGCAGTGCAGGCTTCGGGGGCTCCGCAGATGTTTCTGATGTGCGTGCAGCCTGCGGGTCTCCAGGGCAGCATGGAAGGGCCTGCCGTTCCATCCTGTGCCCTCGCCACCGCCGCTGTCATCCCCCCTATTATTCAGCTCCTCTGTGGGCACGGTGCTGAGTTAATTTTTTTTTAATTGGCTCTGCCCGACCCACCGCTGGAGCTTCCGGGAGTTCATTTTAAAGTCAGAGAGAGAAGACGCAGGAGCCAGCTCAGTCCCTGGTTCAATTGCATGTTAAACCTAGTTTGATGTCCTCCCCACTCACCACATCTCTTTTATGACAGTTGGAAGCAGATGATGACTGTTCCAGGCGCCCTGCCTCTGCACCGCAGGGTCAGGAGGACCAGAGACCTCATTACCCGGCCTGCCACTGCCCTCTCACCCTCCTGCATCTTCCAGTAGATTCCAGGATGCACCTAAAAGGGAAGGGGCAAGGGGTCCTTCTGCAGGTGACCAGATGGTGGGCTGGGCCCATGCCCGAGGTCAGCCTCTGCATAAAAAACTTCAACACCCCTCCCCAGCCGCTGTTAAGTAGACTTCCCCATGACTGTATGCACTCAAGCCCAGCTCTTTGCCCAGACATAGGCCCAGCTCACTCTCTCCCCAGGCCATGTCTGGCTCTGCTCCTGTCTGAACACTGACCTGCCTGCATTCCTCTTGGCCGGGTCAGATTCCACCCTCCTGCACACTCACTGATGCCCGACAAACTTTTCTTTCCTGGCTGCTCCCTCTGGCATTCCCACTCCCTTCCCGGAATTTCTTTTGCATTTTGTGATTAAAGAAGAAATCATGGTGTGAATGTGATATGGTGCAGCTGCCGTGGAAAACAGCTGGGCTGTTTCGGCAAAAGTTTAACACAAAATTACCATATGAGGCTGGGCGCAGTGGCTCAGGCCTGTAATCCCAGCTCTTTGGGAGGCCGAGACAGGTGAATCACCTGAGGTCAGGAGTTCGAGACCAGCCTGGCCAAAATGGTGAAACCGCGGGTCTATTAAAAACACAAAAATTAGCCAGGCATGGTGGTGGGCGCCTGTAGTCCCAGCTACTTGGGAGGCTGAGGCTGAGGCAGGAGAATCACTGGAATCCAGGAGGCGGAGGTTGCAGTGAGCCGAGATTGAGTGACTGCACTCCAGCCTAGGTGACAGAGCGAGACTCTGTCTCAAAAAAAAAAAAAAAGTGTGGTGTCTCCTATTGATGGGCATTTAAGATGACTTCCAACCTTTTGCTGTCCTTTGTGTGTCTATGGACGTGCAGAGGAATGAATGTTTCTCTAGGTTGGGCGCCAAATGGGAATTGCTGGGCATCTTGTCCATTCAGGTTGCTATAACAGAATATTATAGACTGGGCAGCTTACAAACAACAAACATTTATTTCTTATGGTTCTGGAGGATGAGAAGTCCAAGAACAAGGCACCAGTAGATTTAGTGTCTGGTGAGGGCCTGCTTCATCCTAGATGGTGTCTTCTGGCCATGTCCTCCCGTGGTGAAACGGGCAGGGAGTCTCTCTAGGATGTCTCTCTGCGGCCTCTCTTATAAGTGTCCTAATCCCATCCCAGAGGGTGCAGCCCCCCTGACCTAACTGACTCCCAAAGGTGAGGTACTCTCCCTCATCTCCTAATACCATCTCCTTGGGGTTAGGATCTCAACATAGGATTTCCGGGAGACACAATCACACAGCAGCACCTGGTGTGAGATGTGTGGTGGCGTGTGTTCATGGATATTGCCAAATTGCCCTCAAAAACTGGCTGGACCCATTTAGATTCCCCTGAAGACAGTGGGAGAGTCCTTTATTTCCCTGCACCCTTTCCAAAACTTTATATGATCCGGCTTCGGAAACATGCTGATGATAATGATAGCAACTGCCTGTGCTTACCGGCCGCCAATCCTGTCCCAGGTGCTGTACCATAATGAGAGCAGAAACTGCTAGAACCAATGAGCAGTGATTGCACCATTGCACTCCAGCCTGCCTGGGTGATGGGAGTGAGACTCGTCTCAGAAAAAAAAAAAAAAAAAAAATTCACTTCACAGGGTGGTTGTGGGATTAAGTGAATGGATATCACAGCTCATTGCAGCCTCAACCTCCCGGTCTCAAGCCATCTTCTCGCCTCATTTTTTGACTTTTTTTTGTAGAGACGGGGGGTCTCACTATGTTGCCCAGGCTGGTCTCGAACTCCTGGGCTCAAGCGATCCTCTGCCTCGGCCTCCCAAAGTGCTGGGATTACACGCGTGAGCCACGGTGCCTGGTGGAGTGAGCTCTTTTCTCATTCCTGTTTTGCACCTCCAACTCAAGTGCGGAATGGAATCTCAATGTTCCAATCCTATTCCTTATTAGCGAGCCTGATCATCACTGCCATGTTCATTGGTTGTGTAAAGTTCTGTGAACTCCTGCTCTGTTTCCTTCTTTTCTTTCTCACCACGTGCCTTGTCTCTTTCTTATCGACAGTCTGCACATTAATCTCTATTTCATATATTACAGATGTTTTCCTGGACCATAACTTACACTTTAACTTTGTTGTGCTGTTTTTCACCACATAGAAGTGATAAATTACAATGTACACGAAGGCATCAATCTTTTCCTCAATGACATTAGCATACGATGCCTTCTTTAGAAAGGCCTTTCCTATACCAAGGTTATTGGAGTATTTAACAGGTTTTTTTTCTTCTAATACTTTCGAATTTATTATTTCATTTGTAAGTCATTCATCCATCTGCAAATTATGCAAAGGGGCAGGTAGGAACATAATTTTTTCTGAATCGTTAGCAAATTATCCATCAGCACTTGAATACTCCCATTTTCTACCTTAGTTTGAAATGTCACCCTAATCATACACTAAATTTTTACACCTACACTGACTGTCTGCTAGACTTTTGTTCATTGATCTAATTATCTGTTTCTGTACCACTGTGGCCTGTAGTCTTATGTTTTAATTTCTGGAGAGATGCAAGTTGACTTTGGATTTAACCACCTTATTGCACTCTCATATTGGTTCTAGCAGTTTCTGCTCTCATTATGGTTCATTTGTAAATAATTTTAAATATTCTGGTTTATAGATTAGAGGGGGTATTCTTTTGTCACTTTAAAAATTTTAGTGTGTGTTTGTCAGCAAACATGCCATATGCTATTTCTGCTTTTCATGATTACTTGAAATTTCCTTTGTGGCTAATCCGTGTTGAATTTTTGTAGAATTTCCATGTGTAATTGAAAAGAGTTTTTTTCTCTCATTTGTTGGGTACAGAGTTCTGTAGCTCTGTTAGAGCAAACGTACTCATTATTTGAATCATCTCTCCCTGTACTTGCCGTCCCCGTCCCAGAGGACTGCAGGAAGTCTCTTTACTGTGGCACTGTCTTTACCGATTTCTTCCTGTATTTCTATCAGTTTTGCATTATGTGCTTCGAAGCCAGATTGTGAGGCATGCAAGCATTCATGGTTGTTAACAGACTCCTCTTAATAGCATGAAAAGTGGCCAGGCACAGTGGCTCACATCTGTAATCCCAGCACTTTCGGAAGCTGAGGCAGGAGGATCGCTTAAACCCAGGAGTTGGAGACTGGCCTGGGCAACATAGTAAGACCCTGCCTGTCTCTACAAAAGATTAAAAAATTAGCTGGGCATGGTGGTGCACACATGTAGTCTCAGCTACTCAGGAGGCTGAGGCGGGGGGATTGATTGAGCCCAGGAAGTCAAGGCTGCAGTGAACCATGGTTGTACCACTGCACTGCAGCCTGGGCAACAGAGCAAGACCCTGTCTCAAAAACAGCATAAAAATCTTACTTGTTACTTTTCATGCTTTTTTTCCTCAAATTCTATTATAGGTTGGTGCAAAAGTAATTGTGGTTCTTACCATTATATAATGGCAAGGATTGGAATTACTTTTGCACGAACCTAATGTATTCTCATATGGACAGTTGGCATATTGGATTAGGGCTCCACTTAACTCTCATTTTAGCTTAGTTACCTCTTTAGAGAACTTATCTCCAAATACAGTCACATTCTGAGCTACGGAAGGTTTGGACTTCAACATGTGCTTTTGGGTGGATGTTGTGCAGCCCGTAACAGGCAACTACCATTGTTCCTTATATCCTATTTCTTCCCCTTGGAGTCTTTCTTCCTCCCTGCCAATGTACTACTTTTGGTGATTGTTTCATTGAATGTCTATGGATGGGAAACTTTTTCAGTCCTTGCATGTGTGAAATATTTTTTCTATGTTTATACTTGAAGTCATTGTCAAGCTGAATATAGAATTCTAGTTTCAAAATTGTTTTTCCTTAGAATGTTAAAGATACTGTCTTCTCGGACCTGGCATTGCCAGTTGATCCATCTGATTCTACAGCTTTGCAGGTAACAGATCCCTACAAGCTTTCAAGACTTTTTCTGGCAAGCCTGGCATCTAGACTTCAGCATCACGTGAATTGCTGTGTTCTTTTTCCCTCTTCCTTCTTCCGGGCACTTTGTACATCTTTTTGAGCTCAGGATTCCTATCTTTTTTCAATTCTGGGAACTTTTCTTCTAGAGTTGTGTTGAGTTTATCTTCCTCTCTGTTCTCTTCGTTTTCTCCTGCTGGGTCACCTGTAAGACAAATGTGGGAACTTCCGGATCTATCTTCCACATCTCTTAACTTTTCTTTTATCCTATCCAGGCCACCCCCAATGCCTTTTTTCTCTGGATTGTGGGACAATTCCTCAATTCCATCTCCTAACTCAGTGATTTGGTCATGAGCTGTGTCCATTCTGTAAATTCAGTCCATCTACTGTCTGGTTTTGTTGTTGTTGTTTTGGTGATGTTTTGTTTTAATTTCTATTAGTGGAGCCAATGCTCTCTTTCTGAGGACATGAAACATGCACATTCTAAAGGCTTGTTCTGCTGACCCTGTGAATGCTTTCCTTGACTGTGCTTGGTTGTTTCTTTCATAGCATTGACTTTCCTCCAATGTCTAGTGTTTCCTGGTGAGAGGACCATATTCACATTGGACATCCTCTCTAAACAGTGTGCTCTGACTGCATCTGTGCCTGCAGCCTTTTTGCGAGTACGAGATGATCCCTGCTGTGTTGTAGGGACTTCAGGGACTCCTTTTCTAGGATCTGAGGCTTCCTGTTCCTCCTGGGTCTCACCTGCACAGCCCAACCCTCCCCACAAGCACTGTCCTGCCTCTCTGACCACCAGGCCCACAGTCTGTCTGCAAGAGGGAAGACATCTCTCTGGGGTGCTGCCTGGCAATGGAATGGGGTGAGGAGAGTTGGCAGAAGGTTCAACCTGGGCGGCTGTCCCTGTCTCAGGCAGAGCTCTAACTCGTCACCCTAGAGCTATCCTTTGTGTCTGGCATCTCCAGTCTTGCTGTTGGTCTTTCCTGCAGCCTCCTGGACTCGGGTTTTCTCTTTTAGCTCGATTCTGTCTGCTCGCCATAAAATGATTTCTCGTAATTTCGTATCCACTGGGTTGGGAGTGGAAGAGAAGGAAGAAATTACAGCATCTACAGTTTGCCTTCTTCGTATAATCTCGCCTTGTGGTTTAAGTGTCATTATTACATTACCGGGTCACATTGAACATTTAGTTAATTAAAAGCCCACAGTGTTTTTCTTCCCTTTCCTTCTTTCCTTCCTTTTTCTTTCTTTCTTTTCCTTCCTGTTTTCCTTCCTTCTTTATTGTATTAACCATCTTTCCCAACTTTGTGTGACCTGCTAAAATCTGATAGTCGGTCCTTCCTTCCTTCCTTCTTCCTTCCCTCCTTCCTTTCCTCCTTCCTTCCTTCCTTCCTTCCTTCCTTCCTTCACAAGCCTCTGCCATGCCAATTCTCCCCCATCCTGCCCTTGGGCAAAATTTTAAGGCAAAATTCAGCACTTTACATTAATTTCTGTTGAATTCCATCTTGTGGTTTGGGCCCTATCTTCTTGCCTGTCAAGTCTTTTTGAATATTGATGAGTGCATTTATCATGTTAACCATTTTTCCCAACTTTATGTGACCTGCAAATCTGGTAAGGTTCTCCGTTATGTCATCACACACATCATGGCCAAAGGTGTTGAACAAAACAGGGTCCAGAAATGAGCTCTTTCGTCTAACCCCTTAGACCTTCTCCAAGGCTTTTAAAATGCATTCAGCACAAAGATAACACTATTATCGATACTATTTGGGTAATGCTGTTCAACCACCTGTGAGTTCACTTATCAGGAAAACCAGTCCCAATTCTATCATCTTGTTCTCAAGGTTATCATAGAAAATTGGTCAGAAGCTAAAATCAAGATGTACAATTGTCTTCTTGTTTTTTGATTCTCTGGTGTAGTGGTTTGTCTTCCAAGCTGAAGTATGAGTTTTTTGGAGGAGGGTATTGATGTCATTTCATTCAATGTTGTTTCATTGTAATGTCAATGAGAAAAAAAGTTGATTCCTGGCTGGGACCACTGCCTGTGTGGAATCTGCGAGTCTCCCTGTGTCTGTGTGGGTTTTCTCTGGGTATTGCGGTTTCCTCTCGTATCCCAAACGTGTGCATATTAGATTCATTGGTGTGTCTACATGGCTTCTGTCTGAGTGAGTGTGGAGTGTGAGAGATGCCCTGCGATGGTGTCCTACCCTGGGCTGGTGCCCATCTTGTGTCCTGCGCTGCTGGGATGGGCTGTGACCACCCGAGACCCTGAACTGCAATAAATAGATAATTATTTGCTATTCTTAATGAATGTTTCTTAAGCTCACAGTTATTGTATGTATAGCACACATTTATTTCCATGTTTAATACTAGAAGTGTTCTGGTCTTGAGAAGTTTGGTAGGCCAGGTACAATGACTGATGCCTGACATCCCAGCATGTTGTGAGGCTAAGGCAGGAAGATCGCTTGAACCTGGGAGGTCGAAGCTACAGTGAGGGAGCAATGATTCCACCACCGCATTCCAATGTGGGTAATAGAGTGAGACCCTATAGAAGGAGAAGGAGAAGGAGAAGAAGGAGAAGGAGAAGGAGAAGGAGAAGGAGAAGGAGAAGGAGAGGAAGAGGAAGAAGAAGAGGAGGAGGAAGAGGAGGAGAAGAAGTGGTAGTAGTAGTTGTTGTTTGGTGATGTTTTTGGAGTAGGAACTTAATTCCTGTTTGTATTCGTTAGCCTGTGGTAAAATTCGTTTCATTACAGGTCATTTTGCTTAAAGTCGCAGTTCCTAAGAACCAACAGGCAATGCCGATTGAGGACTTATCGTACAGCTGTGCACATGCACTCCCTGGCGTGGAAACTGTTGCATTATTTGAGCTCAGGATTCCTGTATTTTTTCAGATCTGGGAATTTTTTTCCAGAGTGTCTTTGAATTTCTCTTCCGCTCCATTCTTTTAATTTTCTCCATCTGTATCACCTGTAAGACAACCATTGCAACTTCTCAATCTATCTTCCACTTCTCTTAACTTTTCTTTCATCCTGTCCGGCTCCTCCCACCACCACTTTTTCCACTGGATTCTAGGAGAGTTCCTCGGTTTCCTCTTCTAGAATAAAACTATAGAATGTATAAATATGAGCTCACCACCCACAGTGGAGGAGCTGTTGTGGTTTTGATTTCATAGGCAGGGAAGTGGCTTGATGGTTTATTGTGCTCTGGGCCAGGCCACCCTGCTGGTTGCAGTAGAGCTTGTTTGACTATCTCCTCCCAAGCCCTCTGCACTTCCACCTACTCTCTCCCCTTTCCAGAATTTGGGAACAGGCTCAGAAAATGCCATGCCCTGAAATTCCACCTGGTAGGAATTGAAGAGAAATGCATGTTCCCAGCAGGGATCACTTGCCCTAAAAGATGAATGGAGCCGAGTTTCCACAGTGCCTGGGTCCTTCCCACAGCTCATCAGTAGACTCCAAGCCAGAATGTAACTGAATGCAAAGTGATCTCATTTATTGAGCTTATCCATCATGGATATTGGTGCCATGACTGAAGGGGGTGTTCTTGTCCAAGAGTAAGACTTGTGCATGTGCTTTTCCCCTCCACTCTGCATGGGAGGGAATGGCCTGATGCTGCCAATCCGTCCTCATTCTCTGAACAGATGTATCCCTAGCATGCATGTGAGTTCATCAGGCTTCTCCAGGTTGATGGACACATGGCCTGTGATGATGTTTCTCAAAGCGTACGCCACACAGAACACTAGATCGTGAGTTGCTCCATCAACCGAGGGTGCCATGGTCAGATAAGCTGGGAAATGCTGCCTGCTGCACCTCTCTTGGCGAGATTCATGTACAAAGGCTCTGAGAAGTCCTGCGATACCCAGCCTTACCAATCCATTTGGCCACGTCACACACCCCACTCCTCACTGGTTTTTTTGGCGGAACACACTATCTACTAGGGACACAGTTCTGTGTCGTGAACAGGAAACATTTACTGAGTTTCTATGTGGCAGGCGCTGAACTAAGCTTTCTTATGTATGATTTCATTTGCTCCTTAAGGCAACTCTGTGAAGTTTATATATTGTCATCATTCCCATTCGACAGGTAGAGCATTCCAGACTTGGAGAGTTCAAACCACTTTCCCTCCTCACTCAGCCAATAGTGGTAGTGCCAGGTTCAAACCCAGGCCTGCCTCCCTCCAAAGTCCACTTTATCATGCTTCCCCAGAAGACAATGGCCACTTATAATAGAAAGGTAAATGAGGGACAGGTGCAGTGGCTCATGCCTGTAATCCCAGTGCTTTGGGAGACCAAGGCAGGAGGATCACTTGAGCTCAGGAGTTCAAGGCCAGCCTAGGCAACATAACGAGACCCCATCTCTACAAAAAATAATAATAATAATTTTTTTTAATTAGCCAGGCATGGTGGTGAGATCCTGTAGTAGTAGCTACTCAGGAGGCTGAGGTGGGAGGATCGCTTGAGCCCAGGAGGTCAAGGCTGCAGTGAGCTGTGATTATACCACTGCACTCCAGCTTGGGTGACAGAGGAAGACCCTGTCCCAAATAAACAAGCATTATGGTTTATAAGTCAGCCTCTTAAGCATTCAGTGACCAGAATGAAGGAGGAAATGGTAAATTCCTTGAGCTTACAAAACAGAGCCCCATATCCTGAGTGTAGGGTGACCCCACTAAGGTGTGGCCAGGTTCCTGGTCTCTTCCTGGACACTTTCCTTACCTTCCTATGGCCAGCCTCTGTTGTCAAAAGAAATCCAGCATGCTTGCTAGGCTCATCAGAGGCCTGTGTTAAGCCAGGGGCAGCAGCACCTTCCTGTAACCCCAGCTACTTGGGAGGCTGAGGCAGGAGGATAGTTGAGCCTAGGCGTTCAAGACCAGCCTGGGCAACACAGTGAGACCCTGTCTCATAAAAAAAATACATTAAATATGTATCTATTTAATCTATTGTTATTAATTTATTATATAATTTATAAT
>NW_012101710.1:2175536-2181266 GCF_000951045.1 Mandrillus leucophaeus
TGAGTCTTCAGTTTAATGAATAATAATAATTTATAATAATCCATTGTTATTAACATATATTAATATATTTATTATACATACCTATTTAATTTATCATATATAATATATGATGTATGATATATATTATTGATATCAATGTTAATTGATATCAATAATATATCATATATCAATATGATATGTATTGTTATAGTTATATATGTGTATATGTAGTTATATATGATATATAGTTATATGTGTATATGTAGTTATATATGACATATAGTTATATGTTGACATTGATAGATATGTATATATAGAGATACATATATTTTTTCTCTATGTGGCAGGCCCTGAACTAAGCTTTTCTATGGATACTATCATTTGCTCCTTAAAGCAACCCTATGAAATTTATATATTGTCATGATATATATATAATATGTGAGATATATATATATATATATATATATGACAACATGTCTTAAATAGCTGCAGAAGTGACTGTTGAGATTATCCAGTGTTTCTGTTTCCCTACCTGGGAAGGCATGTGGGGTCTTTGTGGTGGGCTGTGGACTTAAGGAGCTGCCGACCTCTTGGCTGGCCCAGATCTCTGTGCCATAGTCAGGGTCTGGTTTCTTTAGTTCACCAGAGTTCCGCGCGCGGTTGGTCTGGTCCTTCAGACGCTCACGGATGCTGCCCTTAGTTCTGTGCACATTCAGCAGTTTTTCTCAGCCGCCTCCTTCCCCCTTGGCCTCTCTTGCCTGCGTGGACCTCTGCATGGCCCCGCTCTGGGTGATCCTGGATCTCACAGTGTCCCTTTGCCCACGAATACTCCCTAGCCCAGGGACTCTGAATGTCCCATCCCAGTGGGGACCCCACATTCCGACTCCATGGTAACTGGTAGGAAGCTGGTGATGGATGGGGTCCTGACGTGGAGCATATTGCAGTCCTCAGATACCGTCGCTTCCCACAGAGTGAGTCCAGGTGGGGAAGTGACTGAGGGGTGCGGAGAAGAAGAGGTCGCAGCAGCACCTTCTGGGGCTGATCAGACATGGAGGCATCATTCCCGTGCCCTTCTTGACTTCAGGTTCTTGCCAAAACCCACCAGGAAGCTGATGCTGCAATGGGGTAAGGCTAGAGACAGGCCCTTCTGGCAAGGAATTCTTCTTAATAAGCCAAGCTGTGATGATTAGTTAGGCAGGAGACTAGCAGACCACTTTGTGCCATCTGCTGCGGTGTTCACGGCCTCCAGATGACTGTGGGTGGCTCCTTTACTGTAGGGTTAGAATCAGACTGGACTCTTCCACATGGTCGGTGGTTGTTTATTGAGCTCTGGGCCAGCCACTGGGGATATAAGAGTTGTCGACATCAAACAGATTACAGAGATGCATCTCTGAAATTCAGAAGTTTTATTTGAGAAGTAAAAACTGCAATTTGGGCTGGGCATGGTGGCTCACACCTGTAATCCCAGCACTTTGGGAGGCCGACAGGGGGAGGATTGCCTGAGCCCAGGAATTTGAGAGCAGCCTGGGCAACATAGTGAAACCCTATCTCTAAAAAAATAAAAAATAAAAAAATTAGCCGAGCGTGGTGGCACACACCTGTCGTCCTAGTTCTCGGGAGGCGGAGGTGGGAGGCTCTCTTGAGCCTGGGAGGTCAAGGCTGCAGTGAGCTATGATGGGGCCACTGCACTCCAGCCTGGGCAACAGAGCGAGACCCCGTCTCAAAAAAAAGAAGAATTGCAATTTTGGACGTACACACAGACCTGGGTGGTCTTCGTTATGTCCAAAGAACAAAGGTTAGAGGTTTTATTTTAAAAACAGAAGGGTTACATATTGTTCTTTAAGTTCACTGTCACCAGTGAAGTTTTGGGGAACTGGCAAGCCCCAGTCGGTGAGTGACAGCGGTGGGTAAAACTAGCCTTAGAGTGGTAGCAGGTTGTTTCAGTAGCTATTAGAGAAAACTGGTTTCGGGTTATAGCCAGCAGTGTCCTCAGTGTCCGCAGCCCCGCTTGCAGAGAATTTCATCTTCGGAGCCATGTGTGTCCCGGATGCTTTTTACCTCCTCCCCTCCCAACTCTGTTTTAGGTGGGTGTGATAAGAATGACCCAATTTGCCAGGTGTGGTGGCTTATATCTGTAATCCTCGCATTTTGAGAGGGATACGGTTTAACTCTGTGTCCCCACCCAAATCTCATGTTGAGTTGTGACTCTCAGTGTTGGAGGAGGGTCGTGGTGGGAGGCAACTGGGTCATGGGGAGGGACATCCCCTTGCTGTTTTCCTGACAGTGAGTGAACTCTCACGAGATCTGGTTGTTTAAAAGGATGTGGCACCTTCCCCTTCTCTCTCTCTTCCTCCTGCTCCCGAATAAATGTGCTGGTTTCCCCTTTGCCCTTCAACCATGATTGTAAGTTTTCTGAGGCCTCCACAGAAGGTTTTTGTTGGTTTGTTTGTTTGTTTTTGAGATGGAGTTTCACTCTTGTTTACAGGCCAGAGTGCAATGTCACGATCTCGGCTCACTGCAACTTCCACCTCCTGGGTTCAAGTGATTCTCCTGCCTCAGCCTCCTGAGTAGCTGGGACTACAGGCCTGCACCACCATGCCTGGCTCATTTTTGTATTTTTAGTAGACAGGGTTTCACCATTGTTGGCCAGGCTGGTCTCGAACTCTTGACCTCAAGTGATCCATCCACCTCAGCCTCCCAGAGTGCTGGGATTACAGGCGTGAGCCACCCTACCCGGCCTGTATGTTATTTTATGTGTTTAAAAACGTTGTTCTGAGCTGGGCACAGTGGCACACACCCATTGTCCCAGCTATTCAGGAGACTGAGGCAGGAGGATTGCTTGAGCCTAGGAGTTTGAGGCTGTAGTGTGCTGTGATCACGCCTGTGAATAGCCAGTGCCCTTCAGCCTGGGCAATGTAGCAAGACCCCTCTCTTAAAAACAAAAAAACACCACATTATTCTGGAAGTAGTCCCAGATGAGTTCAAGAAAGATACGAAGTGCTGTCCCTGACGAAAGGCTTCCTGTACTGGAAACACTTTGGGTGGTTCCTGCAGTGAAAAGAGTGGTCCAGCCTAGGACGCAGAGGACTGACCCACAAGGGTCCAGATAGCCAAGGAAAGTGGCTGCCCAGAGGCCCCAGGAGTGAGGCTGCTGTTCTCGGGACAGCCACACAGCAGGATGAGGATTGTCATGTTCAGTCCTCAGCGGGCCCAGAGGAACGTGAGTCGCCATGTGTCAAATGGGGGACAGGATGGCCAGAGAGTTCTTGGATTTCAGAAGGAACAGCTTCTTTAGAAGGAAGCAATTCTGTTAACCCTCATGCATGTCTCTTGATGAGCTAGCCTTCTCTGCTTGAAAAGCACTGGGAGGGACAGAAGATGGAGACAGTTCCAAGGAACTTTCTGAAATACACAGCCGGGCGGGTGGAGGGGGCGGGAGGGGTGACGAGCCATTCTTATCCCAACGTAAGAAGGGAACACTTGATGTCAGAAAGGTGATTAAATGAATGCGAGTTTCTATTGCAGAAGCAAGCCGGGGAGGTGCGTTAAGGATGGCGTGTCAACCTTCACTGAGCGTTCTCTGGTTTTATTGGTCTGTGTCATCACCTCGGCATTCCTTAAATGTAGTTTGGTGGTGTTTTTTATTACAGCCTCCCCTTTCTTTCCCTATGGCTGCCAATATTTTGTGTGGCAGCTCCTCACTCTCTTGTCACCCGTTATCTGTTACTGTCACTGCTCCGCCAGGGTGTCCTTGCAAGGGACTCTTAATGGAGCTGTCCTGGTTATAGGAATTCAATGTGATTGAGCTGCAGCGAAGAATCAAAACCCAAGTATCTGAAAAGGATGAATAATAACTAGGTATTAAAGCATATTGGTTATTTATTACAAGCAGAAGGCAGGAAAACATTAGCATGTAAAAAGCTGTAAATTAATCACGACTGGAGCTGGGGAACCTGAAAAAGTCACCTCTATCTTTGTTAACTCTGGTTTGTTATTCCTGCGTGTCACTGAGTCCCCATTTCTGTCCTTCTGTGATAGATTTTCATCCCCAGCTGCCTTGCTGCAGGCACGAAGGGGTGAGATTTTTTAAAACATGGTTGACCTCACGTCACCTGGTGCTCGGAAGAGGGCGGCAGGGGATTGGGTGTGGAGGAGCTGACTTCAGTGCAAGTTCTGGCCATTACCACCCACCAGCTGTGGCCGTGGGCACATCCCCGGACCTCTCCAGATGCTGTGTCTCCCATCTGTAAAGTGCACATGATTCTAGAGCCTTCCTTGGGAGTTGTTCTAAGATTAAATGAGATACTGCTGGCCGGGTGCAGTGGCTCACAATTGTAGTCCCAGCACCTTGGGAGGCCAAGGTGGGCGGATCACTTGAGCAAGCTCAGGAGTTCGAGACCAGCCTGGGCAACATGGTGAAACCCCATCTCTACTAAAAATGCAAAAAATTAGCTAGGCATGGTGGTATGTGACTGTAGTCCCAGCTACTCAGGAGGCCGAGGCAGGAGGATCGCTTGAACCCGGGAGGTTGAGATTGCAGTGAGCCATGATCACACCACTGCACTCCAGCCTGGGTGATAGAATGAGACCCTGTCTCAAAAAAAAAAAAAAAAAAAGATACTGCCTTCCCTTTTAATCCTGTGGGTAAGGGTGGCTATTGGTAACAGACAAACAAAGGGGCTTTGCTACTCAAAACGCTATCAGTGCTACTCTGGAGGCTGAGGCAGGAGAATTGCTTGAACCCTGGAGGCAGAGGCTGCAGTGAGCGGAGACCACATCACTGCACTCCAGCTGGGCGACAGTGTGAGACTCTGTCTCGGGAAGAAAAAAAAAAGCAATCAGTGGCTGCGTGCAGTGGCTCATGTCTGGAATCCCAGCACTCTGAGAGGCCCAAGCAGAAGGATTGCTTGAGGCCAGTTCAGGACCAGCCTGGGCAACAGTGAGACCTCATCTCTTCATTGAAAAAAACTTAACTGGTTGTGGTGGCGCTCACCTGTAGTCCTAGCTACTAAGGAGGCTGAGACAGGAGGATCACTTGAGCTCTGGTGTTCGAGGCTGCAGGGAGATATGATTGCACCACTGCATTCCAGCCTGGACAAGCAAGTGAGACCACATCTTGTTTAAAAAAAAAAAAAAAAAAAATCTGGGCTGGTGGCGCACACCCGTAATCCCAGAACTTTGGGAGGCTGAGGCAAGAAGACTGCTTGAGCCCAGGAATTCAAGAACAGCCTCAGCAGCATAGCGAGACCTCGTCTCTACAAATAATATTTTTTTAATTAGCTAGGTATGGTAGGTGTGCACCTGTAGTCCCAGCTACTCAGGGGGCTGAGGTGGGAGGTCACTTGAGCCCAGGGAGGTTGAGGCTGCCGTGAGCTATCATGGCACCTCTGCAGCACTCTAACCTGGGCAACAGAGTGAGACTCTGTCCTGAGTCAAAGAAAAAAGAGAAATCACATTAAAATGCAGATTTCCAGGCCCCGCCTCTGACCTCCTGCATTAGAATCTGCATTGAACAGGGTCTCCGGCTGAGTCATGTAGACGTCGATGTTTAAGAAGGACTGACAAAGCGTTCTGGTCCTTTTAGGGAATGTTTTGATGATCTGGAGAAAGGGCGTTACGTGTTACAATAAAACCAGGAAAGTGATTCACTAACATTGAAAGAATGCATTGAGTATTTGAGTTGAAATGCACTTTGCGCCGGGTGCGGTGGCACAAGCCTGTAATCCCAGCACTTTGGGAGGCCGAGATGGG
>NW_012101710.1:2181504-2192205 GCF_000951045.1 Mandrillus leucophaeus
AAAAAAAAAAAAAAAAAAGAAATGCACTTTGCACCTTGAGAGTTTGTTTGGAGGTTCTAGCAGGGGAAGCGCGGCTACTTGTGTACCCCTGACGGAAGACCGGTCCTCCTCTCTCGGGGATGATCATCCTCTTTGAACGAGTACACAGCCTCAGGAGGTACACACGTGGAGTGGTGAGGGAGGAAGGGGACACCTGCCCAGCCAGCCGGATCAGCCGAATCAACGCTGGTGACCAATGGGGGTGACAGCTGTTGCAGCCAGATCGCCCTCACATCCTGAAATGCACTTTGGAAGCCTTTGAATCCTATTCCCTTTACAGACGAGGAAAACTGAGGCCTGGAGAGGTTAAGCATTTGCCCCTGGCCACAGAGACAGTGTTCTGGTTGTGTGTTGTGTAAAAGCCACCCCAAAACTTAATGACTTCAAACAACAACACTTTATTGAGCTCACGGATTCTGCAGTTCAGGCAGAGCCTGGCAGGGAAAGCTTGTCTCTGCTCCTTGCAGGGTCAACTGGGGCAGCTCAGCTGGGGCCGCGGGATCCACTTCCCAGACAGTGCTCTCACGTGACTGCAAAGTGCTGCCGGCTATTTGCTGGGATCTCAGCCAGGGAGGGCTGGGAACCTTGATCCTTGTCCATATGGCCTCTGCATGGGTTGCTTGGTGTCTCGGCTTCTTTTTTTAGAGACAACACGGGCTGCATGGTGTCTGGGCTTCTTTTTTTTAGAGACAGGGTCTTGCTCTGTTGCCCAGGCTGGAGTGCAGTGGTACCATCATGGCTTACTGCAGCCTCAACCTCCCAGGCTCAAGTGATCCCCTGCCTCAGCCTCCTAAGTAGCTAGGACTGCAGATGTGTATCACTCTACCCAGATAATTTTTTTGTTTGTTTGTTTGTTTTTGTTTTTAGAGATTGGGTCTTGCTATGTTGCCCAGGCTGGTCACAAACTCCTGAGCTCAAGTGATCCTCCCACCTTAGCCTCCCAAAGTGCTGAGATTACAGGCATGAGTCACCACGCCCGGGCATGTCTGGGCTTTAAGAGTGAGTGACCCAGGACACAGACAAGGAAAGCTATATACATATATATATGTGTGTGGTTTTTTTTGTTTGTTTGTTTTATTTGAGACAGAATCTCACTCTGTCACCCAGACTGGAGTGTGGTGGCACAATCTGGTTCACTGCAACCTCCGCCTCCCGGCTTCAAGTAATTCTCCTGCCTCAGCCTCCTGAGTAGTTGGGATTACAGGTGTGAGCCACCAAACACTGCTAATTTTTGTATTTTTAGGAGAGATGGCGTTTCACCATGTTGGCCAGGCTGGTCTCGAACTCCTGACCTCAGGTGATCCACCCGCCTCGGCCTCCCAAAGTGCTGGGATTATAGATGTGAGCCATCGTGCCTGACAAGGAAGCTGCAGTTTCTTAGAGCCTGAGTCCAGACACTGTTACAGTATCACTTCCAGCTTTTTCTGTAGGTCAAGCAGTTACAGAGCCCGGGTTCAAGGGGTGGGGACACAAGCCCCACCTATCAGTGGGAAGAGTGGCAGAGAATTTGGGGGTCATGTTTTAAAATTGCCACAGATAGACTTTAAGAGAACTGGGATCTAAACATAGATTTTCCAGCACAGAGCTCGTTCTGCCATCCCAAGTTCAACCTCCCCCCTTAATCTTCCCTTGGGGAAAGAATTAGATCCTGTCAGCTTGATTCTGCATAAAAATAAAAAGACATCCATCTTTTCACTGTAAAATGTGAGCTGAGAGCCCAGGGCCCAGACCAGCATCCTGTCCCCAGAGCCCCTGGGAGCTGCCGGGTGGGATGTCTCAGTTCTGGGCAGCTTGGTTTTTCTCAGCACGGAGGTGGTGGCAGCTGCCGCTGTCCCTGCTGTGGGCCTGAGCATCTCAGGACTGCCTCTCAGCTAAGTCAAGCCTACAATAAGACTTAGAACTGAGGCATGCCTAGGACCGCTCACCCACAAGCACCAGCCTCCATCCTCACCCCACCTCCCCCGTGGGCTGAGATGAAGGGAGTTTCAGGATGACCCTGGCTTTCCCTCTCCTGAGAAATGGTGCCTTGTCCATCTGCACCATCTGAGGTTCTCATTTGAGATTTGTTGGGATGTGTGGGGTGGGTAAGGGAGGCCGTTTTGCTTGTGGTTTGCTGTGAATCCGGCCAGCTCCAACGAGCCTTTATCGGAGCTGGAATCTGAGCTCCATGCCACCTGTCCAGAGCCACGTCTGCCATCCCAGACTGTGTCATCATTTGCGTGCCCCCCAAAGCAGTCTCTGAGATGAGCATTTGAATGCAACTAGTTCATCTGGGAGTTGCTGGGGACGAGGATCTTGGGGTGGGGAAGTGGCACAGGGTCGAGGGGCAGCTGGTAAAGGGTATGTTATGGAGCCTGTCGCCACGGTGAATGACAGGGACTCCATCCCATGGGGAGGCTGGGCAGACGGGCAAAACTCACGCCCAGGGATTCCCCCTGAGACCGTGGTACCTGGGGTGTTATTCAACCCAAAACACCTTTAATTGTTACACTCTGGGTTTGGTGGTCTAAGATAGTCCCAAAAGGCCAGGCGCAGTGGCTCACGCCCGTAATCCCAACACTTGGGAGGCTGAGGTGGGCAGATCACTTGAGGTCAGGAGTTCAAGACCAGCCTGGCCAATACAGTGAAACCCCATCTATACTAAAAATGTAAAAATTAGCTAGGCGTGATGGCACACACCTGTAATCCCAGTTACTTGGGAGACTGAGGCAGGAGAATTGTTTGAACCCAGGAGATGGAGGTTGCAGTGAGCCGAGATCATGCCACTACACTCCAGCCTGGGCAAGAGAACAAGACTCTGCCTCAAAAAAAAAAAAAAAAAAAAAAAAGTCTTGAAAGAAAGGCCTCGGGCACAGAGCTGGGAATAGTGGCAGAAGGTCTGCTGGTGTCATTTTATTCCCTGTTTTTCTTTGTGACAAAACCAGGCAGTGGCAGCTTTGGGTGTGGGTGGGGTTGGGGGGAGCTGGCTAGAACATCACCTCCACAAGATTAGACAGACATCTGCAGAGTGCCTTGGTGACTGAGGCCCTCCTGGTGACAAGACAGGTCTGCTGGTTTCCAGGGCAAATTGCCAAGCAAAGGAAGCCAAAAAGCAGAAACCCACAAGTGCCAGTCTGAAAGTCGCAGCTTGGGAGGGGTGGAGGAAGGAGACATGGAGCTGCCATGGAGTTCGGGCAACAGTGGCCCAGAGCCCCAGGGGGTGTACCATGTAAATGGACATGATGGGAACGGCATTCCCGGTGCATGGAACAGCATGAACGCATGTGCAGAGGCTGGGAAATGTGAGGTCATTTGATGTGGCTGCTCTTTGATCTCTGTGCCTATCCCAGCGACGGTGTCACTGTGCAGGGAAGAATGTGGATTCTCACCCTCTACTACTGTTCCTCAAGCTTTAGAATTACAGCAGTTCAGAGGAGGACATTCCAGAAAACGTGAGGAGCGATTGTCAAACTGTCGGAAACACTGTCTTAAAGGACTATTCATTTGGGTGTTGTCAGGTCAAGTCTCCTTTCTTAAAAAAGTCCACTTTGGTTCACACATTCCATCAGGACGGGGAGGGACAGCAGGCTTGGTTACTGTGATGGACTGAATGGTGTCCCCCAAATTCATGTGTTGAAACCCTAACTCCCAGTGTGATTGTCTTTGGAGATGGGGCCTTTAAGTGGGGAGCGATTGTTTTTCTTTTAATTATTGTTTCTCTTTTTGGAAATTTTAGATTCAGGGGGATATATGTGCAGGCTTATGATATGGGGATATTGTGCAATGCTCAGGTTTGGAATTCTATTGAACCCATCACCCAAATAGTGAACATCGAATAGGTAGTTGTATTAGTCTGTTCTCATGCTGCTAGGAAGAAATACCAGAGACTGGTACTTTATAAAGAAAAGAGGTTTAATTGACTCACAGGTCAAATGGCTGGGGAGGCCTCAGGAAACTTACAGTTATGGCAGAAGGCACCTCTTCACAAGGCGGCAGGAGAGAGACTGGGTGCAAACAGGGGAAATGCCAGATGCTTATAAACCATCAGATCTCATGAGAACTCACTGTCATGAGAACAGCATGGTAGAAACTGCCCCTGTAATTCAGTTACCTCCCCCTGGTCCCGCCCTTCACACATGGGGATTATTACAATTCAAGGTGAGATTTGGGTGGGGACACAGAGCCAAACCATATAAATCAGTAGTTTTTCAACCCTTGCCCTTTTCCTTCACTCCTTGATTTTGGAGACCCCAGTGTGTGTTGTTCCCATCTGTATGTCCATGTGTTCTCATTTAGCTCCCACTTATAAGTGAGAAATTGCGGTATTTGGTTTTCTGTTCCTCTGTTAATTCACTTAGGATTATGGCCTCCAACTGCATCCATGTTGCTGCAATGGACATGATTTTGTTCCTTTTTATGGCTGTATAGTAATCCATGGTATATATATGCCACATTTTCTATATCTAGTCCACCGTTGATGGGCACATAGGTTGATTCTATGTCTTTGCTTTGTGACTAGAATTGGTGCATACACATTTAAGAGTGTTGTATCTTCTTGATGAATTGACTCTATTTTCATTATGAAATGTCCCTCTTTATCCCTAGAAATACACCTCTTCCTGAAATCTACTCTTCTGATATTAATATCTTTTGCCATTTCAGTTTTTATGAATAGCGTTTCCATCTTTTTACTGTTACCTTCTCTCTGTCTCTATATTTAAAGTGTGTCTGTTATCGATGGCATAGAATTGTATCATCTTTAATCCACCCCGATCACCTCTTTATTTTCATTGAAGTGTTCAGTTCTTTAAAAATCAGCCAGGCATGGTGGTGGGTGCCTGTAATCCCAGCTGCTCAGGAGGCTGAGGCATGAGAATCACGTGAACCTGGTAGGCAGAGGTTACAGTGGACCAAGATTGCGCCACTGCACTCCGGGCTGGGCAAGAGAGTGAGACTCCATCTCAAAAAAAAAAAAAAACACCAACAACAAAGCAGATCAGATGAGATGCCGCAGTGTTGGCAGGGCTTACCACATGGATTTATTACATCTTCCTTCAGGGTCTGTCCTGAGCTAGCTGTCAGGCAATGCCTGCCAACAGGTGTTTTAAATGCCTGTCCCATTTTATAACCATTGAATACTCCCACCGTGACTAGTAACCTGTTCCTTTCCACACTGCTCACGACTGATCTGAATTTATTAGGAAGTGGGTGTTACACAAGGTTGGCCATGAGGTGGGATATGTGGAGGGTCAGATTCACTGGGCATCCTGTCCCCAAAGAAGACTTCAAGTACACCGATAAAAACTTGTATGAAATATTATTTGATTTTTAAATATTTAACTTGTTTGGGTTTTTTAAAGATTTTTTAAAATTTTCTATCACTTTTGGGATACTAGTTGTTTTTAGTTACATGGACGAATTCTATAGTAGGGAATTTTGAGATTTTGGTGCACCTGTCACCTGAGCAGCATATACCCTACCCAATGTGTAACCTTGTATCCCTCACCCCCTGCCACCCTCCTCCGAATCCCCAGAGTCCATTATATCATATCACTCTGTATATCTTTGTGTTCTTACAGCTTAGCTCCCACTTAGTTTTTTTTTTCTTCTTTGAGACAGAGTCTCACTCTGTCGCCCAGGCTGGAGTGCAATGGCATGATCTCTGCTCACTGCAACCTCTGCCTCCCGGGTTCAAGCAATTCTCGTGCCTCAGCCTCCCAAGTAGCTGGAATTACAGGCACCTGCCACCACACCCAGCTAATTTTTGTATTTTTAGTAGAAACGGGATTTCACCATGTTGGCCAGGCTGGTCTCGAACTCCTGGCCTCAAGTGACCCACCCACCTCGGCCTCCCAAAGTGCTGGGATTACAAGCATGAGCCACTGCATCCAGCCTTAGCTCCTACTTATAAGTGAGAATTTGCAATATTTGGTTTTCCGATCCTGAGTTACTTCACTTAGAATAATGGCCTCCAGCTCCATCCAAGTTGCTGCAAAAGACATGATTTTTTGTGTGTGTGTGGCTGAGTAGTATTCCATGGTGAATCTATACCATGTTTTCTTTATCCACTTATCGGTCGATGGGCACTTAGGTTGGTTCCACATCTTTGCAATTGTGAATTGTGCTGCTATAAACATGCGTGCATGGGTGTCTTTTTGATATAATGACTTATTTTTTTTTTTTTTTTTAGACAGAGTCTCACTCTGTCACCCAGGCTGGAAGTGCAGTGGCGCGATCTCGCCTCACTGCAAGCTCCGCCTCCCGGGTTCACACCATTCTCCTGCCTCAGCCTCCCGAGTAGCTGGGACTACAGGCGCCCACCACCACACCCAGCTAATTTTTTATATTTTTTTTTTAGTAGAGATGGAGTTTCACCGTGTTAGCCAGGATGGTCTCGATCTCTTGACCTCGTGATCCACCCACCTCAGCCTCCCAAAATGCTGGGATTACAAGCGTGAGCCACCATGCCCGGCCATGACTTCTTTTCCTTTGGGTAGATACCCAGTAGTGGGATTGCTAGACTGAATGGTAGATCTCCATTTTTTGTTGTTGTTGTGTTTTGTTGTGTGTGTGTTTTTTTGTGTGTTTTTGTTTTGTTTTGTTTTGTTTTGTTTTTTGAGACAGTCTCTCTCTGTCTCCCAGGCTGGCGTGCAGTGGTGAGATCTCAGCTCGCTGCAACCTCTGCCTTCCAGGCTCTAGCTATTCTTCTGCCTCAGTCTCCCGAGTAGCTGAGATTACTGGCACATGACACCAGGCCCGGCTAATTTTTACATTTTTAGGAGAGTCGAGGTTCCACCATGTTGGCCAGGCTGGTCTCAAACTCCCAACCTCAGGTGATCCTCCCACCTCAGCCGCCCAAAGTGCTGGGATGACAGGCATGAGCCACCGCGCCCGGCCAGTGGATCTATTTTTAGTTCTTTATATTATTCTATTTTTACAAGAAACAATTGTTGGGCTTAGTCCTTATTTTGCACTTCACTTTATAAAAGGAGAAGGACTAGCTATAAGTCAACTGTGCTTTTTTTTTTTTTCTTTTTGAGACGGAGTTTTGCTCTTGTCGTCCAGGCTGGAGGGCAGTGGTGCAATCTCAGCTCACTGCAACCTCCACCTCCCAGGTTCAAGCGATTTTTCCCCCTCAGTCTCCTGAGTAGCTGGGATTACAGGCACCTGCCACCACACCTGACTGATTTTTTTTTGTATTTTTAGTAGAGACGGGGTTTCACCATGTTGGCCAGGCCGGTCTGAAACTCCTGACCTCAGGTGACCCGCCCACCTCGGCCTCCCAAAGTGCAGGGATGACAGGCGTGAGCCACTGCGCCCTGCCGTCTGTGCTCCTTCTTAACCCACTTCAGAGCTGGGAAGACGAGCTAGAGATCAGCAGCGGTCCTCAGAGCCCCAAGTCCTGGAAATGGTTTCCAGGCGGAGCTGGCAGTTAGGAATGAAGCTAACGTACCACAGAAGGGTTGCAGTGTGTCTGAGCATCTGGGGCTCACCAGCAAGGCCGAACCAAGGTGAGGGCCACCCCAGAATGAAGCATGAAGACCCGGGTCACCTGGGGCTCGGTCACCCAGAGGAATCTCTGGTATGTGGAGCTACGATGGGAAATCAGAAACACCATCAGCAGGCCAGACACGGTGGCACACGCCTGTCATCCCAGCACTTTAGGAGGCTGAGGCAGGAGGATCGCTTGAGGCCAGGAGTTCAAGATCAACCTGGGCAACATAGCAAGATTCTTTCTCTACAAAAAATTCAAAAATTTAGCCGGGAGTGGTGGTGCGCACCGTAGTCCCAGCTACTTGGGAGGCTGAGGCAAGAAGATGGCTTGTCCCCGGGAGGTCGAGGCTGCAGTGAGCCATGACTGTGCCACTGCACTTCAGCCTGGGCAACAGAGCAGGAGCCTGTCTCTAAAAAAGAAAAAGAAACACCATCAAAGACCAGGCAGAGGTATGAGCCAGGAGGGATGGGCACGTGCTTCAAACCAAAGTCCTAAAAGACTCAGGCAGGAAGTGAACCAGAAGTTGGCAACCCAAATCTCTGTGCACGGGAAGGGGTGAGTTGGAGCGGCGTTTATCAATGTGTGTGAGCGTCACCTGGGGAACCTGTTAAACTGCAGGGTCCGTTCCGAAGAGCTGATGCGAGGCTCAAAATGCGGCTGGTGAAGCACCAGTTCGTGCTGACACTGCAGCCGACGGGCGACACTTTGAGTGAGGAATTTGAGGCTGTGAGCAGGGGCATGTGGAGGGCAGTTGTATATATGGGGAGTCAGCTCTAAACCCAGTCAATGGGGAGAAGACAGTTTGATTTACACAAACTCAGCTTACCTGTAACATTTCATCCTGGAAGCCAGCCGCACCTGTTGGGGCTGACCGTGATACCGGAGGGGTTCCGGCTCCAGCATCCCAAAACCCTCAGCCATGACCCTAGGAGGGTTCCCTGCAGAGGCACAGGGAGTAAAACTTAAGCTGTTCCTACTCGTTCAGGAGCTGGGACCCAAATGCCTGCAGAATTGCAATATGCTGCTGTTAAAAAAAAAAAAAAATCTGGCAAGAAAAAAATCCCTCAAAAACTCTATTACCTTCTGTCATAAACTTTTTACTAGAATATAATCCTGTGCGCCTTGACCACAGACTACATCTGAAGTTTAACGTTGCAGGCTCTATCTGGGGGAGCACGACTCCTTCTCACTTCTGACGAGTATTTGCATTTTGCAGGGAGGGGTCTGTGTACCAGCTCCCGTGTCCAGTGCACGTGCAGGCTGTCTGCACAGGCGTGATCTCTGTGCAAGGAAATGGCACATCCCCACACTATCCACATACGCTGGGACTGTAGACCCTGTGTTCCACACACATGGACATGTTTGAGTAGATATTAGCATGGCGTCGGCACCGACCAGATGGATTGGGTTTTTCCGAGCATGTTTGGGAAAGTAACAGTCACGTTCTCACTTCAGCTTCCTGAATCGTGTTTGAAATAGTCCATGTCTTCTCCGTAGGACTTCAGATATTAGTGAGTTCTGGATTTGGGATTTAACTCATAAACTCATGCAAGATGATGATAATAAAGGCTCCAGTTTATGGAGCTCCTACTGTATGCCAGGCATGTTCTTTAGAAATTTGTTTAATTATCCCTAAGATCCTGCAAACTCTGGACATTATTATTCCTGCATTATAGGAAGAGAAAATGAAGCCAGGAGTAGTGGGAGGAACAGGGTGGTCCTGGGTTTCGTGTGTTCCATGGAGCGTGAAGGAGGAACTATAGGGTTCCTCTGATGTTTTTGGGTTGTGAGCAGAAGGTATCTGGAAGTCACTACCAGGAAGGCTGGCTGGTGGAGAGAAGGACTCCGCACCATCCGATCCATTGTAAGGCAGAGTGGACTATGCTGTGTACCCCCAGCTCACATTCAGCACTGAGCAGAGGCTCTGGACACTTTCTGAACTCCAGTGGCTTCCCTTAAGCTCCTGTGCAGAGCTCCATATTATTCCCAGTGCTTCCCTTCTGCTGTGGACAATGTTCCATCAGAGGGTTTTATTGTTATTATTAAAGACAGAGTCTCGCTCTGTCACCCAGGCTGGAGTGCTATGATGTGATGATGGCTCGCTGCTCCTTGAACTCCTGGGCTCAAGTGATCCTCCCACCTCAGCCTCCCGAGTAGCTGGGACCACAGGTGTGCACCACCGTGCCTGGCTAATGTTTTAAAATTTTTTGTAGAGTGGTCCCACTATGTTGCCCAGGCTGGTCTCGAACTCCTGGGCTCAAGTGATCCTACTACCTCAGCCTCCCAAATTGCTGGGATTACAGGTGTCAGCCACTGGGCCCAGCCTGTCAGAGGGTTTTAAAGAGAAGACAGAAGCTGGGTCTCTGATCTGGGGCAGAGTGTATTAGTCAGAGATGTGGAAATAGTAGGATACATAGAGACATATATAAAAGGGGATTTAATTATGGGAATCGGATTACATGATTATGGAGGGCAAGAAGCCCCACAATATGCTCTATGCAAGCTGGAGAATCACAGAAGCCAGGGCCGGGCATGGTGGCTCCCACCTATAATCCTGATGCTTCCAGAGGCCAAGGCAGGAGGATCGCTTCAGCCTAGGACTTCAAGACCAGCCTGAGCAACATAGTGAGTCCCCATCTCTAAAAAAAAATTAAAAACGTAGCCAAGCATGGTGATGTACACCTGTAGTCCCAGCTACTCGAGAGGCTGAGGCGGGTGAATCACTTGAGTCCAGGAGTTCAAGGCTGCAGTGGGCCATGATCACACCCCTGCACTCCAGCCTTGGCAACACAGCAAGAACCTGTCTCAAAAAAGAAGGGAGGGAGGGAGAGAGGGACAAAGGAAAGAAGGAAGGAAGTGAGGGAGGGAGGGAGGGAAGGATGGAAGAAAAGGAAGGAAGGGAGGGAAGGAGAGGAAGAGAGGGAGGGAAGGAGGGAAAGGAAGGAAAAAAGGAGGGAAAGGAAGGAAGAAAGGAAGGAAGGAAGGAAAGGAGGGAAAGGAAGGAAGAGAGGGAAGGAGGGGAAGGAAAGAAGGAAGGGAGGGAAGGAGGGAAAGGAAGGAAGGAAGGGAGGGAAGGAGGGAAAGGAAGGAAGGAAGGAAGGGAGGGAAGGAGGGAAAGGAAGGAAGGAAGGAAGGGAGGGAAGGAGGGGAAGGAGGGAAAGGAAGGAAAGAAGGAAAGGAAGGAGGGA